>NW_025726159.1:1975000-2304166 GCF_021461395.2 Schistocerca americana | reverse complement strand
GTACCCGACGTTGCCCAGGTATGTATTTATTCGAATCTGCTATTAGTCTCCTATTAGTCCATCCTCCCCCCTCCCCATGCCAGTCAGTCCATCTCTCTCTCTCTCTCTCTCTCTCTCTCTCTCTCTCTCTCTCTCTCTGTCAAACTACTCCTCCATTTCTCAATTTTCAACAACTCCTCCCCCCCCTCGTCTTTCCTCTCTCTGTCTGTCTCCCCATCTACCCTGTTTCTGTCCATATGACTCTGTTTCCTATCTTTATTCATTTCCTCCTCCCCTGCCTCTGTCAGTCTCGTCCACCCCCTCTCCCACCTCCTCCTCTCTCTTCCCTCTATCCATTTCCCAGCTCCTCCTATCTCTGTCCATCTCTCTTCCCGCATCTGTCTCCATCTTCTTCTTCTTCTTCTCCTCCTCCTCCTCCTCCTCTGCTACCTGCTCATCTCTTCATACACACTTCTCTCTCCACGTTAACGCTTCCACCCCAACAGGAGGCTAGTGCTTCTTACCCCCACAGTATTTCTTTCAAGATTGTGATTAACAGCCCGCATCTCGTGGTCGTGCGGTAGCGTTCTCGCTTCCCACGCCCGGGTTCCCGGGTTCGATTCCCGGCGGGGTCAGGGATTTTCTCTGCCTCGTGATGGCTGGATGTTGTGTGCTGTCCTTAGGTTAGTTAGGTTTAAGTAGTTCTAAGTTCTAGAGGACTGATGACCATAGATGTTAAGTCCCATAGTGCTCAGAGCCATTTTTTGTGATTAACATGTGTACCAAATTTAACTGAACTCCATGAAATGTGTTCGCAATTGCGTATATGAACAACCATCAGCTCTATCATGGAACGACAATGATGAAAAGTTGTGCTGGACGGGGCTCGAATCCGCATATCCTGCATGTCACGAATAGACTACTTAATGTTGGGCTATCTGAGCACGCTTCATGGCCGGATCAGACCATCCATACGTCATCAACCAAGCTGCACTTGTACATCCATTATGCATAATCCTGTGCTGGGGCGACATGTTAATTGATAACTGGAAGTCGCCTGTCCGATGTCGGTCGATAGATATGACGCTGCTGTGCCTGTGTCGTTAATGCATGTCTGAAGAAACATTGCATCGCACTTCTAAACAACACATCTACTGGAATATTGTTTAGGGAATTTGATAATTTTTTGTCCATGTCAGTTGCGTGAATATACGAAACATTGCATTACACTTCTGAACAACACATGTACTGGAATATTGTTGAGGGAATTCGATAATTTTTTTCTTCAAATGGCTCTGAACACTATGGGACTTAAGATCTGAGGTCATCAGTCCCCTAGAACTTAGAACTACTTAAACCTGACTAACCTAAAGACATCACACACATCCATGCCTGAGGCAGGATTCGAACCTGCGACTGTAGCGGTAGCGCGGTGCCAGACTAAAGCGCCTAGAACCGCTCAGCCACACAGGCAGGGATTTTTTTTTTCCCTGAGAGTTACATGAGAATACAGTTTTTGTTCCAGTGTTATTAGTTTCGGGCGGATACGTCCATTCTCAAACAACACACCTGAAAATTACAAGGTAAATGTCGTACCACAAGGTTTACATACAGTATGCATATCGAAGTAAAAGGTACTTGCATGCATACATACACACCTCGTTATTAAACGTAACTAGTGGTGAAAAATGGTACCAAAAGGTACGAATTACTTCTGTCCAGAAAGTTCAGCTTTGGGAAACAATTAGTGTATGCGTCTATTGTTGTAACGCCGGAAATGCATATCCTCCTATTTCCATCTATTGTACTATTATTTTTTTTCCTTGTTTTGTTACCTCAAGATATGACATTTCTGTCTCTTTATATATTGTAATTGTTTTACTGTTTGTATATATATATATATATATATATATATATATATATATATATATATATATATATATATTTATGCACTTATGTCGATGTATAATTGGTTTGTTTCGTAAATATTATTTGTATTTTTACGCTGGGTCTTGCCTAGGGAAAACTGCTATCGAACGATTACATCGATAGGTCGTGTGAAGAATCAAAGTGTGTAGGATCTTTGGTAGTGTTAACTCTCCCGCGTGGAGCGCGGGCAGGGCAGAGAGAGTCTGGTTGGAGCAGTGCGATTGAGCAGGTGTGTTGTGTGACGCTCCCGCATGTTGCCGGGCTTTCGGGGTTTGGCAGCATGTAATTGCGATCGACTGGCTATGGTAGTTTATAGTACGGTGTCGCGGACGGGAAGCGTTAGTTGGCACACATCAAGAGCCCGTTTCGCCTGGTGACCGTGTCGAGAAGAAGGCGCGCCAGCATCCAGCTTCTGCAACAGCGACGGCCGACAATGAGTGACTGTCGCCACCTGCTCGATCGGCGACTTCAAACCTTCAATGAACCAACAAGGAAGACTGGAAGCACGTAAAGTTTCACAACTGTATGGCAGACCTCAGCTTTTCAAACTGTTCAAATCACAAAATTACAGCAACGTAGCATGAACCTGTGTTGCTCATTGTCCCAATTGCATTGCCAAGCAGGGTCCTTCCTTTTCCGAAATGAACCCGAGTGTCGTTGGAATTCAAACGCCAGCATAATTCCATTTCACTGCTTTAATTTCAAAGTTCACTTTAAGTATTCATAGTTGGCTACAATATTTAGATAACGCAAGCACAAATTAAGAGTGCGAGTTTTGTTACCGTATTTTAGCTTACCTGTGACTGCAGCTCAGCTTGGTATGTACTAAATTTTACTATTGTTAATTGTTCAGAATCATTTAATTCAAGTTCAAAGCTAAATCTCTTATTTCTAAATTGCGTAGATTCAAGTAGCTTTTGAAATGATTGTTGAGGTAGTCCAAGACTAACCGTATTTTACTGAATTTCGATGTGCTTAAGAAAGAAAGCTTCTTATTAATTTCAGTCACTAAATTAACTTTCAGTTTTCCGGTTTTATTAATTCATTTGCTAAATTAAGTCAGAGTGCAGCGAAAGTTATTACTTCTGACAAACTTTCAGTTTTCACACTACACGTGTCAACCTTCAGTTGCCACGCTTCTAGTGCTAATTATATGTGTAATTACCTTTCTTTTTCAGTTACTATAGTAATTGTCCTTAGGACTGGCGACCGTAATTTCCCCCAAATCTCAAATATCTAATTATCGCTAGATAATTGTTAACGTAACGGCCGCACATTTACTTTCTTCATTAACTTTACCCCTTTTCAAAAATTAATTTCCACCAGTTTCATTTGCATTTTTCCTTTCATTTAGATGTAACCCTTTCCTCCCTCTTTACCGACAGATTAACTTCGGTGACGATTGCTTTTCCCAAATTTCCATTAGGTACACGCAGTTTAGTTTTTCACTGTCATTAAGGTCGATAAGTGAGGGGGAGGTTACACGTGGCGACCTGGTGACAGGACAATCTTCAGATTTGAGATTGTTCTGGACACGAATTTTGTTTGGTGCAAATGTCATAACAAAGTATTGGTTACAAACAGATAGTTACGTCAGCGAGATTAAGTAGTGGGAGGAATGCTAATTATATTTGAGATTTGTTATTTATATTGAAAATTATTAAAATGAGTGAAGGCAACAATTACCAAAATTTGGTAGACTTGGATACGCAACAATCGGTGGAACAGTGGGAAACGCGCACCGCGGTACCCATTGTTCAGGGGCAGGCGGCTAGCGTGAAAGACGCGACCGCCGAAACGCAACAAAGAGCAGAAATGGAATTCCAAACTTTAGAAAATGATTCGGAATCGGAAGTGAAAATCAAATCTGAACCCCTTGATGACGAACACACGGGGACAATTAAAGAGGAAGCCGCTACTGAAGTAGAACCGGTAGTTTCCGGGAATTTAGCTGATTTATTGAACGTTTTGATTAACGAAATCAAGGCTCAGTCTAGCAAGATAGAAACTCAATCGGCAGAAATTAAAGCTCAGGCTGCCAAGCAAGAAGCTCAGTCTGAAAAAATTGACTGGAAGCTAGACAATCAGAACAAAGCAATTAATGTTGTTAACAACAATGTTGGAGTTGTTAACGCAAAACTTGATAAAATCAAAGAAGATATTGTTGTGATTAATACCGAAATCGGTAATCTTAAACAGGAAATGATAGGCGTTCAGGCGGAAATTGCGAGCATAAATACGCGTTTCAATTCCCAAATTAGCAGAATCGAAAAAAGTGTAGGAGAAGCAGTTGCTCCGATCATCGAGAATAAGGTGACGGAACAAATTCAATTAGTGAAAAAAGAGGATCAAAATAAGGTGGAAACTTTAAAGGCTTTAGTGTCCGAGGTTGATGCTAAAGTGACGAAGCAGGCTAATACCTGCGATGAGAAAAAAAAGGAAGTAGAAACGCTTGCGACAACCACTTGCCTAGTAATTACGAGAGTGTCGGAATTAGAAAAGAAACTTGACGAAAAACAGAGCTATGTGCCAACCTGTGCACATACACTCCTGGAAATTGAAATAAGAACACCGTGAATTCATTGTCCCAGGAAGGGGAAACTTTATTGACACATTCCTGGGGTCAGATACATCACATGATCACACTGACAGAACCACAGGCACATAGACACAGGCAACAGAGCATGCACAATGTCGGCACTAGTACAGTGTATATCCACCTTTCGCAGCAATGCAGGCTGCTATTCTCCCATGGAGACGATCGTAGAGATGCTGGATGTAGTCCTGTGGAACGGCGTGCCATGCCATTTCCACCTGGCGCCTCAGTTGGACCAGCGTTCGTGCTGGACGTGCAGACCGCGTGAGACGACGCTTCATCCAGTCCCAAACATGCTCAATGGGGGACAGATCTGGAGATCTTGCTGGCCAGGGTAGTTGACTTACACCTTCTAGAGCACGTTGGGTGGCACGGGATACATGCGGACGTGCATTGTCCTGTTGGAACAGCAAGTTCCCTTGCCGGTCTAGGAATGGTAGAACGATGGGTTCGATGACGGTTTGGATGTACCGTGCACTATTCAGTGTCCCCTCGACGATCACCAGTGGTGTACGGCCAGTGTAGGAGATCGCTCCCCACACCATGATGCCGGGTGTTGGCCCTGTGTGCCTCGGTCGTATGCAGTCCTGATTGTGGCGCTCACCTGCACGGTGCCAAACACGCATACGACCATCATTGGCACCAAGGCAGAAACGACTCTCATCGCTGAAGACGACACCTCTCCATTCGTCCCTCCATTCACGTCTGTCGCGACACCACTGGAGGCGGGCTGCACGATGTTGGGGCGTGAGCGGAAGACGGCCTAACGGTGTGCGGGACCGTAGCCCAGCTTCATGGAGACGGTTGCGAATGGTCCTCGCCGATACCCCAGGAGCTACAGTGTCCCTAATTTGCTGGGAAGTGGCGGTGCGGTCACCTACGGCACTGCGTAGGATCCTACGGTCTTGGCGTGCATCCGTGCGTCGCTGCGGTCCGGTCCCAGGTCGACGGGCACGTGCACCTTCCGCCGACCACTGGCGACAACATCGATGTACTGTGGAGATCTCACGCCCCACGTGTTGAGCAATTCGGCGGTACGTCCACCCGGCCTCCCGCATGCCCACTATACGCCCTCGCTCAAAGTCCGTCAACTGCACATACGGTTCACGTCCACGCTGTCGCGGCATGCTACCAGTGTTAAAAGACTGCGATGGAGCTCCGTATGCCACGGCAAACTGGCTGACACTGACGGCGGCGGTGCACAAATGCTGCGCAGCTAGCGCCATTCGACGGCCAACACCGCGGTTCCTGGTGTGTCCGCTGTGGCGTGCGTGTGATCATTGCTTGTACAGCCCTCTCGCAGTGTCCGGAGCAAGTATGGTGGGTCTGACACACCGGTGTCAATGTGTTCTTTTTTCCATTTCCAGGAGTGTAGTTCGGAATTGTTGACGAAAGAGGAGTGGTTCGACCCCTTGAAAAAAGGCGGTATACACGCGACGGATTTCATTAAAAATTGTGAAAGAGGTTTACCCAGATCATGGACTAATGAGAGAAAAATTAATGCTGTTATTGATGTGTTGGCTGGTGATGCCAAGCGTTGGGTCTTAAACCTCAACATTACGAACCTGACTTTTGACGAGTTTAAAAATTTGTTTCTGGCTGAATACTGGTCAGAGCAAAAACAGCAAAGTGTCTGGCGAGAATTTGTCGTATCGAGGCCTTTCGATGCGAATTCGCGCGGCTCGATGAAGGAGTTTTGTGAGGGCTGGATCCGCAAGTTTGAATATTTGCGTGATCGCCGCACGGAATCCGAAATAGTCTGGGAACTCTACATGAAGCTTCCAGATGATACAAAACGCTACGTAGGAAGCAATTACAGGACAATCAATGATTTCCTGGAAAGAGTTGAGGACGAGGACAATTGGCGCAATAATCGCGACAGTGGTAGAGGCCGTGGTAACAACAACGGGTACCACAGCGACCACAACAACGATAACCATGGGAATAATGCATACCGCAACCATGGCAGCAATAACAATAATGGTTCGGACCGTAAGAACAATCGGTACAATGCAAATAATAACAGGAATGACGGAAACCAGTATAATACTAACGTGATCGGGCTTCACAGAATAGTAATAACGCCAGAGGGCGTGATCAGCCGCCTCAGCAGCATCCGGGGAGCGTATCTGCTGGGACGAGACAGGGAAACCATTAGCCGCGCCGGTGAGGGGCCGACCGGGCGTGGAGAAATTTTGGCGGCCCAATAACAGGAGAAAACCCAGGTGTCGTCGTTATGAAAATTCCGTGTGGAATAATCAACGGCGGGAGATTGTGCCAGTGTTAGGAGAAAGGAGTGCGCCCACAAGTAGTAGATCAGCTGTAGACACGGCAGTAGAAAATACATTCACTGTCAGTGAGAACAATTTAAGTAGTGTTCCGGAAATCGATTATAAAGTGGCAGCTGTAATACCCACAGCGGAACTGGAGATTGAGTTTAAGAATGATTCGCAAGTGTTGAGAGAAGATCAGATGTCGGATAAAACGTCCGTCATCGAGCGAGGGGATGCAGAGAGGGATGAGGTCTGGATAAGGCAGTTCGGTCGCTTATACGGCGAAGTAAGAGATTATAAGGGCCTGTATGGGAGAAGTGTTTATGGGGAGCGCGTGCAGGATTTTCCGCGTCTCTTCCCGCAGGAAGATAGTGTTTGTGAAATGATAGAAAGTTCTGGCCCTAACCGGCAGACTTTACTAGAAATAGTTGATGTTAATGGGGAGCACGAGCAAGATTGGTCGTGTTTCGTCCCGCAGGAGTTGAATGTTGAAGTAGTAACGGAAAGTTCTGGCCCTAACCGGCAGACTTTACCGAAAGTTGTAGTGGTAGAAGCAGCCGACCCATCCGACGCGAACATCCAGTTTAAACATTGCGAGAGTATTAAGGAGAAAGATTACGAAAATTTTAGTGATAACCGGACACAATTGGTAGAAAAGCACATAGTTTACAGCGTGTATGAGGCTAGAGCTGACATTATACGGTCAGACGATAGCAGTGTGGGTTGCGCAGATCTAGAGGAAGTAATTGCAGATACTACTGGGCATATTTCTCCAGGTAGATTGGCAGATGAGATCGATCTGACTAAAGAGGAATCAACGAAGGTGACATTTAGTGAATTGATAGCAGAGCAACACTCACTAGTTGACGAGTTACAGGAAAAAGTTTCGGTATTAGAGGCGAAGCTACAGACTAAGCCTCAGGACAGACGTGTTGAAATTAAAACTGTATGTGAACAGAGGCTGAAAAAGCCGCCAGATAAACCGGATTTAGGATCAAAGCCGGATGGTTTTTTCTGGAATGACCTGGATATAGACGAGGATTTACTGTGGGAAAATAAAGAAACAGTCGAGGACAAGTGTAGACAGATAGTAGTGTCTGTTAATATGCACGACCTACAACTAAACGTGTTGATTGACACCGGTGCAGGATTGAGTGCTGTATCTGGGAAAATATTTGAGTTACTGAAAGACAGACCTGGCATCGTAGTTATGCCAGTAACAGGAGTGAAAATTATCGGTGCTACTGGGAAGGCCAGTAAACCGGTCACAAAACAGATTTTGTCAACTTCGAGATATGTGGGGCACGATTTGAACAAGAGTTTGTCGTCGTGCCAGACTTAACTACGGAAGTAATTATCGGGTTAGATTGGCTATTAAAGTACCGTGCAGTGATTAACTGCGAAAGCAAAACTTTGACATGTATGTCACTAGATAAAACAATGGTAGTTGGTTTTGACGAGGCAGGAGACGGTGTGCATAGGCAATACCAGCCTATACACATTGTTAACTGACCGGATGACATTGACGTAGGAATGAGTTTGAACTGCCGTAACATGAGGAATTTCGGCATTGACAAAAGTGTAGAAAGTGAATTGGAAGAGATAATCAAATTCCCTCCACGGATTAACATTAGTATTGGTGTGAAAAAAGATCGTTTGCGAGAAGTAATGAAGCTAAAAGCCGATGCTCGCATACGTCGTCATGACGCTAAAGCGCGTTTTGCTACGTTTGCAATCGGAGACGTAGTACTTGTAAAAGCTCATGAGAAATCGAGCGAGTTAGACCATGAAATCTCTAAATTTAAGTTTGTTCATAATGGACCATATAAAGTCATTGGTATACCTCACACGAGTGCTTATTGCTTAGAGTATCCAAGCTCTGGAAAACTATTAGGTATACGGAACATTGTAGACTTGAAATTGTACCAACCTAGGATCGATTAATACCATACAATGGGTAATTTATACAGTATGTAAAATAGAGTGTAAGATTTAACGATTTGCTAGATTACCATGCTTTTGACTGACCAAGGTCATTAAAGAAGTTGTAATTAATAAGTAATTAATTTTGATTAATCAATTTAATTTTAATCAATTTAATCATGATCTAATCAACTGAAAAATCCAAGCTGCTAGTTTAAGTTTCCAGCTGAGTCACAGTAGATTAAGGAATGTAAATATTATTTTGTAAATAGCTGTAAGATTTCATAAATATGTGATTTACTAGTCATTGCCGATGTACTTAGACGCTGTTTTAAGTTTCAGGCTAGTACATGCGTGTGATGATGGACAGTGTTGAGTTATCCACTGTGATAGTGTTTAAGGACTCCTTTAGATTACTCGGGAGTGAGTTTTTCCGAAAGAATTCAGTGAAACGGACGTTCCGGAAATGCCGTTACACAGGCGAGTGAGATCAAGCGTGCGGCACAGGCGGGCGCAACAATACTGGCGAGGCGGAGTCGCTGTCGGCTCTTGTGCCGCTATCGGCTCTTGTGCTGCTGTCGGCATTCTTTGTACTTGCGGGTACGGAAGGCGGAATTGTTTTTTTCTTCCCGGACAGCTGATGTGAAAGAATTCTGCTGTTATTATTTATGTTTTTGTTCGATCTGCTGAATATTATTTTCTTGTTTAGCATTAAGTGGACTCTCATGGCAAGAGTATTAATTACGAAAAGGTTATATAAAATGTGTATTCTATGTAATTAATAATTAATTTGCGTATTTTGATCTACCTGTTTTTATGACCATGTACTCTGATTAAATTTGTAAATAGTATTCCATTTCTTGATAGTGTTACGGATTTTGACGATTTTGGAATAGCTAAACCATTTTCTATATTTTCTATGAATATTTATATGTTGTCAACCTGTTTTATTTTGTGCAAGATGACAGGGTGGACTAAGATTAGGAGTGTCTCCACTCAATTATTATGGTCTAAAAATTGATTTATGGTTAATTAGACGAATGCTAAATTTTGTTGATGTCTTGAGCATATGCATTTCCGCTGTTTCTTTTTTGGGACATTTTCTGAGTCTGTTTACGTTACACGAACATCCTCAGACAATGTGGGGCACGTGTAACGCCGGAAATGCATATCCTCCTATTTCCATCTATTGTACTATTAATTTTTTTCCTTGTTTTGTTACCTCAAGATATGACATTTCTGTCTCTTTATATATTGTAATTGTTTTACTGTTTATATATATATATATATATATATGTCGATGTATAATTGGTTTGTTTCGTAAATATTATTTGTATTTTTACGCTGGGTCTTGCCTAGGGAAAACTGCTATCGAACGATTACATCGATAGGTCGTGTGAAGAATTAAAGTGTGTAGGATCTTTGGTAGTGTTAACTCTCCCGTGTGGAGCGCGGGCAGGGCAGAGAGAGTCTGGTTGGAGCAGTGCGATTGAGCAGGTGTGTTGTGTGACGCTCCCGCTAGTTGCCGGGCTCTCGGGGTTTGGCAGCATGTAATTGCGATCGACTGGCTATGGTAGTTTCTAGCACGGTGTCGCGGACGGGAAGCATTAGCTGGCACACATCAAGAGCCCGTTTCGCCTGGTGACCGTGTCGAGAAGAAGGCGCGCCAGCATCCAGCTTCTGCAACAGCAACGGCCGACAATGAGTGACTGTCGCCACCCCCTCGATCGGCGACTTCAAACCTTCAATGAACCAACAAGGAAGACTGGAAGCACGTAAAGTTTCAGAACTGTATGGCAGACCTCAGCTTTTCAAACTGTTCAAATCACAAAATTACAGCAACGTAGCATGAACCTGTGTTGCTCATTGTCCCAATTGCATTGCCAAGCAGGGTCCCTTCCTTTTTCGAAACGAACCCGAGTGTCGTTGGAATTCAAACGCCAGCATAATTCCATTTCACTGCTTTAATTTCAAAGTTCACTTTAAGTATTCATAGTTGGCTACAATATTTAGATAACGCAAGCACAAATTAAGAGTGCGAGTTTTGTTACCGTATTTTAGCTTACCTGTGACTGCAGCTCAGCTTGGTACGTACTAAATTTTACTATTGTTAATTGTTCAGAATCATTTAATTCAAGTTCAAAGCTAAATCTCTTATTTCTAAATTGCGTAGATTCAAGTAGCTTTTGAAATGATTGTTGAGGTAGTCCAAGACTAACCGTATTTTACTGAATTTCGATGTGCTTAAGAAAGAAAGCTTCTTATTAATTTCAGTCACTAAATTAACTTTCAGTTTTCCGGTTTTATTAATTCTTTTGCTAAATTAAGTCAGAGTGCAGCGAAAGTTATTACTTCTGACAAACTTTCAGTTTTCACACTACACGTGTCAACCTTCAGTTGCCACGCTTCTAGTGCTAATTATATGTGTAATTACCTTTTTTTTCAGTTACTATAGTAATTGTCCTTAGGACTGGCGACCGTAATTTCCCCCAAATCTCAAATATCTAATTACCGCTAGTTAATTGTTAACGTAATGGCCGCACATTTACTTTCTTCATTAACTTTACCCCTTTTCAAAAATTAATTTCCACCAGTTTCATTTGCATTTTTCCTTTCATTTAGATGTAACCCTTTCCTCCCTCTTTACCGACAGATTAACTTCGGTGACGATTGCTTTTCCCAAATTTCCATTAGGTACACGCGGTTTAGTTTTTCACTGTCATTAAGGTCGATAAATAAAAGAGCAAATGTAACATTTAACAGTCAACAGGACACATTGGTAAGTGCTGCCTATTAGTTTTCCCTGTTACTGACGCACCCCTTGTCATTTATTGATAAAACATAAAATGTAGTAAAACATCAATTTTACAGTACAGGAGATGTTAAGAATTTCGTTTTACAAATTAATGTGGTATCCAAATAAAAATATAAATTTTACATTACAGGGAACGTTAAGAATTTAGTTTTACAAAATAAAAATAAATAAATAAAACCTTACAAAATTTACTGAATATTAAACCGTTGCGGACCTACCATCCTGAAGTAGCATGCATCGAATCGACGAAAAATTGTGATGTATTTATCCTGCGAGACCACACAAGCGCCCTTCAATTCAAATATCTTCCCTTTAAGGGAATATAATTAACGGTTGTATGACTGCAAGTCGTGGACACATGTTTGACGACATATGGAGGTTTAGGTCTAGTGTGAAGCATTGCCGGATGGCCCAATGTCAAAGCGAACGGTCGGGATGAGTGGAAAGTCCGGGTTCGAGCCATGTTCCGGCACATATTTTCAACGTCGTCATTCTGTTATGCAGCTGATGGTTGTCCGTATTCGCAACTGCAAACGTATTTCATGTATTTTACAACAGCTGTAGGCGCCGCAGTACCTGTACCTTCTAACATGGGGTAGGGTCGATTTGGGGGAAGAGACCAAACAGCGAGGTCATCAGTCTCATCGGGTTAGGCAAGCATGGGGAAGGAAGTCGGTCGTGCCTTGTCAAAGTAACCATCCCGGCATTTGCCTAAAACGATTTATGGAAATCACGGAAAACCTAAATCAGGATGGCCGGACGCGGGATTCAACCGTCGTCCTCCTGAACGCGACTGCGCCACCTCACTGGGTTTACTAACATGCGTGTATGTCTGAATGAACACAGCATCGTAGTTCTGAACACCACAGGCACTGGAATATTGCCTTGAAATTGTTCAAGGGATTTCGTATGAGCTTTTTACCAGTGCATTTGGCCGCGTACATTTCCACAAATACACGGATGAGCCAAAATATTACGACCAGCTGCTTAGTAGTGTCATGGTCCACCCTAGGAACGCAATACAGCAGTGGTTGTGCGTGACTTGGATTCGCCAAGTCCGTGGTAGGTTTACGAAGGCGTATGGTACCAGACGTCTGCGAACAGGTCACGCGATACTGGTAAATTACAGTCGAGTGGTTTGTGGGCGCTGAGCTGGCAGCCGATAGCGTCCCAAAGAGGATCAAATTTTGCGAAGCTGATAGCAAAGACATCAATGTAAGTTGATTGTAATACTCCTCAAACCACTGTAGCACGGTTGTGGCCTTGTGATACTGACAGTTATCCTGATGGAAGGTGCCATCGCTATTGGGGAAGATTTAAAGCAAGATACAGCTTGTCAGCTGAAATGTTCACGTGCTCCGCTGCTGTTACGTTGCCATCGATTGCTTATCGCAGGACGTGTGGATGGTCAGGTGAATGTCTTCCGTAGTATAATAATGCCCAAGACGGCCTGCGTTCGTAGCGAAGTACGTGTTTCGAACTGCCGTTCGAGTGCTTGAATGAATATCCGTCGGCCTGGTGTAACAGGAGATGTGACTTAGCTGACCAGACGACACGTTTCCTTTGATCCACGGTTGAAACTCGATGATACCATGCCCACTACAGTCGTAACTGACTATGTTGTTGGAGCAACATGGGAACACGTAGCAGTCGTAAAACGTTCGTGCCGGCTCCAGCATTGTACTCCCAAAATTTATGAGGAGATGTGGACGTCCAACACCTTGTTCCCTGCTCGTGATTTTACCTTCCTTCAACCGCTTTCCATAGATGTTCACGATATCAGCAAGCGAGCAGTCGAGCAGTTTCGCCGTTTCCGTGATAATCGTTTCCAGGGCCGGCTCTTAACAATCTGCTCCTCGTTAAAGTCGCTTATGTCAGTAGATTTGCCTATTTGCTTCCCATATCGTCGCTAGAATCATCTCCACTTATATACCCTCCTTAATGTGTCAAGTGGACGGAACACCTCCGGGCAGCACTTAATCTCGCAGTGGGCAGTGGGCGTAATGATTTGGTACTTAAGTGCATTTGTACACATATTTCACCTGTACCTATAGCCATTTCGCCCTGTAGTTTCATTTTCAAGCAGTTCCACGTTTATGCCATTGCACCTCCCGACTCGTACAAAGATATAATTTTGTAGGTACATTTAACGACAAATGTGGATCCTGTCTGCGAAATGTGTTGCGAATAGAGTTATTAGTAAGGAAGTACTAAATCAAAACGTCATGCATTATGCGTCAGTTTCTCATGCATCTCACTATTTGACGTGAAATCTCATGAACTATGTGTTGTAGGATGACATTTTTGCACATATTTCTGTATGTACTTTCTGGCATATATGTGAATACTGTCTGTAAAATGCGTCGTGAATGCAGCAAGTAGTCAAGAAGTAACAAATTAAAATTCCGTGCTTCAAATTAAAACGTCATGCTTTACGCGGCAGTTTTACTGCATTTTCAAAGAAAATGAGGAGAAACTTTTTCATTGCATTATTTTTTTGGGACTGTCAGAGAGAAAATGTTTTGTAAAGGTTTGAAGTTAAGTGTAGTGTCTGTTACTAGTCACGTAAAAGGACCCCCTTGAGAGCGAGGTAGCAAGTTTTATCTTTAGTGAGGCTCGTTTGAAAGTGTTATGCTAACTGTTATGACAGGAAAAATATTAGCCGCTAATGACTCACCATGTACACCAAGTGATTGACAGAAAATTAGTGTCCCGGAGGTGCAGAGATCAACCTTCTATGGAATGTATGTATTACACTTAACGAAATAGACATCGTTCAAAAAGTGTTTGAAACAAAACATTAGCCTGCACCATGAAGAGTGAATGAAAAATGGCGCCCCATAATGATCACAAAATTTCGCACTATCAAGATTGGAGATGAGCTCCTTGGGAGTTAAAAACCGCGCAGGGGTTTCAGCTAAGCTGCTTAAGGAATGCATATAGAATCGTATTGTTGTAACGGAGTTTATTTATTTAATCGTATTGCTAGGGTCCCCCGTCGGGTATACCGTTCGCCGGGTGCCGGTCTTTCAATTTGAGGCCACTTCGGCGACCCGCAGTAGATGAGGGTGATAGGATGATGATGATGATGATGATGACAGTATAACACCCAGTCCCTGGGCGGGGAAAATTTCCCGACCAAGCCGTAAATCGAACCCGGGCGCAGAGCATTGACAATCCGTCACGCTGGCTGTAACGGAGTGATGTGAAGCGATGGAATGAGAAAGCATGCAAGCAAATGCGAAGGTCTGTCATGCAGTTTATCTATCCTTTAAGGCGTAGCTAATGACAGTGCGATAATGTTTTATGGGCACGGAAAAGACAGACATCCAGAGGCTGAATTTGTCTAGTGGCTGTGAGCGGTATGAATTGCAATGTTACACACTTTCCAGGAGGGACAGTTTGTTCCAGAGGAGTATGATGTTTATAAGCACACCAGGAATGAAGTAAAAGCATGTTAATCGCTACTGTTATTACGGAAAAGCAGTGCTCATACTGTAGTTGTAGTTCTCTTAAGCGCATTTTCCCGCTCTAGCTTCCCGTCACGTAAATATTCCCTACTGCCCTTGCAGTATCACGCATACAAGAAAGAATTATAGGGGCAGAGCACCTCCAATTTCTCACAGTACAGTACATAACCTCCCACACAGTATACCACCCACATTAACAGTCGGCATAACTGCAGACGAATACGATAAGGCATTGATGTTAGTTGATCTTGATACAACTTTCTTGGTACCTCTAATATCAAGGGTCCCTTTCATATGCATTTTCTCTTCGAATCAAGATCAGTTGGAGTTGAAAACATATTCCTTACTGAACCATGGAATAAGTTTCTTTATCTCATCTACAAATTTTCAGGTCGATTCAGAAGTTTGCTGTGCATTGTTAAGTTAACACTTTATGTTACCTTACCCCCCCCCCCCCCACCCCCAATTTTGTAGCAGTGTTTGAAGTTATGCAACCATTCACTGTTCGCCGTGAAATCACTTAGTCTAGGTCGCGTATAGTGTTCTGTGCACAACGTAGTAGGCCACTATCATGTACGTCCTGCAAATTGTATCGAGCACCCTAGAAATGCGCAAACATCAGTTTTTGTAACAAGGGCGTTTTCTCCTCCATTTTTCTTATGCACTCCACGGTCTTATGGTTGCGGACCTACTCGAGATCTGTTCGTAATTGTTTTTAATTTTTTTAATATTGTGCGTATGATCTTTCGCGTACGTAATTATTTTTGGTACCCGCTCCATGAACAACGACTGTTCTTTACTATGCGTCGCTGGAGATGGAATTTGTGACTCCTAGTCCGACAACGGTGATAAACTGCATTGCTCGACACATGTTTCAGTATCACTTTTACTTGTTAAGCACCGATCGTCATCATTATATTCCTCATGTGCATAGTCCGCACAGTCGAGCGTATACGACACCTCACATTCCGCTGACTCATCCAGTTAATATTCCATCCGCCATTTATTTCTCACTCTGTGAAATTTCTTCTGTTTTCTTTTTCCCCCCTTACGAAATGTCAACTTCGGCAACTGTTGTGTTAGATATAAAGCGATGTTTGTTTTGTGTATTGTTGCCATGCCGCTGCTTTGTATCGACAACACTAGCATTGTAGCACTGTTGTGAGTTACTAATTGTCTAAGCTCCGTAGTGTCATGCTCACCCCTGGAAATTTCCAGTCCAGTCCCCTGTTGCCATTAGCAGCCAGAGTTGTGATTCCGTGATAGGCAGTATGTGGGGTGTCGAATGTCGTAAACATCATTGGTCTTGTGTAACCTCGCACTCAACGGGTATCTTGTAAGTACCCTCATTCTCAAATAATGGATGAATAAATTACTGGTATTCACGGGTCATGGGAACACTGCTTTTTCACCGCCGCCCTTTTGGTACGTGGGTGGTTCTTATCCCCACAGCGAGTCTTTCCTGTTAGTAAGTGGTATGTGTAGGAGGAGAGATAGAAAATACATAAATACGTAAATATACACAGGGTGGTCAGAAACAGTCTGAAAACCTTTTAAGGGTAATACACAGGAGGCTGACCCGAGAAATAATAGTTAAAAAAATTGATTTGTTGCGCCGATTCCGAGATATTTAACATTGTAGTTAGCCTATCTGGTCGTCGCGTGCATGTTCAAGCAGCTTGCCAGAAGCTTCAGATATCTTAAAATTATCATTTCTGAAAGTCACATTTTAACTGCTAATGCCCATTTAAACAAGTAGTAACTCAGGGACAAACAGGTTCCTGTGCATTACCGTATCTCTGAGTGTGCAAGTCCTTTAATTAACGCGCACAAGTACCTGATTCGCTAATTTCAATGCTAAATAACTCTGAAACGGTGGGACGTATCGAATTTTTTCTTAACCGTTATTTATAAGCAAAAACTCCCTTGCAGCACCCTTGTAAGCTTCTCACACTGTTTCTGATTACACTCTGTATAGGTAAATAAGTTTTTATGATACGTATGGATACATGAAGATGAGTCGCAACGTAAAGATACAGATGTAGGGAAATTACATTATGACAGCATTACATACCATTAATTTATATAGTACGTAGTAGGACTCTAATCCCAAAACTCGTTAATGTAACTGCTGGGTACCTACGATGTTTCGAGGGCCACTCGCAGGGATTGCGATCTATTAATACGACAAAGTCATCATGGGAGAGGTCAATTTGATCATAAAATCATCATTCAATGTAGATTGTTGTGAGGATTTTATCTATGACTTGCATGCTGCAGCAGGATTCTATTTTGCACAAGATCAGCTGGCAGAGCCTATTCGTATTAGCTGACATCATGTTGTGTAATGTTATGAGCTTGAGGATATCATAGGTGATCAGGTTTCGAAAGGAAAAAGTGATTTTGTCTGGTTATGTTATCACCTATGGCTATGATGGTAATTCCGTAGATTCAAAAAGACGCGGTTATTCGAATTTCTAAATTTTCCCCGCATATCTCTAAGATGATCTGGAGACAGAATTTATCATGCATCTCCACAGTGGGTGTGTATCTAAAGCGTTGCTTACGATTTATAAAACTTGCCGACGATGCTTATGTGTAGGAGCTGTATACTCCCCTGCCCGGAGCTTTGTATGTCATCAGAAGTCTAATCAGAGACAAGTACATGGACGTCGCCTTCCTCCTACTGAGGGCACTTACCCTGCCAGGCAGTAGACAGAATTGCTAGAGCGTAGCGAGTGTAGAGGCAGCATTTGCATAGTCTGAATATAAGCGAACCCATGGAACTCCGCTCCTCCCATGTTCACGGATGATGGTGGGGATAGGTGTACGGTAGGATGCGGAAGGGGGATGTTCGAAAATTGGCCTGGGCGATCCGACTTCACCTGCCGTCTGGACAGTGGAATACTGCGGCCAGTAACAGTTTCCAACCAGAGCTCGGTTGATAGTTACCGTCTCTGTTCGCGAAGCCATCATTAGTCCTAATTCCGACAAAGATGAACTGGCGGGTGACCTTCTTATAGAAACCTGCTGGAAACCCGAGAATTTTTTCTTGACTCAAGTCGCCGAAAAAAAAGACGACATGGTCAGATGGTTATCATTTCGTGCTGTGGTAGCATTGCGTTGTGTAGTACGCCCTCGCAGCTGCGTAGCACTCTCTTGCTCTCACTGGCTCTACGTACGCATTGCCAACCTAGTGGCACGACTCGTTTAAGCACCGGTTGGCTATTTTGCCCGTTAGAAAATTTCCGGTTGCTGATATTTCCCCACTTTTATGCCTACGCGTCTTACTTGCACTTCGTTTATACGTTTCCAGTATGTCTCACGACTCTCCACGAATAGAACGTACCTTCATACTAATCTTTTGAGTCACCGACATAAGAAATGGAAAATAAAATATCCCGCAGGCTATGTTTATGTAATACCTCTGAAGTCTAAAGCACTTATTGCTTGTGTATCGCTCTACACATCATCCCAGTTTTGAGTTAGCTGGCCATTCTTTCCTGTTCTTACAGTGTTCACAAACTTTGTTGTAGTTGTATGAGACAAATACCAATGTGTGCCGTGTTCTGTAGGAAACTGTGTTTTGCGAGGGACTTATAGTTAGGTAAACATACGCCAGTCTATAAAGCATCACTCACTCGATCGATTGTCTAAATTGTATGAAAAAAATGGTTCAAATGGCTCCGAGCACTAACATCTGAGGACATCAGTACCCTAGAACCTAGAACTACTTAAACCTAACTAACCGAAGGACATCACACACATCCATGCCCGAGGCAGGATTCGAACCTGCGATCGTAGTGGTCGCGGGGTTCCAGACTCAAGAGCCTAGAACCGCTCGATCACAGCGGCCGGCTAAAGTGTATAAGAAAAGGGTTTGTACTGTAGGATGCGCCAAAAAGTTTCGGCCAGTATTATACAGGTGATACATGACCCTAAATGAAGCATTTTAAGATGATAAGCTTCTTGTTAGAAGGCAGTATTTAATTTATTATTGACACAAACTATATACACACTCTCTTCGGGCGATGGAGTCTCTTAGAAGTAAATCGTAGCATTTTGCTACACTCAAATATCAATGTTGGTTGTTCTACTCTAAAAAACAGCTCTCTTTAGTTTGCTAGGGTTTCATACACCATATATGTAATGCGAACCCCATCAGTTAAAAAAAAAGGAAAAAAAGAATGAAACACCGCGGGCGTCTAAGAAACTACTGTAAGTTGGTTTTCATGGTAGCGCCTCGAACGTTGACCCAGGAAGTAGAGAAATTTACAAACACATGCCGCACACGCACTTCTCAGTCAACACGTCGTATTACATAAATTTTCGCTCACGGTTCCATATCTCAAAATCCTCAGTTTAAGATCCTCTAGTGCCTCTATAGTTTCGACCCTAATAGTATGGGATATTATTTATACAACACTAAATTCCGTTTAATGGGTAACAAGTATTTCATATACCGCCCCTCAAGCAATACTTTCAAAGGTTTAACTGATTTGAGATCTCCTATATGTTGTAGGCTGATTTTTTTTTCCACTACCAAAATCGTTTGTTGCCATTGCACTAATCTCTACAAATAATCCTTTATGCAACACATGACGGTAAATAGCTTGCTGCTCAGCTTAAATAAACACTTTTTCATTACTTAAATCGGTAAAGACAGTTAGGGGTTAATGTTATTTTGTTTTGTCGAAATTTATTTGTTGTGTGTACCTTTTTTTCGCACGCTAGTTTGGCGAGACAACGAAGAATGTGGAAGAGCACTGTACTTCGCAGTTGACGGATTCGATATGCTGTTTGAATAGGGAAATTAAATTCAAATTTATGCTGCCGTCTCTTTTCTTCCCTTTCTCTCACTTCCATTTGCTCTACACAATGCTTCTGGCACTCATCTGAAATCTGCGAGATGAGTTTCCAGAGCGCAAAATCGCATCCCAATCGTTCTTCCTCTTTGAAAGAAAATTATTCGTGAGGACGTAAGCTACTGACTAGTGGAAGACGTTATCGATCTTCTTCATTTCTACGATTACAGACTATTGGCAAGCTCCATTAAGGGGATCCGGAACGCCCTATACTTGCAATGTTAAAATAACGCTTATAAATTACATCTTTCCTCACAAAGTATTTGAAGTAGGAAGTTGAACTTCTTACAGATTATTTATTGGAATATGGGCTACAACTTAACACAGGGATTTTACAAAATTTTAGTTCAGTTATTAAAGATGATTTTTTTCCAATTGTAATGAAAATTCACAACATTTTTTGCAATTTTTTATTTATATATTCAAAAATATACAGATTTTTGGAAAAAGGCTGTGTTAAATCATGCAGAAGGTATTGTGTAACATTTACTGAAAGTTTGAAACAAATATGTTTGGAAGATCCTTAGAAAACATGTAATTAGTATGAGAAAATAAAAGTTTTGGGAATCGAGCGACAAAGATTGGATTAACTTTTTAGTGCATTCCAGGTCCATAGGATGGATTATCTTCATCCTCTGCAAACTCCTCCTCCAGCTTCCTATTGTTCCTCCTCCTGTTTACTCTGCTTGTATTTCTAGACTCTTTACAACCCTGTCTGCAGCCCGAAGGCGTTCCTTGTCTAAAGCAAACATCGCACGTTGTTGTGTTCGTAGATTTTGCTACCATTTTCTTCAGTTGCAATTACTGCAACACTGTTCCAAAAGGTGGTCATGTATGAACACTTATCACATTTCAGTTGTATTTCACTAGCAAGTCCTACGTGCTTTATTATGGAGAGTTCCAGACCAACTTCACTACAATGAATACATCTTACACAGTTTGAAAAACTTCCTTTGAGAACCGACATATCAAATATTTCATTCACATCCGATTCGCCCATAAAACATTCATAGTTTTCACTCATTGAACCAAGCTTCTTCTGTGAAGTATTTTCTTTCCCACTTTGACTGCTATGGGCAGGTGTACTTGAGAGGTTAGGTTCACTCACTTGGTTATCGTCTTTATTGTTTACAGTAATAACACATACCTTTGGCTTTCCAACATTTCTTCTTTTCTTAAAAGCCTTCAGAGGATTTTTAATAACTTTACTTTTACTCATTATTATACTTCAACAAAACAGAGACTCAAGAAACAGAATTAATTACGAATATTTTCGAGATAACGACAGAGTAAATAAACATGAACCAATCGACAATCACACCAGTGATATATATTGAACCATCACAGGTTAGCCACAACACATACTTTATCTCACATCACTAAAATGTACCTGATGAACACGGACGTTAATAATAACACCATTTGACAGCAGTTTAACAGCGCCACAGTGGGTCACGCCCATGTAGAACACATTTCAAAAAAAATTTAAAAATAGTTGTAGTCTTCGGAATTGAATAAATTATACATCTATTAAAAGGTAATAGTCTGCAGATTCAGAAAACGCAAAAAAGTAAAAATTGAACTTTTCATGATTTTGAGCCTTTCCGGAGCCCCTTAAGAAGAAAATCGTCGATGGACCTTTTTTAATGCCCCAAGCCGTTCGTGGGTGAATGCTTTGAGAATTAGAGGCTTCACTGTAATTGGATCTAACGAATGAACAAGAACTCCACGTCCCTGTCCACTTTTGTGTCAGTAATGACCAACAATTTGTGGGGCGGTGAGTGACATGCTAAGAGAATATCGAAAGAAGAGTTCCCTCGAAAAATACTTAAAGGGCTTATAGCAACTCGCTGAAACTTTTTTCACTTGAAGTTCTCTCACAAAATATATGCTCGACAAAATGATTACTGCACCCAAAATAAGTAACAATTGGTAGATACCTTTATTAATAACAGTAAGAGTGAAAGTCGTCTCAGAAGTAGAGTGGGAGCAGTTCGCCTTAAGTTTTTCATGTATCAGTAGTACCAGTAATTATTTTCCTTTTTTAATTTGATATTTTGCATTTACCCAAAACTGAACCCTGAAGACAATATGAAAATTGATTAGGGCCTAATGCTATCGATAAAAGTACTGGATATTCGTGTAATGTACTAGGAATTCCCTTTGATAATATTTATTTCTGTTTCCACTGAAGCGTCTGTGCAAAATTAGCCTCCTTTTCAACACTTCTTCGTACTCGTTATTACTAAGGTGTTTCAAGATACTCACTCATTTTCGGTATTCCTTTCCTATAAACGAGAAACCGTTACCATAGAGCTCTTGTGGATATCTGTCTACACGTCCATTACAAGTGTAGCTAATTGTTGCTCCACAGAACATCGTAATCGACGGAAAATAAATGTATATGGTTTTATCTGGCAGATGTTATCTGTGATAGTCTGTTATCTTTAAATTTGACGCTATAGCCATGTATCTCTGTTCCCACAATTTTTCTTTTTAACTGTTATTTATTCCCAGCAATTTGTGGATTTCACTAACACTTCTGTTCATAAACCATAATTAACCAGATTCAAGTAATTTCAGACGAGCTTCATTTTCTGATTTTTACAATGAGGACACCAAATAATTGTTGGATCGTAGCGTAAAAATATTATAACAGGAAATAACTTAAATGCAAAGAGATGTGTATGGAAGAAATGTATATAACAATGAGTGTACAGTTCATCTGAATGTAACTAGAAGTGAGACAACCTTTCATTCCTAAATCTAACTGACCCCAGATGGTGCATGTGAATAATGCCTTTCTTGATTTACAACTGTTCGGTCTACAGTAAAAATTTCCTGAACATTAAAAGGATCCACTCTCTACCCGGTAGTACAAGTTGACACTACACGAGGAAAGATTGGCAGTGTTTGCAGTGCTTCAGATACTTGACAAATTGAGTGAGCAGATAAGCCGCAAGTCCGCCATCTAGCATGATGGGAAATCATGTAAGTTAACACAAAACATGTATTCTGAGGTAAAGCAGAGATTATTGTAATGACGGTGCCCCCGTACCACCACGACTGTTTTGTTGCCGTTTCATATGGCTCTCAGCACTATGGAACTTAACTGCTGTGGTCATCAGTCCCCTAGAACTTAGAGCTACTTAAACCTAACTAACCTAAGGACATAACACACATCCATGCCCGAGGCAGGATTCGAACGTGCGACCGCAGCGGTCGCGCGGTTCCAGACTGTAGCGACTATAACCGCTCTGCCACTCCGACCGGCGCCGTTTTAGACTTCCGTTCCTTTTTTCAGTATATTTCATTTATTCCGATGATGATGACGACCCAGCTTTCTAGAGCATGCTTAGAACTTTTTATCCAATAAGGTAAAAGCATTTTATTCAATATTTATTACAGTTTTAATATGCTGGTGTGAAAAGGACCTTTTTCCGATCACGTTGAGAAAATACATGGCCATAATTTATAAATAAATACATTTTTTAAGAGAGTAGATGGGTGTCTAATTGTTTAAAACTTGTATTCATTATGGATGAGGATCACTGCGACTATGACGAATAAAGATTTCTTGAAATTGTTGCAAACAGTCGCCTGGTTGCAGAAACTTCAAGGAACCTTTGTCTAATTGTTTGATATTATATGTAGATATGTAAAATAAAAACAGTAACAGCTATACTCAAACATGGCGTCATTTAAAAACGTATAGAACCTGTGGACCCGTATTGTAAGAAAATAACGTTAGTTATTAGTTACAGATGACGATACGAATAGGTATTGATTATAAATTAACATAATTACACAAGAAAGAAAAAAGCATTATTTTTATGTTATATGTAAACAAGTTGTTGTGTAGAAAGCAATTAGTTACAGAAGATACCATAAGGACAACGAAAGTAGGTTCTGGGCCTGTGGTGTCATATATTGATGTGGTTCAGTTTCATCCAGGCTCTCACTCAGGAGGCCCGAATTCGCTTCCTGGTACCTCTATTTACTTTTTCTGCGCCGAGTTAAAAAAAGATTATTAAGTGCCACAATAGAAATCAAAAGGTCTCAGGTTCAATTCCTCATCAACCGCATGTTCTTCATTTGTTGTTTATCACTTCATTCACCTGTGGCAATGTTTCAAAATGGTTCAAATGGCTCTGAGCACTATGGGACTCAACTGCTGAGGTCATTAGTCCCCTATAACTTAGAACTAGTTAAACCTAACTAACCTAAGGACATCACAAACATCCATGCCCGAGGCAGGATTCGAACCTGCGACCGTAGCGGTCGTGCGGTTCCAGACTGCAGCGCCTTTAACCACACGGCCACTTCGGCCGGCGTGGCAATGTTTATTGGTGTGAAAATGTAAGAGTTTTATCATCGTTCGGAATCCACGTCAATCTGTAGGTCCCTCTACAACTGGCATGGTAAGTCAGTCCAAAGGTGGGAGAAAAGCAACGGAACATCACCTCCAACAGGGCCATGCATAGTACTACTCACCCATGATATTATTGCACTTGGCCGTTACCGGAAATATGCGGCGATGTTACTGTAAACAGTTACATTGGTGAATGACGCGTCACACTGTCAATGTTTTCAGGTCAGTTGTGCACAATTAAGCGCTGGGTCACGTTAAGCGTACAGGAGTGGCCTCACTCCGATGTCCAGTAACATTGTGGACGACTAATACGACACTGTGGAGTTAAAAACAGTCTCTAGATTGACGACTGCATGTATCTGGGGTAATGTTATACCCCAATGGCAAGGGGTAGCTGTGTTACAGTCAGTTAATGCAGTTTTGATACCATTAGATTGCAACTGTTACAGTTATTTGGCGTTTAATAGATATTTGCGTTGTAAGTAGGCTGTTTATGTTTTCTCTATGTAAGTAGGCTGTTTATGTTTTCTTATTGGCAACGTTAGGTAGCGCTCAATATGAAAATCACTGGCTGTGCTGTGTGCAGTCTGTGGCTGCTTTGCATTGTTGTAATACTCGCCATTGTAGTGTTAGGCAGCTGGCTGTGAACAGCGCGTAGCGTTGCGCAGTTGGAGGTGAGCCGCCAGCAGTGGTGGATGTGGGGAGAGAGATGGCGGAGTTTTGAAATTTGTCATGAACTGCTATATTTATATATGATGATGTCAAGGTAAATACATTGTTTGTTCTCTATTAATATCTTTCATTTGCTAACTATCCCTATCAGTAGTTAGTGCCTTCCATAGTTTGAATCTTCTATTTAGCTGGCAGTAGTGGCGCTCGCTATATTGCAGTAGCTTGAGCAGCGAAGATTTTTGTGAGGTAAGTGATTTGTGAAAGGTATAGTTTAATGTTAGTCAGGGCCATTCTTTTGTAGGGAATTTTGAAAGTCAGATTGCGTTGCGCTAACAAAATATTGTGTGTCAGTTTAAGGACAGTCTTGTATAATTGTTCAAAGGGGACGTTTCATATGGCGACCCTTAGCCTAGGATACCTCACTGGAATCTTCTGATTTTTCTTGTAGTTTGTGTAATTGGTGTAGCTATTGTTTATTGGTAGCGCGTAATCATAGACAGAATTTCCTTTGTAGTTGTAGTTTTTCATTGTTGTACAGTAAAACAGTTGTGGCATGCATGTAGATTTGCACCAAGTATTTCGCAGCTGCGCTGGCAATTAAGTAGACATTATTTCCATTGCTATGTTATTTTATTTTGCTCTTCAAATTGTGCTTTTCTGTGTTATCGTGTGAAATATTGTGACAATTATGGCGTGTGAAAAACGTAATACTAGGCTCCAAAGTAAACTGAGAAATGACAGTGAAGGTGAAGCCAGTGTGTTAGCGCAGCAGAGTAATGAATTAACTAATGTTCAAAGTAGTAATTTGGTAATTGCGCATAGGGAAATGGAGCGGGCGGCAAACAATGGTGTAGACAGTGAAACAGGTAGTGAACAGGGAAGCGTTATCGATCGATTGGTCGGCAACAGCTCGCCTCAGGAATCGGGAATGACAGAACACAATATTGCAAATACTGCAGACTCAGGTTTTGGGTTCTCACCGTTTTCTCAAATGAGTCAAGACACATTTTCCGCTTGTCAAAATGTGAATGTTGCCGGTGCAACTTCACTGCCGAAAAGCACTGAGGAACATGTTTCAGACACCAGTGCATTGTTATTACAATTAATGCAACAAATGGGACAAAAGCTTGAAAAGTTAGACACAATGGAACAACACCAGAGACAAGCACAGCAACAGTTAGACACAGTGGAACAAAATCTCAAAAAGTTAGACACAATGGAACAACACCAGAGACAAACACAGCAACAGTTAGACACAATGGAACAAAATCAGAGACAAACACAGCAACAGCTTCAAAAGTTAGACTCATTGGAACAAACTCTTGAACAAACGCGTGAAGATTTAACTACTGAGTTACATCACATTGAATCGAAATGTCAAAAAGTCTGTAATGACGTAAAAACTCAAATTTGTGAGCATTTTCAACCTATTTTTTCGCGGCATGAAAATGCATTACAGAATCATGAAGCAGCCATAAAAGAACTGCAAATTATTGTTCATGAAAATCATGAGACCTTGCAAGCTAAATTTGACTCAGTTGCATTTACCGATTCGGTTACGCAACTTGCAAAAACTCAGGAAAACTTTAAGGACACAGTAGATACTCTGAAACTTGGTTCAGAAAAACACACTGAGGAAATAAGTACACTATCGGAGAAAGTAGCCGAACTTTTGGATCAGTTCACTAATTTATCTACGAAGGTAGATGATAATCTGATTCACGCAAGACCGGTAGTCTTTAATGACACAGAAGAGTACGAACAAATTTGGAAATTCAAACAAAATCAGAATCAAATTAATACACAACACCAAAGAGAAATCCGGGAAGTACAAGATCAGCTGACACAGGTAATACAAGAATTACGTATTTCAGAGGATACTCGCGCTCCAACACGGGAAGAGGGACTTAGAAATACGGAAAAGCCGCAAAATAATAACACAGGGCATTTCGGAAGTTATGAAAGAAATTGGCAATGTGCACCTAATTTTGAGATGGAACGGCCGACACGACCTAACAATGACCGATATGCGACTCGCCGACATGATGATTTTGACTATAAGCTGTTCATTACTACACGTAAATTCAAAACATTTAAGAATTCTGGCAACGACATTCATCCACAAGCATGGCTCCATCAATTCTCTCATTGTTTTCCTCCCAACTGGTCGTGTGGCTACTTGGAGAATGAACCAGCTGTAAGAATGCGATCGGTAATTCACGATTGCCACAGTGAAGGAGAGTTTTACCATGCCTTCCTCTCAGCATATTGGTCTCAAGCTACACAAGACCGTGTAAAACATAGCATCATGATGATGAAACACTTTGAACAATCTGAATTTTCCAGTCTTGTCAAATATTTTGAAGACATGTTGCATAAGAATCAATATCTTTCAAACCCATACAGCCCCTCAGAACTCATCCGCATTTGCTTACTCAAATTGCCTGAACATTTACGACATATTATTTTAGCAGGACGTTGTAAAGAAGACATTGAGGCTTTTCAGGGACTGTTACAAGAGCTGGAAATTGACACAGACAGTCGCGGGATGCGAAAACAGGAAAACAATCACTACAGGTCACTTCCGTCACAATTCCGTGACGACAGAAACAATAACTGGACACGACAGGTCTATTCTTACAACCCAAATCGTGACCTAAACAGACACCACCCATATGACAACCATTGGCAGAGTAATAGTTACAGAGAAAGATCGCATTTCCGTAGTAATGAATATGACAGAGATAACCATAGAAATAGACAATATGGTAATCAGAACTATTATTATCAAGGGAGACAGAATAATTTCAGACGCAACAGTTCAGCGCGCAGTTACGATTCAGGGAGAAATTCTCCACCACATGACCGACACGAAAGAAACTGTGTAAACTACCGACAAAACGACAGACCTGAATTCCATCAGAACTGGCGAGCTTTAAACAGAGCTGGGCCCTCTCGGCAAGGCGAATTTGAGGAAGTTAGGTCTCCAAATCCCAATAACGGCGCGCGCCAACAAAGAGACAGACAATGACTCGCACAGCAGGCAGCCGCTTGCGCCCGCGGGCTCCGAGAAAAATAACATAAGACGCTAGCCTTGAGAAAAATTTTAGCATTGTTTACCGATGTATACAACATGATAATTCTTTGAAGTTGAAACTCTGTGCACTAGGAAGAGTAAAGGTTTACACCACATTTCACATGTAAAACCGTTTATTGAAAGATAATCTGCTTTTTAACTTTGTCTTTGCCATATAACTTTTCACTTTACATTACTAGTGTGCTGTGTCAGACTTAAGAAACTGTTAACATTCAACAATGTTTGAAGTTAAATATCCAGTCAAGAACCAAGAGAACTTATTGAAACAGAAATGACGAATGCATTGTTATAGTGAACAGACGTCACAGTGTTATTGTGTGTGTACATTCTTGCTTGTTAGTTGCACGATTACGTAACGACTATAAGGCTCACATACTTAGAACATATACCTGCACTGCTAATGAGATTTTAATGCAACATTTTGGGGTACTTGCAAATACATTATGGATTCAAGGTACTTTCTGTGAGATACCAGACGACACAGTGGTTAGTTTATTTGACAGCTACACGACTATATCACGACGCTACTAATGAGTGACAATTTACAATGTTGCTTTTGCAGTGTTTCTGTTTTATATCTGCACAGTTTTCTGTTTTATTCTGGAAAGTAAAACAGGTTTTAGTAGTAACTTTTGTGGTATAGCTACAATGAGATTGCCTTTTCCGTAGCACAACAATACGTTACAGCACAGTACTTTCTTCATCATGCCAATAAGCATAATAACAACGATATCTATACGCAAAGCATTGCACTTTTGTTTATCATGAGGTAAGTACATTGGCTTCTGCAGAACTTAGCTTTCGGAGGAAAATAACTACGACACTTCCACAGCGATTATCTTACAACAAGATGCACATTTAGCGCTACAGTACACGTATTTGAGTGATTAATTTTGTACTTAAAACATTTATTTTTAAAGATTTTTGAATTACAAAGAAAGTTTTCAGTGATACATTTCATTTCATTGCTGTAATCTGTAACACCTTAGGGTATAATTACATTAATCCTCAGGGGGGTACACGCCTACTTTGTGTATCATGTGTTTGGCAAGCACAAGGAACCCTAGCTAATATGGTATTTGCTTATACAACTTTACACATCGGTACCATATTTCTCTAACACACAAATTACACAGCTATCTGATCATTTAACTGAGAGAGACAAACATTTATTTTTACTACATCAGTGACAGATGTTTACGCAATTACACAGTTGGATAACTTCACACTTATGAAATTGTATTTTGTCTGTACTTTGTGAAATGCTCATATTTTTTCGGAACCATTGTGATACTATGAGAGCTTTGAATGATGTATTTGGTATGGATTCATGATTTTTAAAGTACGTTTGAGGCAAATGACACTTTTGACATGAGCAGAGAATTTTTTTAATTATTGGAGGAAGCGACGACGATTTTGAGATTTGACTGAGGTGTTATGATGTTATTTTTACGACGACGATGTGTATTATGCTGCTGAGGTATGTTTATGATTAACAGGCTGAGGCTATATGAGTTATTTGATTATGCTTCATATTTATAATGACGAAATATTGACGAGTGTCGATGGATACGTATATGTGTAATAAGGTAAGGAGTAATGAATAGTGGGTAGGGACTCTTGACTTGTGAAACAGGATGTTGGAAACCAAGAATCGTACTTTAAGAGTTATGAAATGTGTGTAAATGCGTGAATGTATCACAATGCTAGCGAAAATTTTTTTTGGACACTTATATTTATAGGATTTTGTTTCTACAGATTTGTAACCCAAATTCTTGACCTCTGAAATTTTTTATATGAGACTGCCACTGTAGCGGAAACTGTTGTCGTAAATATTTCCGTAAGAAAATTAAGTGACCACCTGCACGTAATGCGTCGTGGGCACCCAGCTGTGTCAGACGCCTGGAGAAAAAGCCATTAGCGCGTGCCTTTCAGAGCACAGGAAGAAAAAAAAAAGGGAGGCCATTATCCTGGCCATTGTCATTCCTTCAGAGAAAGCATCGCAAATCCGACACGCTGATTACTTGGAAACATATCGTACTTTCTGATATTTACTGAAATGCCTAATAAAATGACAAGAAATATTCTTACATCTGCAAACCTGATAATGACAAGTGTCTTTCTATGAGAGTTGAGAGCTACTGACTTACGAAATGCCACATGACTATTGAATGATATTTTTATGCTTTGCTTTTCATAGTTGCTTATTTCATTTGATATCTGGTTTCCAGCTGTGTTGCAGCATTGCTTTTATAAAATGAAATGCATTTGCTAATGTGAACACTTTCTGTCAACAGATCTATTAAATAATTATTTTATGTTCCACATTCTTTAAAAAAGGAGCACTTGGAAAGGAAAGAACAATAAGAAGGAACTAGTAACAGTAACACATAATTTTCTTTTCAAGTACATGGTAATATTTCTTTTTACAATCAGTTGTTGTGGTGCACCACTTTAATTACTTAGACATTAAGATGTGATTATACAATTCCCTTATCTGCATTGTTATCTTTAGTGTACTATTTTTTCTGCTTGAGCTATGTCATGTTTAGATATAAGCTGCTGTTTGCCAGGCATAGTGCTACTGAACTTTAATTTGTGTTACTCTGCTAAGCCAGATTTATTTTTTTGTTGCTGCACATTGGCTCATATTAGTTGTAATGTTACATTGCTTAGTAATTTAGATTTACTGTAGCTTGCTTTGCAATTTTCCAATTTTTTTGGTCATTGCTGTTTGTGTTAATTGTTTTGTGCTGCTGCATTGCCTCGTCCCTTAGTTTAGTATCTGAGCTCAGTAGATTGAAGTTAGCTTAAGAGGAGACTATATAAGAAACTAACTATTATAAATTTATAAGAAATGCATTGAGAAGCTATCAGAAAATGGTCTGGCAAAATAAAAAGGATACTGTACAGTGGAGAAAAACTATTATTGACAGAGGATGTGAACAGAATACAGAAAGCAGAGAGAAAAACTATTTTTGACAGAGGATGTGAACAAAATACAGAAGGCAGGCTTAGATAGGACATTTGGGAATAATGATGAATGAAGGGAGATCTCCAAGAGGCAAAGAAAGTTTTGTTTGCAAAATACTGTAATGAAACAAACCCTGTCCTTTCCTATTGGTGTTATCCCACTATGTGTTTGTGTACCCTTGTGTATTTGTTTTCTTCCTGTCTCTGTGTAGTTTCATAGAATTTTTTCTTCTTTTAATATTAAGCTACATTCACTATGATGAGGAATACTGTTATCCTCGAATATAATTGGCATTAATAATATGTTATTTACTTTGTAAAGATGTTAGACATTATTAATTCTGTTCTGTTCAATGCTCATGTGTGAAGTTGATGTTTCAAAAGTTATTGTGATCCTTTATGTATGTACTCATGTCATAATTCCACTGATGTATATGTTTATTTCTATTCTTTCGTAAAGCCTGTGTTACTACAAATGTTATCTGTATTGTTATGTTCTTTAATGATGTATTTTGTACCTTTGTAATTGTATTTTCATGTTGTAAATTTATAATTGTACAGACACCAGTTCTTCAAATTAAGTTACATTTCACTGCACACGTTTCTGTTGGTCATAGTATATGGACAATATGTGAGAAGTAGGGACTGTTCGTGTTTGCACGTGTGTTAATAATTCTGCAAGGGACTGGATAACAGCATTGCTGGTTCTAAGGACAATTCCAAAAACGTTGTGAGTGCACAAGTGGTGGTTTATGGACTTGCTATATTCTCTGCAAGACTCTTCGATGGTGATTGTGCACCTGCACAGTCGCAACAGATGGCTGCTGGCCATTTCTACAAGGACTTCAGTGGGTCTACACCTTTGCTGACTCACCAGTACCATTATTTCTACAAGGCCTGCAGTGGGTCTGCACCTCTGGTGGCCCACCAATACCGTAATCTCTACTAGGACTACAGTGGGTCTGTTCTGTGATGACCTACCTACCAATATTCTTCAAAACGTCGAATGACTCTACTGTGGGTTTGCTCTGTTGCGGAGCATTACCTGTCTGCATGTCAAGAGTCAGCACTGTTTTTCCGTTGGAAGGACAACACTACTTCTTCAAGACTGCATGAAAATCCACTACTTCTGTGTGCATTTTCTTTTACTGCTCAGACTTTGAGAAAAACTCTGCATTTTTACTGTGATGAACAATGTGGACTGTCTTTATGGACTGTGAGAAATTTTTAGCTTTTGACCAACATTGTATCAATAAGTGTGTGCATTTGATATCTTTGTTATTGCAATTATGAAAAAATTTTTCAAATCTGTATTGGCCACTGCCCAACCCAATTTGTAAAATTTTTTTGTGGGGAGCATGGGGGCTATGTAAGTAGGCTGTTTATGTTTTCTCTATGTAAGTAGGCTGTTTATGTTTTCTTATTGGCAACGTTACGTAGCGCTCAATATGAAAATCACTGACTGTGCTGTGTACAGTCTGTGGCTGCTTTGCATTGTTGTAATACTCGCCATTGTAGTGTTAGGCAGCTGGCTGTGAACAGCGCGTAGCGTTGCGCAGTTGGAGGTGAGCCGCCAGCAGTGGTGGATGTGGGGAGAGAGATGGCGGAGTTTTGAAATTTGTCATGAACTGCTGCTATATTTATATATGATGATGTCAAGGTAAATACATTGTTTGTTCTCTATTAATATCTTTCATTTGCTAACTATCCCTATCAGTAGTTAGTGCCTTCCATAGTTTGAATCTTCTATTTAGCTGGCAGTAGTGGCGCTCGCTGTATTGCAGTAGATTCAGCAGCGAAGATTTTTGTGAGGTAAGTGATTTGTGAAAGGTATAGTTTAATGTTAGTCAGGGCCATTCTTTTGTAGGGAATTTTGAAAGTCAGATTGCGTTGCGCTAACAAAATATTGTGTGTCAGTTTAAGGACAGTCTTGTATAATTGTTCAAAGGGGACGTTTCAGCGTGTTTGACTGAAAGAAAATGTTCCACTCGCATTTTGGCTGAGTTGTCCGATCTATGTGTGTGTGTATCAGGCAGAGTTTGGTTTTTGTTTGCCTTTCACTGCCTGAGATCCAGGTGAGAGGCCGTGTATGTATCGTTCAACACTGGGCCCATGGTGGGTACGATTTCAGGGAACGTCTGCATCTGTACACGCTGCGTTTATATGCTTGAAATTTGGTACTCTGTTCGTATGCAGTGTGATTATAGGTCTTCCATGCCTGGACGTGTTGTTAGGATGTGCTTTCCGTTGTTTGTACGTAATTCGATCATTCTTGTTTGCAGGGGCTCTATGATTGAGGTGGGGGGGGGGGGCTTGTATCATATAGGTCTTTACCACGCTTCAATCGACGTTACGTCCTGTACAGTCGTTTAGTAACAGGTTCTGATGCCGCCGTAAGCCCACCTAAGGAGTGGTTGCGTATCCCACTAACAATACAAGCGTTCCGGTACCTGTGCAAAGTTTCATCGTCTTCTTGCCTTGTTTAATATCAAACACTACATAAGTTTTCTGCACTCCACTCTTAAGTATCTAGTACAGGATTCGTCGAACCACTTTCACCCTATTTCTCTACCGTTCCACTCTTTCACACAGAGCGGCAATATCGAACTACTAAATCTTCCCATGCGAGCTTTGACTGTTCTTATTGCGTTTCAATGGTCGTTCTTCCCTATGTGGGAGGGTGTAAAATAAGTATTTTCGCATTCGGAGGAGAACGTCGGAGACTGAATTTTGGTGAAAAGATCTCGCGTCAACGAGAAACGCCATTGTTTTAATGATTGCCACCCTAAATCGCTGCCGGCCGAAGTGGCCGTGCGGTTCTAGGTGCTACAGTCTGGAACCGCGAGACCGCTACGTTCGCAGGTTCGAATCCTGCCTCGGGCATGGATGTGTGTGATTTCCTTAGGTTAGTTAGGTTCAACTAGTTCAGTTCTAGGGGACTAATGACCTCAGAAGTTGAGTCCCATAGTGCTCAGAGCCATTTGAACCATTTTGAACCTAAATCGCTCATCATGTCCGTGCCACCCTTGTCCCCATTTTGCGACAATACAAAGCGAGCTGCCCTTCTTTGAACTTTTTCGATGTCCTCCGTCAATCCGATCTGGTAAGCAACCCATACCCCACAGCAATATCCTGTCAAAGTACGGCCAAGCGTAGCGCCAGCAGTCTCTGTAGCAAATCTTTTGCCTCTCCTAACTGTTCTGCCTAAAAATCACAGTCTTTGTTTCACCTTCCCCGCAACATTATCTACGTGGTAGGTCCAGTTTAAGTTATTCGTAGTTGTAATTCCTAGATATTTAGTTAAATTGACAGCCTTTAGATGTGTGCAATTTATCGTGTAACCGAAATTTTACCGATTCGTCTTAGTATTCAAATGGACTACCTCACACTTCCATATGTCAAATGTGGTCTCTCCAAGAGGTGTTTTTCTGGGAATGTGCCTTGATACGTGGCAGTGTTGAGAAGTATCGGTGGCGTGCGCAGAGACGGAAGGAACCTGGCTTGTGTAGAAAGAGGGGCGGCATGTGGGTGCGCCGGTGATTACTTCATGTAAGCTACTCCATCAAGATGGGCTAGTTTCGTGCACGGAGGTAGTAAGAGGCACGGCGACTCAAAGCAGGCAGCGTGACATTTAACGTATCGCAAGTGACCAGATACGCTAAGTGTCAATTCAGACGCTGGGTTAATGGAAAGTTTGGAAGAGATACTGTCATTTGCCAATATTGTAGGCTTATCATCTTGGTCGAACATTAACTTTAATGCTATGTCGGTATCACGTTGCTCATCCTTGTAGTTAAATCCATGTCTACTGTGGGGACGATATTACGATACTGCACGACCTGTGTCATTCCGAATTACTAGCATGAATTACAGTGGTTGACGACATACGGAAGTTTGGGTCTGGCCATGAGTTGTGCTCGGATGACCAAATGATAAGGTGACAGCTTGCGATAAGCGGGATATCCGGGTTCGAGTCCTAGTCCAGCACAAATTTTTATTGTCATCATTCTATTATACAGCTGATGGTTGTCCATATTCGCAAAAGTGAATATGATCTGTGAATTACGATGTTAGTTCATCCTCAGTTGTGCCTGGCTGTAAATTAATGACGCTGGTAAACGCCACTTGGGGACTGTGGTGTCAAGTCCCTGTAGTATAATGTATTTACCCACTAAAAATTAAGCTATTTCTGGTCTCTGACACTAAACTGTTTCAGGTATAAGAGCTGACTATGTCTTACCTTTATGTGAACTGAAATAGACGGCTGGGTCATATCGTTGGAACAGGTGTGTGGTGGAGCAGCGGTCGTGACACAACCAGACGTTACTAAAAGGGAAGCAATGTTCCTTTTAAAACTGTATCAGAACCAATGTCAGTGATCATTAATATCATTTGCTTACCTTTGCGTCTTCTTTAAGTCCTATACAAAAATTTTATATTCACTTGTACATTTTTGTAAGTTTAAAGTATTGGTATTTGATTTGATTATGCTTAATCTGCCTCGTGAGTAAATGTGGAAAGGAAGCAGTTGATTATCGGCTTAAGTAACATTAAGATAATTGAGCTGTCGAAGGAAGAACAAGAATCAACTTCTAAGATGTTAAATCGAAATTTTACTATCAGTATTGCTATGGTAATAATGTGATTCTCAAATGTTGGCTTCCTTAAGGAAATAATTTCATTGAAGTGTTTACGCTGCAATGGATAGCTGTATTGTGTATTATTGTTGCGTTATCATGGATCAAGTTTGGTATTCGTAAGTTCAAAATAAGTGAACGGTGTCTTGAGGTTGTCCTTACTTATTCAATTGCTAAACCCTTTCCCATATTGACCCATCAACCTGTAACAAAGAAATGCTACAAATGGCTCTAAGTACTATGGGACTTAACATCTGAGATCATCAGTCCCCTAGACTTAGAACTACTTAAACCTAACTAACCCAAGGACATCACTCACATCCGTGCCCGAGGCCGGATTCGAACCTGCGACCGTAGCAGCCGCGTGGCTCTGAACTGAAGCGCCTAGAACCACTCGACCACAGTGGTCGGCTACCTGTAACAGTATATGTGCAGTGCATACCGTGTACGGCAGCAGGGATGTCTACGGTTAAGATGAAGTGTTCAGATGTTTCCGAGGAGACATGTACTTTGCTAATACTAAATGTTAGGTAAATTTTTATGAGCCTAACCATATTTAGATAGTCCCAACCACTTAGTTTGAACAAGAGATCCTCATACCATAGTTTGTCGAATACACGCTCGAAGTTATCAAGTGGGAGTTGAAGATACAAATGACTTTGAACTTGTCGCTTCTGGCCTAAGGTTAGGCTTGACCTTCGAATACGAGATACGAATGATCTTGCGAGAGGATCCAATGATAGAATTGGCTGGTTATGTTCAAGCTCACCTCCACCTCCTATACCCCAGGTCTGCCTATGCAATTGAGGCACTGATGTTATGATATAGAAATGTCCTTGAGATATCAGATACGAAATGCCTTACGTATACAGGTACGGATGGCCTTGACCGTGAGTATCGATTAAACCATCCTGCCCACACACCCTTCCCCCTCCATTCCCCCCAGACCAGCCCATACCCTTAATGCAAGTTTAGACTGCAGCCACACGGCTGGCATAACGCATCTCACAGTTCATCTGAAGCCTTCACTAGTTTAGTAGATTATTGGCGGCGTGTGAAGTAAAATGATATTCCTGGCATCATCTGCTGATAGTGACAGTGACTCGCCACGTTAAGAGTTTGGTTATAAAACAGAAGAATGAAGAAAAGATGTGGTTGCACCCTTTGAAAGTAGACCATCCGCACTCAGATAATTTTAGCTGTTCTAGCAATAGCTCAGAAATTATCCAGACCATTTATTCAGAGAGTTACGAATATCCCCACGGATAATCCACTTTACTTTATATATTAGTAGATAAGAACAGTTAAAGATATGATGATTCAATCCACAAGTATTGACGCCGTTTCTGTGGAAGAGCGAGTCACCGGCTTATTTACTCGGAGGTAACATATTGTCCATTTTTAATCAACATCTGTTTGATGTATTTCACCTGCGACTTACAGATTTACGTGCTGATACTCAAGCAAAAAAAGAAAATAATAAAGTATGTGAAACAGAGAAACTATGTTCCGAAAATTATTACACCTAACGTTATCCGTAACTAGCGTATGTTTAAAGGTATGTTGTAGTACTCGTTTTTGAAATTATCTCATAAGCGCATAACAAGCTTTACCATCTGTATATAGTGGTTTGATTGGTAGGATACTGTGAAAAGACTATCATTCTACAAAGGACACTGCTAACAAAACACCGTTGTAGAAAATTGCTCAGTTGTGAGGCGTTCATACGAAATAGAACAGTGAGAGGATATTAGACATATAAAAAAAAGAGTAGCACCAATAGTCACGTGTTCGTTTGATCCATGAGACAACACCACGGAAATGCTCAAAAACGTGAGCAGGCAGATGCTTGAAGAAGATGAAAACTATTTCTCAAAGGACTACCAGCAAAGCTTCAGGTACTAGAATCAAGTGAGGAATATAGGGATATACTATAGCCTCCCGAATATTACTCGTACAGTGATGACAAATACAAGATTAAGCTATTTACAACTTCAACACAAGCATTTAAGAAGACATTCTTCTCACACTCCATACAAGAACCGAATAGCAAATCTTAATATCTGATGCTGTAGGAAGTACCCACTGCTGTGTGTTTCACGTTTGTTTGCTGAGTGTGAATGTAGATGTAGATGTATGGTTCGTGAGAACCTGTGTGACGAGGAACGAACACAGCAGAGCTAGAGTGACCTCGAAGCATCCTATGAGGGCTAAAGTTTCACGAGTTATGGCGATGATCACAGTGTGAAACACAAACCAGCTTGATATCTTCACCTGGTGGTGATGGTATTCAGCAGCGATAGTGACTGTTCAAAAAATTGTTCAAATGGCTCTGAGCACCATGGGATATAACATCTGAGGTCATCAGTCCCCTAGAACTTAGAACTACTTAAACCTAACTAACCTGAGGACAACACACACATTAATGCCCGAGGCGGGATTCGAACCTACGACCGTAGCAGTTGCACGATTCCGTACTGAAGCGCCTAGAACCACTCGGCTACCGTGGCCGGCCGATAGTGACTGTTAACTGGGTCTCAGTGAGTTTGGGTCATCATCGCTGAGCGAAGCTGACAAGCAGTGAGTGGTTAAGCGCAGCATAAACACACTCTAAGCCACTGCCAGTGCCAGGTTACACTTGAAATTGGTCAAGATACAAATTGCCCTAAAAGAGAATATCATGTTACAGCTGAGGCAACTGGGCATACCAGATGAACTCGACCATGGGAATCAGGTTACTTATCCTGATACACAACCCTCCTGCTCCACCCTCCTACCCACGCACTTGGGGAATCAGGCTACATTTGACCTTGGACATACTAGATACAAATGGCCTTGAGTTGGGGTTTCATGTTACACATCATGTCTTTGCTCTCCTACATTTCCCTCCCCCGCTCCCCTGCACCAATGGGAATCGAGCACCACTTCCTACTCCTGTAAATGTATAACAACATATATGCCCTTATTGCAACGAATTATTTAACAACACATATGATGTTAAAGATATCTTAACTGTTAAACAAATACTATTATGTGAAAGAGAAAGAAACTAAATTCATGCAGCACCATCCCTGCATTAGTAGCGTATGGGAGGTAAAACAAGTGTGTTTTTAGAAAAAAATTATTTCGCAGTCAATTTACGATGTCACAGTAAAAACTGTGATGTTTATTTACTTCCAAGACGCAAGTAAATATGGTATGAGTAACAGATACTCAATTATTACACACACACTCACACACACACACACACACACACACACACACACACACACACACACACACACACACACAGATAGATTAAGAGGAACTCGTCAGTGAAATGTAAGTAGATCGCGACGCCTGTACTGCAGGCAACCTACTTTCCGCAGCTACTGTGACCACCATTGACGGGACTAAATTAACCCCCGGAAGTAGTGATAAAGAAATACATTTTATTCAGAGAAAGAATTTATGTGGAACCCTTTTCGTGCCAGCCACAGCTGTGCTTGTTGTTGGAAGAGAAGATAGTGGTACGAGGGCAGTCACCTACTCCTCCATCTCACCCATGGCAAACAGGTCATGATATCTCATCGGCGGAAATATGTGGACGGTTATGTTGATAAACGTCACCCCCTTCACCTTTTCTCTCGGGAACAATAGGAATCGACATCTCTAAAACTGTCAGGACACGGGACGCGTTAACAAACTTTGACGTGGCGCTCTACGAGTTTTGAGACGTCACTTACTGTTATTTCTCGCTGAGAAGCCACTTCGTCACGTGGAACCAGTGATTTCTGTACTGTCTGGATGTCGACCTCCAGCTGTTTGAACGTTACGGCCAAAAATGTTCGTATTTCGTTTCTTGAATAGTTATAACACGTCACGAGATCACAAAATGAAAATATTTCACAATTCTGCTCCGGCATCAGTATATCACGTCGCATACGGATATGAAATTCAAGGCCAGAAGGAAGTAAGGAATTCCTTATCACCTACAGGCCAGTAGAAACATATTTGACTAACAACAACATGGCGGACTAAGTAAATGACAAAAATCTGCAAGCCCGCATCTCGTGGTCGTGCGGTAGCGTTCTCGCTTCCCACGCCCGGGTTCCCGGGTTCGATTCCCGGCGGGGTCAGGGATTTTCTCTGCCTCGTGATGGCTGGGTGTTGTGTGCTGTCCTTAGGTTAGTTAGGTTTAAGTAGTTCTAAGTTCTAGGGGACTGATGACCATAGATGTTAAGTCCCATAGTGCTCAGAGCCATTTGAACCATAGAGCCAAAAATCGGCAAGAGCGCCGGATTTCCATCATCTGAGTTCAGAGATGTGTATGTAGCTGGCACAGAGATCACAGCGTGAAACACAAAATAATTTCTGCTATATTTCGGTGACATGTCACGTAAATTAGAACCAACAGGAAGGAATAATACTCCTTACGCCACAAGCAGAAAGCTTGAGGCCCTCCGAAAGCAAGACCCCATGTTGTACTGTCGTGTTGAGTAGAAAATTATATTCGGTCGCCAGCACACTGAACGTCTCGAGAACGAGTCGTTTTAGGTACGATCTGTTGCAATAAAACGACGGGAAAAGTAATATTAGTGGGTAAAGAGTTTTCTTATTTAGATACTATCGCGTTCCAACTCGCGTCTTATAACAGTAAGCCGTTTTAAGGCAACGGCAAATTGAAAATTCATGAAAAACTTGTAATTCCTGTTAAGGTTTGTTGTCATTAAATGTAACTTAATAACTTTTCGGCTATTAAAAATCTATGAAGGACTATGACAAAAAATACAAAGCCGTTTAATACAAACCTACAGCGTGGAGTGATAAGTAAAGAAATCACATTATAGAATAGGTTACGTAGGCAGAGTGTTTGCGTAGTGTTGCATATATTTCTTTGCACCTCCTCACTTTCTAAAAGGTTGTGGTACTTTCTTGAGAAATTATTAGAAATGATCTCTGTAATAGTTGCTGTTACGTAAGTATAAATGTGTTCTCTGTAAGGTGTGAGTTTGTTCGATTCGGCGAATTTTTATAATCTGATGTCGTTGCTGACTGCACTTAAATCTTTCGTTTTTGTCTTTTCACATGTTCACGGATAATGAAGTTTTTATTTGTATATACCAGTGACAGAACACATTTAACAGAGATAACGTAGAAATTTTATGCTTTCCGGCAACTGCTGCTGGATGGCGGTAAATCACGTTAAACATTTGAGGCGCCATGTCACGAACTGCGCGGCCCGCCCCGCTGGAGATTCGAGTCCTCCCTCGGGCAAGGGTGTGTGTGTTATTCTTAGCATAAGTTAGTTAAGTAGTGTGTAAGTTTAGGGACCGATGACCTCAGCAGTTTGGTCCTTTAGGAATTCAAACACATTTGAGATCACGTTAAACAGACCTCCCGCTTGCCGGCGGTGCTGTGTCTCGTTACGTTGAATATGCTGTAGTATACAGAGAAGTTGCAGCATTAGAAAATTGCAGCGAAATGCAGGAAGATCTGCAGCGGATAGGCACTTGGTGCAAGGAGTGGCAACTGACCCTTAATATAGACAAATGTAATATATTGCGAATATAGAAAGAAGGATCCTTTATTGTATGATTATATGATAGCGGAACAAACACTGGTAGCAGTTACTTCTTTTAAATATCTGGGGTATGCGTACGGAACGATTTGAAGTGGAATGAGCATATGAAATTAACCGTTTCTAAGGCGGGTGCCAGGTTGAGATTGATTGGGAGAGTCCTTGGAAAATGTAGTCCATCAACAAAGGAGGTGGCTTACAAAACACTCGTTCGATCTATACTTGAGTATTGCTCATCAATGTGGGTTCCGTACCAGGTCGGGTTGATGGAGGAGATAAAGAAGATCCAAAGAAGAGCGGCGCGTATCGTCACAGGGTTATTTGGTAAGTGTGATAGTGTTACGGAGATGTTTAGCAAACTCCAGTGGCAGACTCTGCAAGAGAGGCGCTCTGCATCGCGGTGTAACTTGCTGGCCAGGTTTCGAGAGGGTGCGTTCCTGGATGAGGTATCGAATGTATTGCTTCCCCCTACTTATACCTCCCAAGGAGATCACGAATGTAAAATCAGAGAGATTCGAGCGTGCACGGAGGCTATCCGGCAGTCGTTCATCCCGCGAACCATACGCGACTGGAACAGGAAAGGGAGGTAATGACAGTGGCACGTTAAGTGCCCTCCGCCATACACCGTTGGGTGGTTTGCGGAGTACAAATATAGATGTAGATATTGCGTATCCGTGAAAGACACCGTCAGCAGCTACGTCGCGTATGTCGACATCTGAACCGACCTACTTTTAATTCTGCAGAAACGGCGTGGGTGACGTCACACCTCGTCAGCCTGCGTTCCGAGGTTGAATGAAGATGCGTAATTACAATTACGACGTTCAAACACATAAACCATTCAATATTATTATGTTTAACATTACTACAAGTCCCGTAAATAACTTCGGAAAAATTCAAAGTATATACACGCCCTACCAAACAAAAATGAAACTGAGCAATGGCCTCAGTGAAAAAAAAGACTATTTTTCCGTGCCAAGTCATCCATTCTATGGAATCACAGGCACATCTGCTGCTGAATGATTACCGAGCCAGGTAGCGCAGTGGTTAGCACACCGGACTCGCATTCGGGAGGACGACGGTTCTAACTCACGTCCAACTATCCAGATTTAGGCTGCCCGTGAGTTCTCTAAATGTCTTCGGGCAGATTCTGGGATAGTTCCTTCGAAAAGCCGTGGCAGGTTTCCTTCCCAATCCCTGACACCCTCCGAGTTTGTGCTCGGACTCTAATGACCTCGATGACGACGGGACTTTAAACCCAGTCTTCCTTCTGCCTTGTAAATGATCAATGCGGCGTTCGAACGACGTCTGTCACGGTGGAGGTTGGCACAAAATTTCGTGTACATATTGCTCTCAGCTACCTATGTGACGTGACGAATAGCTCTTTGTGAACTATTTAGCCGGCGAAGTACCCTCGTACGTACAGCACACGCACGTTGACTATCGGGAAAAAGTCTCTACACATTACTGACAAATGTAGAATCACCACCATCCCCTCTCGATTTCCACCGTCTTTGCGAGAAAAAATACTGCTGCCATCGCGGCCACACGTCGTCGCCTCCAGCCAGCCGAGGCAATAGTGCCGTAGCCGCAGTGGGTTGAACACATCTCTCTAGGAATACATTAGTCCGAGGAACTACACACACACACGTATATGCAACCAACGGTATCCAAACTGTGGACACAGTGCGCTCATTGGCTGTCAATAACGGCGGGATAACGTGTGAGCAGTAGCCCGCAGAGGAATCCTCCTGCAAGCCTGTGACACCCACTCGTTTTTCTTATCACTCGCAGGCAGAATGTGCAGACTCGATAAGGAAACACTGACAGAGGGTACTACAGCAGTTACACATAAAACACAATCTAGTTTTCTTTATGACACAGCTCTCTGATTGACGGAGAACCATGCTCAGAAGGTTGGAGACGCTTATTTAGTTGGTGTTTATTTCGTTAGATGTGAACTATACGTTACTTTGCGGTTCGTCCGATTGCAGTAAAATTTTGTCACCTCCATAAATCTTCAACACACTCATTACTAATGTAGTGGAAGGCTTTCTCTGAATCAGTCACTTAATGCTAGATGTTTTCCCAATTGGTCCGATCAGAACGCGAGTATTATGTATGTGTTTCTCGATCCGAGAAGAGAAGACATCGTTGTTTCCAGGTGACTACATACTTTTCGTGTAAGACAGAGAAATTAGGGCTCATGCAGAGACACTCCGACCGCGGTATTAACCCACCGATCTATTTTTGCAAGTGGCTCAAGGTGCTGTCCACCAGGCACCGTGCGGCAGTTTGCGGTGTATGTGTTCTAAAAATTTCGGAAGAGATGTCATGATGTCATGACCTGCTTAGAAGCATACAATGACCTAGAGTTCGAATCAACATTAAAACACAAATCAGGTAATATTAGAGTCACGTTCCGCGCCTGACATTTCCTAGACGGGGAGTCTGCAGACAGGATGTTACTAAATATTTCTTTTTTGCCCTCTTCTAAGGCAGTAAATGTTACACTTCCTTTGAAATGTTTTCGTAATTCCTGCAACTTATGATTTCCTCTTATAGCTCGCACTCCGCAGGGTAATTTTTTTAGGCAACACACTTTAAGACAAATTGCATTCCAGTTATATATCAATTCTATTAATGCACTCTGATAAGACTCCAAGGCTGACAAGGAAATCTGGTAACCTGATGCAGTTTTGCGTAACAGACATCGGAAAACACATTCGAAATTTCTAATCTTTTTCGAAATTGTCATACCGTAAGTGACAGATAATTATAGATTAGGCTAATCATAACGGGTATTTCACGACCTCATCAAGATATTAGCATAGCGTGGTACAGGTGTGACACACGTACAGACATTATGTTATCTGTTATAGCGTTAGGGCAGCGTCTAACACACAACATGGAAAATATCACGAATCACCCAATCGCATTACAAGATTATTTTTATAAATAGTGTTAATACGTTCCTATTTGTTTAGGAATCATGTCTCGAAGAGACGACATGATCCCATGTTCAACTTACGATAGATGTAAGGAGGTTTCGAAGGTTTAAGGTATAGATGCATTCATTACTCTGTAATATTCCAACTCAGTTTCCGTCACACACCTAAACTTCTTCAATTACGCTCTAACAATGGTTTTTTTTCTTCCACCATACGATGTGAATCACGATATTCGCCCCTGATAATAATTTTGCTAATGATTGGTAAATGGTTACTTGTTGCACGTCCTTCACCACAGCACCTGAATATCCGAATCAGTTCCCAAACCTTGCTAAGTAAGTGATAAACAACTGTAGATTAGAGCAACACAGATGGGGAAACATTGCGCGACGCTACACTTCCAGTTTGAAATTTACGCTGTTACGTGTATTGGTTCAAATGGCTCTGAGCACTATGGGACTCAACTGCTGAGGTCATAAGTCCCCTAGAACTTAGAACTACTTAAACCTAACTAACCTAAGGACAACACACACATCCATGCCCGAGGCAGGATTCGAACCTGCGACCGTAGCGTGTTACATGTATTCTCGGCTTCACGTTCCTAGCGCTTTAACTCTACTGCAGTAAAATCTATTTGCCTGCTAAGGCAGCATGAACTAACTCTTTTCTCTTGGAAGGGCCCTCTTATAACTGCAGGATCGTCGCAATGCATTGGGAAAGAGTAGAAAGCAAAGATAATCTTTCTATTGTTTTGGGGCCGCAGCCAATACTACTGTTTAAATGAAAGTTTCACCGTTTGACTGCATATACTTTTTATTCTGTTGAAAATGACTTCTGCCTTCGGCCATTTTCAGTTACCACAATCAAATGTAATTCCTTCACGAAAGAAGACGAAGTAAACATTCCAGAATTCGTAACCAACAGCTGTTAGCATGAGTGACATAAAAGTAGATACCTTAGGTGTTTCTAAACAACTGAAATCACTTAACAAATGCAGGTCTTCCGGTCCAGATGGTATACCAGTCAGGTTCCTTTCAGAGTATGCAGACACAATAGCGTCTTTCTTAGCAATCATATACAGCCGCTCACTTGACGAAAGGTCTGTTCCTAAAGACTGGAAAGTAGCACAAGTCATACCAATATTCGAGAAAGAAAATAGAAGTAACCCACTGAATTACAGCAGTCGCGCGGTTCCAGGCTGTAGCGCCTAGAACCGCTCGGCCACTCCGGCCGGCTTACTGACTTTTTGATGACCCGGTAAATTGCATACGCTGGTGAACCAAAACATTATAATCACCTCCTCAATAACTTGTTTGTCCGTCTTTGGAACGAAATACACTCCTGGAAATGGAAAAAAGAACACATTGACACCGGTGTGTCAGACCCACCATACTTGCTCCGGACACTGCGAGAGGGCTGTACAAGCAATGATCACACGCACGGCACAGCGGACACACCAGGAACCGCGGTGTTGGCCGTCGAATGGCGCTAGCTGCGCAGCATTTGTGCACCGCCGCCGTCAGTGTCAGCCAGTTCGCCGTGGCATACGGAGCTCCATCGCAGTCTTTAACACTGGTAGCATGCCGCGACAGCGTGGACGTGAACCGTATGTGCAGTTGACGGACTTTGAGCGATGGCGTATAGTGGGCATGCGGGAGGCCGGGTGGACGTACCGCCGAATTGCTCAACACGTGGGGCGTGAGGTCTCCACAGTACATCGATGTTGTCGCCAGTGGTCGGCGGAAGGTGCACGTGCCCGTCGACCTGGGACCGGACCGCAGCGACGCACGGATGCACGCCAAGACTGACTTCAATTTGCAGTAGGATTTTGGAACATATACTGTACTCGAACTTCATGGGTCACCTTGAAGACAATGTCTTATTGATACATAACCAACACGGATTCAGAAAATATTGTTCTTTTGAAGTAATGAGTGCTGCCGACAAGGCATCTCAGACAGATTCCACATTCCTAGATTTCCAGAAGGCTTTTGATACCGCTCCTCACGAGCGACTGTTCATCAAATTGCGTGCATATGCAGTATCGTCTCAGTTGTGTGACTGGATTCGTGATTTCCTCTCAGAGAAGTTACAGTTCGTACTGATAGACGGTAAATCATCGAGTAGAACAGAAGTGATATCTGGCATTCCGCAAGGTAGTGTAATAGACCCTCTGCTGTTTCTGATTTACATAAATGATGTAGGTGAAAATCTGAGCAGCCCCCTTAGATTGTTTGCTGATGGTGCTGTAATTTGCCGTCTAGTAAAATCATCATACGATCAATTCCAATTAGAAAATGATCTAGAGAGAATTTCTGTATAGTGCGAAAAGTGGCAATTGGCACTAAACCAAGAAAAGTGCGAGGTCATCCACATGGGTACAAAAAAAAAAAAAAAAAAAAAAAAAAATCCGAAAAATTTTGGGTATACGACAAATCGCACAAATCTAAGGGCTGTCAATTCGACTAAATACCTAGGAATTACAATTACGAGCAACTTAAATTGGAAAGACCACATAGATAATATTGTGCGGAAGGCGAAATAAAGACTGCGCTTTGTTGGCAGAACACTTAGAAGGTGCGACAAACTCAATAAAGACACAGCCTACATCACATTTGTCCGTCCTCTCCTGGAATAGTGCTTTGCGGTGTGGGATCCTTACCAGGTAGGATTGACGGAGGACATCGAAAAAGTGCAAAGAAGGCCAGCTCGTTTCGTGTTATCGCACAATAGAGGAGAGAGTGTCACTGATATGATATGCGATTTGGGGTGGCAGTCACTGAAATAAAGGAGGTTTTCTTTGCGGCGAGATCTATTTACGAAATTTCAGTCACCAACTTTCTCTTCAGAATGCGAAAATATTTTATTGACACCCACCTACGTAGGGAGAAATGATCATCGTAATAAAATAAAAGAACTCAGAGCTCGAACGGAAAGACTCGGGTGTTCATTTATCCCACGCGCCACTCGAGAGTGGAATGGTAGAGTAGAAGTATGAAAATTATACGATCAACCCTCTGCCAGGCTCTTAAGTGCGAATTGCAGAGAAACCCAGTAGATGTAGATGTAGAACGCCAGTTTTGCTGATCTTGTAGTAGGCTTAATCTTCAGCTGAATACAGTTCGGAATGACTTCGTTATTCCCGTAGTTTTTATTAAATAAGATGCATTCTGTCGTTTTAATTAGCTTCAGCTTCGTAACTTCGAAACTAAGAACTCCATCAAGCGCCTGGTTAAGCGAATTGTTGATAATCGCGGCCGCGCGGAGTGGCCGTGCGGTTTGAGGCGCCATGTCGCGGATTGCGCGGCCCCTCCCGCCGTAGGTTCGAGTCCTCCCTCGGGCATGGATGAGTGTGTTGTTCTTAGCATCAGGTAGTTTAAGTTAGTTTCAGTAGTGTGTAAGTCTAGGGACCGATGACCTCAGCAGTTTGATCCCTTAGGAATTCGCACACATTTCAATATTTTTGGATAATCGCGCCACAATTAGGGTTCACAGTCACATAATACTTTTGAAACGGAAGTTCCGCCATTTGCGCAGTTTTTTCCAACGTACTATGCTAATTAAAACGACTAAATGAGTCAAATTTAATGAAAAGTGCAGGACCACTAAAATCATCCCGAACTATATTCAGTTGAAGTTTAAATTTGCTACAAGAAAAGCATATCGGGCATTTGAGTGTGGTACCTGAAAATGGTCAAAGGTCGAAATCATCATTGTACTACAGAACAAATTGCATACATAGTCAAACAGCGGAACTTTCATGTAATCGGTTACAATGTAAATAATTTCGTCACAACAAAGGTTTTGATTGGAAAAGACATAACGTGGAGACATGCACGAGTCATTGTCCCCAGCTACGGTATACTGACGAGACAGGTACTGAGAAAGATACTGTCTAACTCTCAAATGGCTCTGAGCACTATGGGACTCAACTGCTGTGGTCATTAGTCCCCTAGAACTTAGAACTAGTTAAACCTAACTAACCTAAGGACATCACACACATCCATGCCCGAGGCAGGATTCGAACCTGCGACCGTAGCGGTCTCGCGGTTCCAGACTGCAGCGCCAGAACCGCGCGGCCACTTCGGCCGGCCTCTAACTCTCATCCACATACTTTAGATATAGCTGGGAGTAGGATTTAATATCCACTTACGAGAGGCACAATCTAAAGCAGAGACTGTGGATCTGGCCTCGATAAACAGCAGCTCACCAGAATACAGTCTTCATTAACGTTAATTGCAAATTCCGCATACTTGGAAAAGTTAGTAGGTAATGGTCTAAGTCTACCCGAAACATGGATTTCTTTAGGTATCTTTATATTTGCCAGCACCACAGTCAGTCCTCTCTAATTGTATAACTGTTCTTTTAGTCCTCAGATTTATCGGTATCTAGACAACGACTCTCACTCGAATTTTCCATACTCATGACACTAGTGAATACCTCGGGGACACTGGAGCTTTTACCAACCATGATTGCGAATCGATAACTGTAAATAATATACATATTTCCCGTTACCATCGTCCTACAGAGATTTGGTTCTACAGCAGGTATCTAACACTAGCACCTTGGATAAGAAATCGATTTAAAAATAGGTGAATAGCCAGTCAACTTCCCCCTTCCGTCATTAACAAATGTATCATTAAACACACATAACTGCAATGCATATATATTCCATACTCATTCTTAAATGTGATTTGAATACGACGAATAGACTGTTGTGCAGGTGCAACATAGCATTCCACCAAGGTATGATATGCAATAGAACTGTCGACAACGCTGATTGACTGTTTTGTGTAATCGATTTCCACGTTAAAAGTGTAAAACTATTGACACTGACGCACACGACTTAACTGGTCCCATCAGGGGATCACTAGGATCACTTGGAAGAGTGATCTTGAGTGATGAAAACAGATTCTGCGTGCGCACAAGTGATGCTTATTTGCGCGTACTATGCTGGCCTATTGAGCGCTGTCTGGATAAGTTCATACTTCCAAGACACAGTGGCCCCATTCCAGGCATTCTGGTCTCTGGTGCGATAAACTATAAGTCTCGTTCACCTTTAGTGTTTCCGAAGGGGACGCTAACCAGCGCTCGGTAGGTGCAGAATGTTGTTAGATCCATAGTTTTGCCTTTCTTGCAAAGGGAAGGTTGAGTCTTGATAAACAGGTTAACGCTTGCCCACACACTGTACGTTAAACACAACGTGCTCTGCAGAACGTGCAGAATCTTCCCTGGGCAGCGTGATCTCCGGAATAGTCTCCAATCGAAAACGTGTGTGTTATGATGGGACGAGGAGCGACTCGTGCGACTCATCAATCGACAACTGTTACAGAACTATGAAAAAAGGTCGAGCAGTCGTGACATGATGTATCCCAGGACTGTATTCGACATATGTGCAATTGACTGTATGCCAGAATCAGCGTCTGTATTGCCGCCTGTGAAACGTACACCATGTACTAGTATGGGTGTTTCAGCGTAAGTCGATTCCTGGTACCTGAGAGCCACTTACGCTATTGATATGTAAATGTTGTCATTTCATGTACTCCATATGCACAGTAGCAACAGTAAACCTTGAGTGAATTGGATACCTCTAAAAATTCCTACAAATATTTTCCGACAAAGTATATTTTTTTGCGTTTACATATAGCTTATAGAAAATATGGAATAATACCTAAAAATGGTTAAACTGTGGAAAAATTGTGAAAAAGGTGATAAATTCGTGAAATTGTGGAAAATATGGACACATACGAAAAACATGCAACTCGAGAGTACTTACATGTCTGCCTATGTGTGGGCTGTCTTGATGTGCGAATGACGACATTCGCCTAATACTAAATTTAACTTTTGTTATTAACAAATTCCTACACTCTGATCCTCTACCTTAGCATCGAATAACGAAACTAAAATAATTGTAACAAATTTAATTTTTTGTTATTTATGACAATTACCAACGCTCTCAGACTCTCCGTTGACCTCGAGTTATGCGGCTTAACTCAAAACCAAAAAAAAAAATAGAAAAAAGAATCTGTTATCACCATGGTGCACAGCTCTATAGTAGGCCACCAACTCTGGTACTCTATTTATAAAGGCAGAAGGAGCGGGATAGTTTGCTTAATTCCCATTGGTCCAGAGGGGAGCGGAAAGGATTGGTTGGCGTGGGCAGGATATGTAGCCTGATATCCCTTTTTTATCGAGTAGGCCCCAGGTCATGTGTAAGGGGACCTGGGGTAGTGGAATTCTTCCTTGTCTTACAGCCATGGTTCCTTCAAGTTTAAGATTGTTGTTTCGTAATCTCCGACGGAGATTTTAAGACCTGATTATTTTTGCGATTCTTTCATTTCCTTCGTCATAGCTTCAGTTTTCATTACAGCAGCGCAAACAATTTCTACTCCCCTCTTCTCACACAAGGCGTTTCCGCAAGAGCGTGCAAAAATATAACAGGACATAGAGAATTCTCCACTGAACAATTTGAGGTAGAGAACGTGTAAGTAGGCTGTTTAGGTTTTTTATTGGTAACGCCACCTCTGTATGAAAATCACTGGCTGTGCTGTGTGCAGTCTGTGGCTGCTTTGCATTGTTGTAATACTCGCCATTGTAGTGTTAGGCAGCTGGCTGTGAACAGCACGTAGCGTTGCGCAGTTGGAGGTGAGCCGCCAGCAGTGGTGGATGTGGGGAGAGAGATGGCGGAGTTTTGAAATTTGTCATGAACTGCTATATTTATATATGATGATATCAAGGTAAATACATTGTTTGTTCTCTATTAATATCTTTCATTTGCTAACTATCCCTATCAGTAGTTAGTGCCTTCCGTAGTTTGAATCTTTTATTTAGCTGGCAGTAGAGGCACTCGCTGTATTGCAGTAGCTTGAGCAGCGAAGATTTTTGTGAGGTAAGTGATTTCTGAAAGGTATAGTTTAATGTTACTCAGGGCCATTCTTTTGTAGGGAATTTTGAAAGTCAGATTGCGTTGCGCTAACAAAATATTGTGTGTCAGGTTAAGCACAGTCATGTATAATTGTTCAACTGATTTTTTTCTTGTAGTTTGTGTGATTAGTGTAGCTTTTGTTTATTGCTAGCGCGTAATTATAGAGAGAGTTTCCATTGTAGTTGTAGTTTTTCCTTGTTGTACAGTAAAACAGTTGTGGAATGCATGTAGATTTGCACCAAGTATTTCGCAGCTGCAATTAACTAGATATTATTTTCAGTGTTATGTTAATGTGTTCTCTTATTTTTGATCTTCAAATTGTGTTTTTCTGTGTTGTCGTGTGAAATACTGTGACAATAATGGCGTGTGAAAAACGTAATACTAGGCTCCAAAGTAAACTGAGAAATGACAGTGAAAATGAAAGCAGTGTGTTAGCGCCACCGAGTAATGAATTAACTGATGTTCAAAGTAGTAATTTGGTAATTGTGCATAGGGAAATGGAGCGGGCTGCAAACAATGGTGTAGACAGTGAAACAGGTAGTGAACAGGGAAGCATTATCGATCGATCGGTCGGCAACAGCTCGCCTCAGGAATCCGAAATGACAGGACACAATTTCGCAAATACTGTAGATTCAGGTTTTGGGTTATCACCGTTTTCTCAAATAAGTCAAGACGCATTTTCTGCTTCTCAAAATGTGAATGTTGCCGGTGCAAATGCACTGCCGAAAAGCGTAGAGAAACAGATTCCAGACACTAATACATTATTATTGCAATTAATGCAACAAATGGAACAAAATCAGAGACAAATGGGACAAAATCTTAAAAAGTTAGACACAGTGGAACAAAATCTCAAAACGTTAGACACAGTGGAACAAAATCTCAAAAAGTTAGACACAATGGAACAAAATCTTCAAAAGTTAGACACTACACTTGAACAAACACGTGAAGATTTAACCACTGAGTTACATAACATCGAATCGAAATGTCAAAAGGTCTGTAATGACGTAAAAACACAAATTTGTGAGCATTTCCAACCTATTTTTTCGCGTCATGAAAATGTATTACAGAAGCACGAAGCAGCCATAAAAGAACTGCAAACTATTGTTCATGAAAATCATGAGACCTTGCAAGCTAAAATTGACTCAGTTGCATCTACCGATTCGGTTACGCAACTTGCAAGAACTCAGGAAAACTTAAAGAACACAGTAGATACCCTGAAAATTGGTTCAGAAAGACACATGGAGGAAATAAGTACACTATCGGAGAAAGTAGCCGAACTTTCGGATCAGGTCACTAACTTATCTACAAAGGTAGATGATGATCTGAATGACACAAGACCTGTAGCCTTCACTGACACAGAAGAGTATGAACAAATAAGAAAATTCAAACAAAATCAAAATCAAATCAATACACAGTACAAAAGAGAAATCCGGGAAGTACAAGATCAGTTGACGCAGGTAATACAAGAATTACGTATTTCAGAGGACACTCGCGCTCCAATACGGGAAGAGGGACTTAGAAATACGGAAAAGCCGCAAAATAATAACACAGGGCATTTCGGAAGTTATGAAAGAAATTGGCAATGTGCACCGAATTTTGAGTTGGAACCGCCGAAGCGACGTAACAATGACCGACATGCGACTTGCCGACATGATGATTTTGACTATAAGCTGTTCATTACTCCACGTAAATTCAAAACGTTTAAAAATTCTGCCAACGACATTCATCCACAAGCGTGGCTCCATCAATTCTCTCAATGTTTTCCTCCCAACTGGTCGTTAGAACACAGATTAGAATTTATGTGTGGCTACTTGGAGAATGAACCAGCTGTAAGAATGCGATCGGTAATTCACGATTGCCACAGTGAAGGAGAGTTTTACCATGCCTTCCTCTCAGCATATTGGTCTCAAGCTACACAAGACCGTGTAAAACATGGCATCATAATGATGAAACGTTTCGAACAATCTGAATTTTCCAGTCTTATGAAATATTTTGAAGACATGTTGCATAAGAATCAGTATCTTTCAAACCCATACAGCCCCTCAGAACTCATCCGCATTTGCTTAATCAAACTGCCTGAACATTTACGACATATTATTTTGGCAGGACGTTGCAAAGACGACATTGAAGCATTTCAGGGACTCTTACAAGAATTAGAAATTGACACTGACAATCGCGGAACGCGAAACCAGGAAAACAATCACTACAGGTCACATCCGTCACAATTCCGTGACGACAGAAACAATAACTGGACACGACAAGTCTATTCTTACAACGCAGATCGTGACCAAAACAGACACCACCCATATGACAACCATTGGCAGAGTAATAGTTACAGAGAAAGATCGCATTTCCGTAGTAATGAATATGACAGAGATAACCATAGAAACAGACAATATGGTAATCAGAACTATTATTATCAAGGGAGACAGAATAATTTCAGACGCAACAGTTCAGCGCGCAGTTACGATTCAGGTAGAAATCCTCCACCACATGACCGACACGAAAGATACTGTGTAAACTACCGACAAAACGACAGACCTGAATTCCATCAGAAGTGGCGAGCTTTAAACAGAGCTGGGCCCTCTCGGCAAGGCGAATTTGTGGAAGTTAGGCCTCCTAATCCCAGTAACGACGCGCGGCAACAAAGAGACAGACAATGACTCGCACCGCAGGCAGACACGTGCGCCAGCTGGCTCCGAGAAAAATAACATTATATCTGGTACTGCTAGTGAGATTTTAATGCAACATTTTGGTTTACTTGAAAATACATTCTGGGTTTAAAGTACTTTCTGTGAGATACCAGACGACACAGTGGTTAGTTTATGTGACAACTACACGGTTTTATCATGACGCTACTAATGAGTGAAAATTTACAATGTTGCTTTTGCAGTGTTTCTGTTTTATATCTGCACAGTTTTCTGTTTTATTCTGGAAAGTAAAACAGGTTTTAGTAGTAACTTTTGTAGTATAGCTACAATGAGACTGCCTTTTCCGTAGCACAACAATACGTTACAGCACAGTACTTTCCTCATCACGGCAATAAGGGTAATAACTAAGACATTTATACGCAAAGCATTTCACTTTTGTGTATTATGAGGTAAGTACATTGACTTCTGCAGAACTTAGCTTTCGGAGGAAAATAACTACGACACTTCCACAGCGATTACCTTACAACAAGATGCACATTTAGCGCTACAGTACACGTATTTGAGTGATTAATTTTGTACTTAAAACATTTATTTTTAAAGATTTTTGAATTACAAAGAAAGTTTTCAGTGATACATTTCATTTCATTGCTGTAATCTGTAACACCTGAGGGTATAATTACATTAATCCTCAGGGGGGTACACGCCTACTTTGTGTACCATGTGTTTGGCAAGCACAAGGAGCCCTAGCTAATATGGTATTTGCTTATACAGCTTTACACATAGGTACCATATTTCTCTAACACACAAATTACACAGCTATCTGATCATGTAACTGAGAGATAAACTTTTTTTTATTACATCAGTGATATATGTTTACGCAATTACAGAGTTGGATTACTTCACACTTACGAAATTGTATTTTGTCTGTACTGTGTGAACTCTTCATATTTTTTCGGAACCATTGTGATACTATGAGAGCTTTGAATGATATATTTAGTAAGGGAGCATGATTTTAAAGTACGTTTGAGGTAGATGACACTATTGAAATGAGCAGAGAATTTGTTTTAGGTTTTGAAATTATTGCAGAAAGCTACGACGTTTTTGAGATTTGACTGAGGTGTTATGATGTTATTTTTACGACGACGATGTGTACTATGCTGTTGAGGTATGTTTATGTCAATAAGATGATGCTACCATATATGAGGAATGTGATTACGTGTTTATATGTATATGAATAATGAATAGAAGTTAGGGACTCTTGACTTGTGGAACAGGATGTTGGAAACCAAGAATCGTACTTTAAGAGTTATGAAAGGTGTGTAAATGCGTGAATGTATCACAATGCCGGCGAAAATTTTTTTGGACACTGTTATATTCATAGGATTTTGTTTCTACACATTTGCAACGTAAATTCTCGACCTGTGAAATTTTTATATGAGACTGTCACTGTAGCGAAAACTGCTGTCGTCGTAAATATTTCCGTAAGAAAGTTAAGTGACCACCTGCACGTAATGCGTCGTGGGCACCCAGTTGTATCAGACGCCGGGAGAACAAGCCATAAGTGAGTGCCTCATCAGAAGCACAGGTAGAAAAAAAAAGAAAGGGAAGGCCATTGTCCGCGCTACTGACATTTCCTTGTTGAAAGCATACTGTGGAGCTCGTAATTTATGATATTTACTGAAATGCCTAATAAAATGACAAGAAATATTTTTTCATCTGCACACTTGATTATGACAAGCGTCTTTCTACGAGAGTTGAGAGAGTTTCTACTAACTTATGAAATGTCACATGACTACTGAATGATATTTTTATACTTTGCTTTTCGTAGTTGCTTATTTCACTTGATATCTGGTTTCCAGCTGTGTTGCAGCATTGCTTTTATAAAATGAAATGCATTTGCTAATGTGAACACTTTCTGTCAACAGATCTATTAAATGATAATTTTGTAATCCACATTCTTTAAAAAAAAGGAGCACTTGGAAAGGAATGAACAATAAGAAGGCACTAGTAACAGTAACTGGACACATAATTTTCTTTTCAAGTTCATGGTAATATTTTTTTTATAATAAATTGTTGTGGTGCACCACTTTAATTACATAGACATTAAGATGTGAATATACACTTCCCTTATCTGCATTGTTGTTTTTACTGTAATATTTTTTTCTGCTTGAGCTATGTCATGTTTAGATATAAGTTATTTCTGCTGCTATTTGCCAGGCATAGTGCTACTAAATTTCACTTTGTATTACTCTGTTAAGCTAGTTTTACTACTGACTTATTCTTCTTGTTACTGTACATTGGCTCATATTAGTTGTAATGTTGCATTGCTTGGTAATTTATATTTACTGTAGCTTGCTTTGCAATTTTCCATTTTTTTGCATTGCTGTTTGTGTTAATTTGTTATTTGCTGCTGCATTGCCTCGTCCCTTAGTTTAGCATCTGAGCTCAGTAGATTTAAGTTAGCTTAAGAGGGGGGGTAGACTATAGAAGAGAATGAGTTGCGATGAATTGGAAGAAATACATTGAGAATCTATACGAAAAACGTACAGAAAGCAGGTATAGGTAGGATTTTCTTGGAAATAAATGTTGAGGTAAGAAATGTGTGAACATATAAATACAGAAAGCATGCTTAGATAGAATTTTTTTGGTGGAAACAAAGGATGAAATAAGAGGAAAGATATATGAAGTTTTGGGTTGGACTGCAGTACCACATGTTACACTGAAAACGAACCCTGTCCTTTCCTATTGGTGTTATCCCGCTATGTGTTTGTGTACCCTTGTGTATTTGTTTTCTTCCTGTCTCTGTGTAGTTTCATAGAATTTTTCTTCTTTTAATATTAAGCTACATTCACTATGATGAGGAATACTGTTATCCTCGAATATAATTGGCATTAATAATATGTTATTTACTTTGTAAAGATGTTAGATATTGTTAATTCTGTTCTGTTTAATGCTCATGTGTGAAGTTGATGTTTCAAAAGTTACTCTGATCTTTTATGGATGTACTCATGTCATAATTCCTGTAACACTTATGTATATGTTATTTCGATTCTTTTGTAAAGCCCATATTACTACAAATGTTATCTGTATTATTAGGTTTTAATGATGTTTTCTGTATTTTTGTAATTGTATTCTCATGTTATAAAATTGTACTTGTCACCAGTTCATGATATTATTAACTTGTTAGTTACATTTCACTGCACACGTTTCTGTTGGTCATAGTATATGGACAATATGTGAGAAGTTGGGACTGTTAGTGTTTGCACATGTGTTAATAATTCAGCAAGGGACTGGATAACAGCATTGCTGGTTCTAAGGACATGTCAAACAAATTTTTTGTGAGTGGACAAGTGGTGGTTTATGGACTTGCTATATTCTCCACAAGACTCTTCGATGGTGATTGTGCACCTGCACAGTCGCAACAGATGGCTGCTGGCCGTGTCTACAAGGACTACAGTAGGTCTACATCTTTGATGATCCATCAATACTATTATTTCTACAAGGACTACAGTGGGTCTGCATCTTTGATGACCCACCAGTACCATCATCTCTACAAGGACTACAGTGGGTCTACACCTTTGCTGACTCACCAGTACCATTATTTCTACAAGGCCTGCAGTGGGTCTGCACCTCTGGTGGCCCACCAATACCGTAATCTCTACCAGGACTACAGTGGGTCTGTTCTGTGATGGCGTACCTACCAATATTCTTCAAAACATCGAATGACTCTGCTGTGGGTTTGCTATGTTGTGGCCCATTACCTGTCTGCATGTCAAGAGTCAGCACTGTCTTTCCGTTGGAAGGACAACACTACTTCTTCAGCATGGAAATCCACTACTTCTGTGTGCATTTTCTTTTACTGCTCAGACTTTGAGAAAAACACTGCTATTTTACTGTGATGAATCGGGACTATCTTTATGGACTGTGAGAAAATTTTAGCTTTTGACCAATATTGTATCAATAAGTGTGTGCATTTGATTTCTTTGTGATTGTAATTATGAAAAAATTTTTTTCAAATCTGTATTGGCCACTGCCCAATCCAATATGTAAAAATTTTTGTGATGAGCATGGGGGCTATGTAAGTAGGCTGTTTAGGTTTTTTATTGGTAACGCCACCTCTGTATGAAAATCACTGGCTGTGCTGTGTGCAGTCTGTGGCTGCTTTGCATTGTTGTAATACTCGCCATTGTAGTGTTAGGCAGCTGGCTGTGAACAGCACGTAGCGTTGCGCAGTTGGAGGTGAGCCGCCAGCAGTGGTGGATGTGGGGAGAGAGATGGCGGAGTTTTGAAATTTGTCATGAACTGCTATATTTATATATGATGATATCAAGGTAAATACATTGTTTGTTCTCTATTAATATCTTTCATTTGCTAACTATCCCTATCAGTAGTTAGTGCCTTCCGTAGTTTGAATCTTTTATTTAGCTGGCAGTAGAGGCACTCGCTGTATTGCAGTAGCTTGAGCAGCGAAGATTTTTGTGAGGTAAGTGATTTCTGAAAGGTATAGTTTAATGTTACTCAGGGCCATTCTTTTGTAGGGAATTTTGAAAGTCAGATTGCGTTGCGCTAACAAAATATTGTGTGTCAGGTTAAGCACAGTCATGTATAATTGTTCAAAGGGGACGTTTCAAACGTACGGTCGCAGAAGCCAGCTTGAGGAGGTACGGAAGTAAATTTGCCTACCATTTTGTCTAGCGTCACTGTTTTCCAGCTTATTTTCAGCTAACATGCGTATAAATTTAGTCGCACTGTGTTGTTTATTTACATTTACATTCTTTATTTCCTGCAAGGAAACAAGGATGACGGCCCTGATTACCAGGAAGTCATGATGAAGGTTTTGTGTACTTTAGTTGTCGATAAGGTGGCTCTGTTTTATCATATTACGTTGTCCCATGACAGAACGTGCTATGAATCAACGACAGACCTCTTTATTGCTCAGTGCTATTCAGAGATGTACAGTACAACACGATAGAGCAGTAACCACTGGTAGCTGGATTGGAAGCGGAGGTCCTATTGCATGGTCTGCGATGTTGCCTGACCTGAATCCCCTTGATTATTTCCTATGGGGATATATAAATTCACTTGTGCATGAGACCTCAGTGAATACAGAGATGGAATTAGGTGTCAGAATTGTAGCTGCCTGTTATGTGATTGGAAACACTCCAGAGATATTTCTCAGGGTGCTTCAGAATCTTGTTCGCAGACGTCATACTTGAACTGAGATTGATGGCCGTCAGTTTCAACACATTTTGTAAGATAAAGTACCAATGGTACGTTCGTTGTGTCGATAATGGTATTTGCAGTCAACTAATGTAAATAAAGAACTACATAATAATCTAATTTTATTTCTATTGTCTCCTTAAGCTGGGATTTCCGATCCGAGGTTACCTACCAAATATTATTCAGCGAAGCATCCTCTATGTCCTGTTAAATTTTGGCACGCTCTTACGGAAACACCCTGTACACGTCTCCTTTGACTTGTAATGACTCATCGTTTTTCTACATTTTCCATACAGGTTGTGCATCTACATGACTGGAAGCTAGCTATCCGTTCCTTCCCTTCAATCGTCATGTTGCAGATCTAATGAAAACAAAACAATCCAAAAATATTGTATCATCCGCTCAATTTCGTCCAGAAAAGTGATAGATTTCGTCAAGGCAGCACCCAAAAAACACTGTCCTGGCGTTACATGATGCCAAATATGACGATATAGGACACCTTCGAATATTAGGACACCCTAGAATATTAGTCTTCCTAGAAATGACCGTGATCATCTAATACACTACTGGCCATTAAAATTGCTAAACCAAGAAGAAATGCTGATGATGAACGGGTATTCATTGAGCAAATATATTATAACAAAAAACTGACATGTGATTCCATTTTCACGCAATTTGGGTGCATAGATCCTGAGAAATCAGTACCCAGAACAACCACTTCTGGCCGTAATAACGGCCTTGATACGCCTGGGTATTGAGTCAAACAGAGCTTGGATGGCGTGTGCAGGTACAGTTACCCATGCAGCTTCAACACGACACCACAGTTCATCAAGAGTAGTGACTGGCGTATTGTGACGAGCCAGTTGCTCGGCCACCATTGACCAGACGTTTTCAGTTGGTGAGAGATCTGGAGAATGTGCTGGCCAGGGCAGCAGTCGAACATTTTCTGTAGCCAAAAAGGCCCGTACAGAACCTGCAACATGCGGTCGTACATTATCCTGCTGAAATGCAGGGTTTCGCAAGGAACGAATGAAGGGTAGAGCCACGGGTCGTAACACATCTGAAATGTAACGTCCACTGTTCAAAGTGCCGTCAATACGAACAAGAGGTCAACGAGACGTGTAACCAATGGCACCCCATACCACCACGCCGGGTGATACGCCAGTATAGCGATGACGAAAACACGCGTTCACCGCAATGTCGCCAAACACGGATGTGACCATCATGATGCTATAAACAGAACCTGGATTGAAACTTCCTGGCAGATTAAAACTGTGTGCCCGACCGAGACTCGAACTCGGGACCTTTGCCTTTCGCGGGCAAGTGCTCTACCATCTGAGCTACCGAAGCACGACTCACGCCCGGTACTCACAGCTTTACTTCTGCCAGTATCTCGTCTCCTACCTTCCAAACTTTACAGAAGCTCTCCTGCGAACCATGCAGAACTAGCACTCTTTAAAGAAAGGATATAGCAGAGACATGGCTTACCCACAGCCTGGGGGATGTTTCCAGAATGAGATTCACTCTGCAGCGAAGTGTGCACTAATATGAAACTTCCTGGCAGATCAAAACTGTGTACCCGACCGAGACTCGAACTCGGGACGTTTGCCTTTCGCGGGCAAGTGCTCTACCATCGGAGCTACCGAAGCACGACTCACACCCGGTACTCACAGCTTTACTTCTGCCAGTATCTCGTCTCCTACCTTCCAAACTTTACAGAAGCTCTCCTGCGAACCATGCAGAACTAGCACTCCTGAAAGAAAGGATATAGCGGAGACATGGCTTAGCCACAGCCTGGGGGACCAGTATCTCGTCTCCTACCTTCCAAACTTTACAGAAGATCTACTGCGAACCATGCAGAAGTAGCACTCCAGAAATAATGGATATAGCGGAGACATGGCTTAGACACAGCCTGGGGGCAGAAGTAAAGCTGTGAGTCGTGCTTCGGTAGCTCAGAAGACACAGTCTGCCTTCGGCAGGGCAACAGAGCGGACGCGTACGTGTTGACTTCGTGCGGCGCGCGATCTCGCCTTGTTTACTTTCTGACGGCCGTTGCTTAAGTGCCGGCTTACCTTGTACTATCCATGGCGAACCGTTACCGTAAATCAACACTCCGATTTACTTTCTGCAACGATTATGCCCGACCCAAAGCACTCGAGGTGGAGCGTTTTCTGCGAGAGGAAGTGAAGATCCCGGCGACCGATATTATCGGCATACATTTGTCCATCGTGAGCAGCACGGTCTATGTGAAAATCATTAACGACGCGGCGTGCGAACGCATACTACGTGAGACCAAACAGGGGCTCCGCTTTTGTCACGCTGATGGTAATGTGGGGGAGGTAACCGTCGACCACGCAGGCTTAGGTATGCGAATGATACGCATTTTCGAATTGCCATTCGAACTTCCTGCTGAGGAAGTCGTCGCGGCACTACGCCCATACTGCACAGTCCATGGCCACACTGCGGAGAAGTGGACATAGTTTCGGACGTATCCTGTCCTAAACGGGGTCCGACAGGTCACCATAGATCTCCGAAGCCACATCCCGTCCTACTTACAGATCGGCGGATGCCGTGCAATAATTATATACGACGGCCAGCCTCGGACCTGTTCCGGGTGCGGCAAAGAAGGCCACCTTAGATCCGAATGCCTAGATCGGCGTATTACGCAACTTCCAGCTGCCGAAGAACCACCCACGTCGCAACCTACGGTGCTACCGGTGACCTATGCCGCTGCTCTAGCTTCTCCTACCGCTTTGCAACGTCACCCGGTCACCACAAACGACGCCACCAACGAGCCCGACCAGACACCGACGGAGAGCGCCTCGGACGACCCGCCGCCTCGGCCGGCCATCGACGCCGCTCCGAAGATGCCGGCGCAACCAGACGCTGACCCTGGCCTCGGAAACACGATGGAGATCGACTCACTCATCGTTCCTACAGCGGCCTTTCTGCCAGAACGACGCGACTCCCTTGCGTCGTCGGACACGGAGGGTCGCACAAGGAAACAACGTTCCCCGAAACGTCTCAAGCGAAGACGTCGCACCGTTTCCGGCCAAGAGGAGACGTTACAAGTCGAGGAGGACGTAACCGTTGACCAGCACGAGGCCTCAGAACCCGCTACTGCTGACGAAGACGTAATGAGTGCGGAGACATCTATCGGTGTGCCTGAGCCCCGTGCTGACGCTGAACTAAATCATGAACGTAACACAGGCGACACTACACCACGCACAATTACAACATCTTCTGCAGACGAAATGGACGATACACCAGTTTCCGCTTCCACGGCGTGGCACGAGGAGGAGGTCAAGGAGCAGGATCCGTTACGGGACCCCGCGCCGTCACGGCCGCACCACTAATCATACTCTCCCCAGACTCCCCTGCGGGCCAGCGGGATAACGTTCCGCTGCGACGCCCACACCCTTGCGCGGACGGCGGAGTGGACCAGCCTCCAGCAATCCGACACCAGGCCTACCTGATAGCAACCATCAACACCAACAACATCCGTTCCAGGGTGAAAATCCGCCTTATGCAGGAGATGTTCTGGGCTTCGGATACTGATTTCGCCCTCCTGCAGGAAGTTCACTTGGTTAGTCTCCCTGATATCAATGGCTATACCGCCCACGCCTCCGCGAGTGATCCTGTGGGCCGCGGGGTGGCCATCTACGTCCGCCACGGGATTTCTGTGACCGATGTTGCCTTGCTTCCATCAGCTCGGGGCATGGCACTCACTGCCATGGGGACACGCATCATTAATGTCTACGTTCCCTCAGGCACCGACCGACGGCATGAAAGAGCCCAGTTTTATTCCGAGGAAATCGCTTCCCTGTTTTTAGGGCGTTTTGACCATTGCCTACTAGGAGGTGATTTTAACTGCGTTCTGCATTCTAAAGATCAGATTCCCCACTATACTACATGCCAGGAGCTACGTATAGTGGTGCGAGACCTCCTGCTTCACGATACCTGGGAAGTTCAACACGGCGACCTTTCTGGCCATACCTTTCTTACAAGTCATTCCGCAAGCCGACTAGACAGGATATATGTCTCACAAACTCTTAGATCTGCGATACGGGGCGCTGAAAGATGGCCGCTGGCCTTTTCCGACCATTGCGCTTACATCTGTACGGTCATCCTTCCGCCGCAATCGGTATGGCGCAGCCGTGCGCCATGGAAACTCAATACCTCACACTTGCATGACCTGACGAGTCGCCAACAAGTCACTGAAACGTGGACAGCCTGCGAGCGACGCCTTCCCCGCTATCACTCGACATTGACATGGTGGTTGGACTGCGCCAAGCCGGCGATCCGGCGGACACTGATGAGATACGGGAAGGACATGGCCGACTGGCATCGCACCACTGTTGACCTCTATTACGCGATTCTCCGAGATCTGGATGCTCAACCACTAACCCCGGACAACCAGTTGAAAAGGCAAAGAACTAAGGCGAAGATAATTGCGCTGGCACGCCGGAAACTGCAAAGGGTCGTGATACGGACGCGGCGCCACGATCACGCGGATTTAGAAATCCATCCATGCATGATATAGTGTCCGACAAACGAAGGCGTCGTCGGCAGATCATCAGCACTCTGACCACGCCTCATGGAACGCAGGTGACCACTCAGAATGACATCGTCCACGCATTCGTCGATCACTACCGTCGTACTTATAGTGATGAAGACGCTGAAACTGCAGCAGACGACTCCATTTTGCATTACGTCACGCGCACCCTCCCCCACACGGCGGCGGATGCTTTGACAGTGCCGGTCACGCTAGACGAAGTCAACCACGCCATCGCCAAGGGTGCAGTCAACAGATCGCCCGGCTTTGACGGCTTACCGATTGAGTTTTACCGTACCTTTCGGGACCTCATGGCACCACGGTGGACGACTATGTATCAAGAACTGATAACATCTGACCAAGCAATCCCACCCGCCTTTGCTGAGTGCATCATTATACCGGTCCACAAACCAGCCCGAGGTTCGATGGTCGCGAGTTACAGACCGCTCACCCTACTCAATGCTGATTACAAGATTTTCGCGCGCTTACTGAAAATTCCGCTCCGAACTACACTCCCTCATATCCTCTCGCCAGAGTAAACGACGCCTGGCGGACAGGTTAACATACAGACTGCCACAGGGGAATGCCGCGACTTAATTGCGATAGCGGCGGCCTGCAGACTCCGGGCAGCGGTCGTCGCTATAGACTTCGACAGCGCCTTCGATAAAGTGCGTCATCGTTTCCTGTTTCCGGTGGCAGCCCGAATGAGCATCCCCCCTCCGTTTCTCGACGTCATCCGGCGTCTTTACGACAGTGCCAGTTCACGTGTCCAAGTCAATGGACGTTTAGCAGGGCCGGTACCTATCTGCCATTCGATCCGGCAGGGGTGCCCCTCACTACCCTTCTGTATGCCATTGCCCTTGAGCCCCTTATTGGTGGCTTGACGACCAAGCTCTCTGGCCTCACCCTACGCCAACACACTTTTCGCTGTCGGGCATATGCTGATGACCTCCTCCTCCTCATTCGCTCCGGCTCTGAGATTCGGGAAGTCCTCGAATTGATTACCCGTTATGGGGCTGTCGCTGGCAGTGCCATGAATGTCGCCAAATCTTCTGCAATGCAGACTGGACGAGGCCTCCAGGAGGGTGAAGTGGCACCCCTGCCGCTTGCGCGGACTTTCCGGTACCTGGGCATTACCTTTACCCCCACGGTCACACGCACAGCGGCAACGAATTTCCGTCGCCTGTTACACGTCACCCGCAACGACGTCCGCCAGAACCTCTTGCGCCGCCAGGACACACTTCAACAGGTTGAGTTTATTAATCTTTATGTGGCATCAAAATTGGTTCACATCGCGCAAGATCTCCCTCTGCCAACTGAAATTGGGCGCAACCTTCAGGCGGCTTTTGGCTATTATCTCACGGCTGGTTCAATGTTTAAAGTCCGTTATGAGACACTTACCCTGCCCTCACGGTATGGTGGCGTCAGGCTCGTCAATGTCCGTATGCGAGCTGCAGCCTTGTACATGAGTACCATGAGAAAACAGTGGATTGGCCAGGGTACATCTCTAACACGCAGCTTGCTTGAGGTCCTCCTACCTGCTTCCACCTCATCACCGGTGTCTGTCGGCCATATCGTGCCTTATTTGTCCCATATTTCGACCTTTTTCGTCGACTACAGTTACATATATACAAGTCTCCCAGATACACGACCACCTAGGACTAAGGATTTTTACAGCCTGTTGCTGCGCTGTGTTCCCCGGAATGTGATAGAGACCAAACATCCCTCCATCCAGTGGCCCATAGTGTGGACTACCGTCCACCAGCCCTTCCTCCCTACGAACGTCCGGGCACTGTGGTATCACATAGTCAACAGGAAATTTGCCACGAAGCAGCGCCTGCACAACATTGGCTTGTCAGAATCCCCTCTTTGTCTCCTTTGCCAGCAACTGGACACTGATGAACACCGTCTGACATGCGCCTCATCGCAAGATGTATGGCGCTTCGTGCAGCAAATCATTGCCTGCTATCTCCGGGTGCCACCAGACACAATCGAACCTCGAATGTTTCTATACCCGGAGGACCGACATTTCCCCGCCGCCAAATGTCATGCTATTACGTGGGTCAAAGGATGGGCGGTCGCTTATCTCTTTCATGAGGGACCTAAATCCCGCCTCGACTTTTGGACCTATTTACGAACAGCCCATGCAGCTCTCGAGAATACGCCACGTTACCGAACATTATTTGCTAACTATCTTCGAGCGGTCTTTGTTAGACCTCTACTGAGTTGGGGGGCGCCTGGCTCAGAGGGCACCCACCCCTCCTCCCCCGGCGGTGTCTGAGTTTCAACCGCCTACGATCTATTCTACTTCTGACCTCCGCGGATGGGAGAGCGCGTCGCAGATTGCGCGGATTTTATTTCTTTTTGCTTTTCCTTTTTCCTTTCTTTTTCCTTAACCAGAATTTATATTTCTTTTCTTTCTCGCCGATGTGTTCCCATAATTTCATGATATTAGTGAATCTTACAAAACACAAGCAAATAAATATATAACAACGCCTTCCACTACTGTTGATTCCTGTGTCTCCTATTTCCCTAAGCACCACAGGCTCGGTGGTGGTGAGGGGGACACTGTGGCTAGGCCTCAGGTTTCGACCCCTGCCACTTTGCCCCCCAAGCCCCCACCGTCGCAAAAAAAAGATGGTAGAGCACTTGCCCGCGAAAGGCAAAGGTCCCGAGTTCGTGTCTCGGTAGGGCACACGGTTTTAATCTGCCAGGAAGTTTCATATCAGCGCACACTCCGCTGCAGAGTGAAAATCTCATTCTAGAACCTGGATTCATCCGAAAAATGACGTTTTGCCAATCATGCACGCAGGTTCGTCGCTGAGTACACCATCGCAGGCGCTCCTGTCTGTGATGCAGCGTCAAGGGTAACCGCAGCCATGGTCTCCGAGCTTATAGCTCATGCTGCTGCAAACGTCGGCGAACTGTTCGTGCAGATGATTGTTGTCTTGCAAACGTCCCCATCTGTTGACTCAGGAATCGAGACGTGGCTGCATGATCCGTTATAGCCATGCGGATAAGATGCCTGTCATCTCGACTGCTAGTGATACGAGGCTGTTGGGATCCAGCACGGCGTTCCGTATTACCCTCCTGAATCCACCGATTACATATTCTGCAGTCAGTCATTGGATCTCGACCAACGCGAGCAGCAATGTCTCGATACGATAAACCGCAATCGCGATAGGCTACAATCCGACCTTTATCCAAGTCGGAAATGTGATGGTACGCATTTCTCCTCCTTACACGAGGCATCACAACAACGTTTCACCAGGCAACGCCGGCCAACTGCTGTTTGTGTATGAGAAATCGGTTGGAAACTTTCCTCATGTCAGCGTGTTGTAGGTGTCACCACCGGCGTCAACCTTGTGTGAATGCTCTGAAAAGCTATTCATTTGCATATCACAGCATCGTCTTCCTGTCGGTTAAATTTCGCGTCTGTAGCACGTCATTTCGTGGTGTAGCAATTTCAATGGCCAGTAGTGTAAAAGTGTAGCAATCCCGATATGTCTCCCATGATATCTCACGTTCGTATGTTAGCAACTAACTGAAACCTAGATTCCTTAAATTCTCCAAGGATAAACTCAACATTACGCCCTCACACACAAGGAAAGCTCATAAAACAATAACATGATGATTATTCACATACCTGCCGAAATCAAAAGTTCCCCCTACCAGAGTACTTCATTCAACACACCGGTTGCCTGGTATCTTCTAACTGAATGGTGTGCACTGCACAATGCACATATTTGCTCAACATTCAACTATAATTAACATGAAAATGGACACTAAATAGGACAACGTGGAAAAACTGTAAATTACACACGTAAATAACACATAAAATTACTGGAAAACGCTATTCAACATTAAGTGGAATTACAGTTAACTGAAAGACATTAACCTTAATCTTACTATACATAAACTGGGCTTCGGAGGTCATTGAATGTCTTACTTTATATATTTTCCTGTGATAACTCAACTGATTTCAACCGTTTTAGCCATATCCTTCCGATTACCCATGGCATTTATCTTATCATGTCTGATTTAAATTTTTTTCCAGGCTATTTTCCAGAATTCAAAATAGTTGATGAAACATCGTCAATGTATATACAGGACTGCAGAAGTCACCTTACAGGTATATATGCTCACTACTCCATACTGACTTTCCCATTTGCTTAGGAGAATTCGGTTCAAATGACTCTGAGCACTATGGGACTTAACTGCTGAGGTCATCAGTCTCCTAGAACTTAGAACTACATAAACCGAACTAACCTAAGGACGACACACACATCCATGCCCGAGGCAGGTTTCGAACCTGCGACCGTAGCGGTCGCGCAGCTCCAGACTGTGGCGCCTAGGAGAAGTTATTAATCTAACAGTAGCAGAGGTTGTGGTTATATTAGCAGCAGCAGTAGTAGCATCAGCAGCAAAAGCAGCAGTAGAAGTAGTAAATGTCGCAGTCATATTAGACCAAAACTAGTAGAAATAACCTTTATTATTCGGACATGACGGTATACCTTTGAGGTTTTTGCAATTGCATGCTTTATTGTTGCATAATACTGTTGTCCCGTGCTCCTACTGCCACTGTCGTCGTTAGCGTAGTTTGTTTGTTGCCCCAGTACTGGTACTTTTATCATCATAACTTGTTTAGATTTGCATCAGCTATTGTTGAGTGACACGCAGTATGTTATGGCCTCATGAAGAAAAAGAAGATAGTTAGTAATTGCCACTGTAGCTAGTTTTGAGAGTGTTGTCACTCAGTGGTGTGAAGGAGCTAATTCACGCGAAGAAGGGAAAATTGGGAGCTAGAAATAGAGAAGAATCAAATTTTGAACCTGCTGATACGAATGTCCTGGACGCTCAGAACACTGCTGATAATATTACTTCATACAAGTATGTAAATGATGTTCCACATCAACAGCTGAGAGATACCAGCGCAAACATTAGTCGTAATACACTGATGGGGAGAACAATCTCAGCACAAAGAAGGAGTTGTGCCCATTAAACGAAGTTTGTTGGCGTGTTTCTACATCTTAAAGATGACGTCTGTTGAAATTTCACGCCAGAGTATGGCACCAGTAAAGCTACTATGAGGATTAAAATCTGATTTGCTTGAAATACTCGCTGTAACGATCGTGAGCGTTAGTTACCTTTGAGACTGGACGTAGTGAGCTGATGTTGGTCATGAATGCTTTCAAGACGACGAAGACGCCATTATCAGTATCTCACAGAGTTTAAACGAGGTCGTGTAATAGGGCCACGAGAAGTTGGATGTTCCTTCAGCGATACTGGAGAAAGACTTGGCAGGAATGTAGCCACTGTACATAATACCTGGCAGCGGTGCTCACGGGAAGTTACGGTCGCAAGAAGACATCGTCGTTTTCGGTATATGGTTGTGGCGCATCGTACTGTGTCTGCAGCAGAATTTGAGCAGCACCTGGCACCATAGTGACGCAAAGGACTGTTACAAATCGTTTATTTTAAGTGCAGCTCCGAGCCAGACGCTCATCATCTAGCATTACATTGATCCAAAACCACTGCCTTTTACTAGTTGAGTGGTCTCAAACGAGAGCTCATTGGAGGTCTGTTGTGTTTTCTGATGAAAGCCAGTTCTGCCTCCGTGCCAGTGATGCCTGAGTGTTGGCTAGGAGGAGGCCAGGTGAGCGCCTACAACCAGCCTGTCTGCAGCCTTGACCCACACGTGGAGGTATGGTCTGGGATACGATTTTGAATGACAGCAGGAGCACTTCCGTGGTTATCCCACACAGCGTGACTGTAAATTTGTTCGTCTGTCTGGTGCTTGGGCTTTTTGTGCTGGCACTTATGAACAGCGTTCCAGGGAGCTTTTTCCAACAGGATAAATCACGCAGACATACCGCTGTTTTAACCCAACATCCTCTGTATGGAGTGTCGACATGTTGCCTTGACCTGCTGGATCTCCAAATCTTTCTCCAATCGAGGTCATATGGGACACATCAGACGACAACTCCAGTGTCATCCACACATTCACATGATGGCGTCCAACATTCTGGCGGATACACCAGTTATTAATGTACCAGCTTTTCACAGGACCGACGCTTACATTAAGCTGTGGCCTTGCAACGTTCACTTCTTCATTAGTGTTCAACAGGCAGAAGAGATACTTCAAAATCAAATTACAGTGGTGGGGACAATCAAACGAAGTAAACTAGAAATTCTCAATGAGATGAAACTGTCCAGCTCAAGAGCAATGCATTACTCGTTATTTTCCTGTAGAGGTTGAATAACAATGGTGAGTTATGCTTCAAAAAAGGAAGAAAGTCAATAGTTCTAATTACCACAATACATCACAACACGACATGATCAAACACTTAAAAAAGAAACCAGATATTTTAAATTCCTGTCATTACAAACAAGGTGGAGTAGATCAAATGGATCAGAAGGTTCGATATTACACCTGCAAGATGCAAACAACGAGATGGCCATTTGCATTATGGATGAATATGATTGTCTTTCCAGCAATGAACAGTGAAAATTTATTTTCTGCCCAACATCTGACATAACATATTGGAAGAAGCGACAGAAAGCGTTTGAGGCACTTAGTAGAGGAAATGATAAGGCCATTAATGGAGCTTCGAATTCAGAAAAATGTTCAAATGTGTGGGAAATCTTATGGGACTTAACTGCTAAGGTCATCAGTCCCTAAGCTTATACACTACTTAACCTAAATTATCCTAAGGACAAACACACACATCCATGCCCGAAGGAGGACTCAAACCTCCGCCGGGACCAGCCGCACAGTCCATGACTGCAGCGCCTCAGACCGCTCGGCTAATTAATGTCCATCATAAAATCTTTAAAATCAAAAACATCTAGTGGGTATGATGAAATATCAACAAAGTTAATTAAAGAATGTGATTCTGAGCTAAGTAACATATTAAGCTATCTGTGTAACCAGTCGTTTATCAGTGGAATATTTCCCGAATGGCTGAAATATGCTGAAGTTAAGCCACTGTTTAAGAAGGGAGATAAAGAAATAGCATCAAATTTCCGTCCAATTTCACTGTTGCCAGCATTCTCAAAAATTTTCGAAAAAGTAATGTACAGTCGTCTTTATAACCATCTTATCTCAAATAACATACTGTCAAAGTCACAGTTTGGATTTCTAAAAGGTTCTGATATTGAGAAGGCTATCTACACTTACAGTGAAAATGTACTTAATTCATTAGACAAAAAATTGCAGGCAACTGGTATATTTTGTGATCTGTCAAAGGCATTTGACTGTGTAAATCACAATATCCTTTTAAGTAAACTAGAATATTATAGTGTAACAGGAAATGCTGCAAAATGGTTCAAATCTTATATCTCTGGCAGGAAACAAAGGGTGTTATTAGGAAAGAGACATGTATCAAGCTATCAGGCATCATCCAACTGGGAACTAATTACATGTGGGGTCCCACAAGGTTCCATTTTGGGGCCCTTACTTTTTCTTGTGTATATCAATGACCTTTCATCAGTAACATTACCAGATGCCAAGTTTGTTTTGTTTGCTGATGATACAAACATTGCAATAAATAGCAAATCAAGTGTAGTCTTAGAAAGATCAGCCAATAAAATATTTGTAGACATTAATCACTGGTTCCTAGCCAATTCTTTGTCACTAAACTTTGAAAAAACACACTACATGCAGTTCAGAACTTGTAAGGGGTGTCCCAAGAGTATATGTCTAACATATGATGACAAGAAGATAGAAGAAGTGGACAGTGTTAAATTCTTGGGATTACAGCTTGATAATAAATTCAACTGGGAGGAGCACACCACAGAACTGCTGAAGCGTCTTAACAAATCTCTGTTTGCAATGCGAATTTTGTCAGACATAGGGGATATAAAAATGAAAAAGCTGGCATACTATGCTTACTTTCATTCCATAATGTCATATGGGATTATTTTCTGGGGTAATTCATCAAGCCAAGCTAAAGTTTTCCGGGCACAAAAACGTGCAGTAAGAATTATATGTGGTGTGAACTCAAGAACATCCTGCAGAAGCCTGTTTAGGGAACTAGGGATACTAACTACAGCTTCCCAATATATTTATTCCTTAATGAAATTTGTCATTAAAAATATATCACTTTTTCAAACCAACAGCTCAATTCATGGAATCAATACTAGAAATAAGAATAATCTTCACAAGGATTTAAAGTCACTTAGTCTTGTACAAAAAGGTGTGCATTATTCAGGAACACACATTTTCAATAACTTGCCAGCAGCCATAAAAAGCTTAACAACCAATGAAATTCAGTTTAAGAGAAGCCTAAAGGATTTATTGGTGGCCAACTCCTTCTACTCCATTGATGAATTTCTGAGGAAAACCAACTGATTTGTATATAAGTACAACATAACTTCTGCACAATTTCAGTGCAGTAATGTGTTCACTAAAAATTTGTGTGTGTGTGTGTGTGTGTGTGTGTGTGTGTGTGTGTATGTAAGTATAATCTAACTTCTGCACCATTTCAGTGCAGTAATGTGTTCATTGTAAATAAGTATTACAGTAGTTGTATTACATGTTTCTTACCTTATAAATAAATATAAAACTTTTTTATTTTAAATTCAGTGCAATAGTATTTGTAAAATGACTCTTAGTGTTCATTAAAAAATGACGATCATTCCACTTGGGACCTGTGGAATGGTACATTAGCTTATTTGTTTTAGTTTAAATATTTGTCATGTATTGTTGTTTTTCTGACATGTTCCACATCCTGGAGGACCTCCTCACTACGGATCAATTGGAATGAAAGTAAATCTAATCTAATCTAATCTAATCTTAAGCGCGGCCTTCGAATTCAGATCCCTAATCACTCAAAGAAAACATTCACTGATATGGTGTGCAAAAAGATGTCTCAACGCTGAACCCATTAGCTGTATCGGGAAAGAGAAAAAGGTGCAGATATTGTCCATATAACAAATATAGGAAAAACACCATGAAATGTATGAAGTGTACAAACTACATCTGTAAAGAACATAGTGCCAATGTCTGTGCTTTTTGTTCATCAAATGTTGTAAACTAAGAAAAATTAAAGATTTTATTAAAAAATGTATAGCAATTTTTGTTAAAATATGGCATATAATTCCTATTATTGTGAGTAGTTAGGGTGTTTTAATTCATGGAAATGAACTTAAATATTCTTGTGACTTGTAGAGCTGCAACTATTAAGTGCAACAATATAATCGTTTGTAGATGTTGTATGTAAATGATTGTAACTGATACAAATAAACTCTTAGAGAATTCTTTAAAAAATTAAAAAAATATTACTTAGGCCCACCAGATTATTATAGTATAACTTAGGGACATTTCAATACGACAATACATTTGGAAAAATAAATTCAACTGCACAAAATGGCAGTGCGAAAAGATAACGATTTAAAATAAGAACAGGGCGACGCAGGTCGTGCGTAAGCATTAGTGTCTGTTTTCAACACCATGCGTCCTACCGTTAAAAGGGAATTAACAGTACTTCCACACAACTAATAGCTTCAGTATAAAGTTCTTTTCAGTAATACTTCGCGAGGGCTAAGGACTTGAGATATAAAGTGAGTCTTCACTTCGCTGGCAGTGTGGGCGAGTCGTCGCCGTCGGCGCTGTTGAGCCATAATCCTTACGCGAGTAGGCCAGTAATTATCGGCGTCTTGCTAATCCACTTGATCATACGCATCACTTTTAGATACAGCAGGAGGCATGTCTACATGCAGCGACTTAGATAAGACACGCATCGTTCACTTTACACGTGATGTTTCTGAACCGTTGCTAGGCATAGTTCTGAATTTACAGTTTTCCGTTCGATCGCAGCTCGGAAAATTTCACAGTACCTGTGCCAGAATCCTCAATAAGACGGGACACTAATATATTTGTAATCTAATTTAACAATCTGCGTTACTCGCCAATACTCCGTACTGAGCGCAATAGTCAACGTACACTCACATTGAAAAAATGTGTGTAATCACTATGGGGCTTAACATCAGAGGTCATCAGTCCCCTAGACATAGAACTATGTCAACCTAAATAACCTAAGGACATCACACACATCCATGCCCGAGGCATGATTCGAACCTGCGACCGTAGCAGCCGCGTGGTTATGGACTGAAGCGCCTAGAACCACTCGGCTACACTCACATCGGTTACGCGTCGATCGGCTCACTGTACATTCAAGGTTAATGTATTAAATATTAGTTCACGAAGAGAAAACGCATCACCTTAATTCAGTTCAATCTGACAGTCCGCGGTTAGCTCTAAAACGTACATGTATAGCCTTCAAGCGGCTCATATTTTTTTAAGATTAGTGTACCGAGCAGGGGTTTCAAATTAGAAACAGTGTGACGAGTTTTCTTACTAGTTCCTTGTTCACAACACGTACTGAAACCACAGAAGCGTATCACTGTTAAGGTAGATAGTTTACATCCGCCATGGACACAGTACACTTGCACTCACGTGTCGCGGCAATCGTCTTCCGTCCTCGATCCAGACTCTTACTGGTGTCTTCTTTCGTGACTTACTGATATGTTTCTACAGCTGAACAGATCACGCTCAACATTATACTTTTAAAAAGTCTGCCAATACGCAGAACATCGATTTACAATTCCATACAAAATTACCACTTCACTGTATTCTGTCAATTGAAAATAATTTTCAATAACTTGTAAACACGAGAAAATACTGCATCAAAAGAAATTAAAGTAGCACATCTAACAATAACACCTCCATGACCTAAACAGAAAAAATTGAACGAATAAATACAGTTACGAATCTGATCTTAAGCTAAATCTTTCAGTGTACCAAAAAATAAATCAGAAAACAAGAAAAAAGAAAGCACAGGAGAAAGGGAAAAAAATCAGTACCCTAATGTAGTGTAATCATAACTGGGTGTGGGGGTGGCGGAGGAATGCCACAGGCTGCACTCAGTTTCTGTGCTGGTTCTTGAAAGAGAAATAGTGGCTCCTAGGGTGGGCAGCAGTGTTCTGACTCCATAGCTCATACAAATGACATCATTGAAGATTATAGCACGGCGGCTGATCGACTTCATGACCTGCTCTCACAGAAACGTCTGTTTTTAATGTAACTAACCATTTCCATAAAATTTATTTTATAGCAATTAAACTTCAATTTTTCTTTTAGATGTTAGAATAATTTACTTGAAAAATTTGTGTGTCAGTCAGCAGTGAAAGATTTGTTTTCCGATAAGACTCAATATTTTCGATGAATCTGAAAATCCGATAAATCAAAGTATCGATACTGTAACGTCGATGTATCGTTAGCATGGACATCAATCTAGTGATTTATCGAAATGTCGATTACTTATACTTCATAAAATCTTTACATGTATTATAGTGATTTTTGATTTTATGAAATTTAGTTGCATTGTCATTTATTCTCGTAGGAACATAAGAATAATGTTTTCGTCATTGTCACGCACTAATAACTCCCCATGTATCTACATCTACATGGATACTCTGTAAAAGTGCCTGGCAGAGGGTTCACCGAACCACCTTTACAATTCTCTATTATTCCAATCTCGTATAGGGCGCGGGAAGAATGAACACCTATATCATTCCGTACGACCTCTTATTTCCCTTATTTTATCTCGGTGATCGTTCCTCCCTATGTAAGTCGGTATCAACAAAATATTTTCGCATTCAGAGGAGAAAGTTGGTGATGGGAATTTCGTGAGAAGATTCCGTCGCAACGAAAAACGCCTTTCTTTTAATGGTGTCCATCCCAAATCCTGTATCATTTCTCTGACATTCTCTCCCATATTTCGCGATAATACAAAAAGTGCTGCCTTTCTTTCAACTTTTTCGATGTACTCAGTCAGTCCTATCTGGTAAGGATCCCACACCGCTCAACATTATTCTAGAAGTGGACGGACAAGTGTAGTGTAGGCAGTCTCCTTAGTAGGTCTTTTACATTTTCTAAGTGTCCTGTCAATAAAACGCAGTTTTTGGTTAGCCATCCACACAACATTTACTGTGTGTTCCTTCCAATTTCAATTGTTCGTAATTGTAATACCTAGGTATTTAGTTGAATTTACGGCTTTTAGATTACACTGATTTATCGTGTAACCGAAGTTTAACGCGTTCCTTTTAGCACTCATGTGGATGACCTCACACTTTTCGTTAGTTAAGGTCAACTGCCACTGTTTGCACCATTCCGACATTTCTTCTAAATCGTTTTACAGTTTGTTTCGATCTTCTGATGACTTTATTAGTCGATAAACTACAGCGTCATCTGCAAACAACCTAAGACGGCTGCTCAGATTGTCTCCCAAATCGTTTATATAGATAAGGAACAGCAAAGAGCCTATAACACTACCTTGGGGAACGCCAGAAATCACTTTTGTTTTACTCGATGACTTTCCGTCAATTACAACGAACTGTGACCTCTCTGACAGGAAATCACAGATCCAGTCACATAACGGCGCTTGTGTGATAATCCAGAGATACGGAATCGATCTGAAATCCCTTGTCAACAGCACTCAGCACTTCGTGTGAATAAAGAGCTAGTTGTGTTTCACAGGAACGATGTTTTCTAAACCCATGTTGACTGTGTGTCAATAGACCGTTTTCTTCGAGGTAATTCATTATGTTGGAACACAATATATGTACTAAAATCCTGCTGCATATCGACGTTAACTATATAGGCCTGTAATTTAGTGGCTTACCCCTACTACCTTTCTTGAATATAGGTGTGACCTGTGCAACTTTCCAGTCTTTGTGTATGGATCTTTCGTCGAGAGAACGGTTGTATATGATTGTTAAGTATGGAGATAATGCATCAGCATACTCGGAAACGAACCTAACTGCTATACAGTCTGGACCAGAAGACTTGCTTTTATTAAGTGATTTAAGTTGGTTCACTACTCCGAGGATATTTACTTCTACGTTACCCATGTTGGCAGCTGTTCTCGATTCGAAATCTGGAATGTTTACTTCGTCTTCGTTTGTGAAGGCATTTCGGAAGGCTGTGTTTAGTAACTCATCTTTGGCAGCACTATCTTCAATGATTCCTCCATTGTTATCGTGCAGAGAAGGCATTGATTGTTTCTTGCCGCTAACATACTTCACATACGACCAGAATCGCTTTGGATTTTCTGCCATGTTTCGAGACAAAGTTTCGTTGTGGAAACTGTTATAAGCATCTCGCATTGAAGTCCGCGCTAAGTTTCGAGCTTCTGTAAAAGATCGGCATCTTGAGGAATTTGTGTCTGTTTAAATTTGGCATGTTTGTTTCGTTGTTTCTGCAACAGTGTTCTAACCCGTCTTGTGTACCAAGGAGAATCAGCTCCGTCGTTTCTTAATTTATTTGGTATAAATCTCTCAATTGCTGCCGATACTATTTCTTTGAATTTAAGCCACACCTGGTCTACACTTATATTATCATTTTGGAATGAGTCGAGGTTGTCTCTTAGTAAGGCGTCAAGTGAATTTTTATCTGCTTTTTTGAATAGGTATATTTTTCGCTTATTTTTCGAGGATTTGGGGATTACAATATTCAGTCTTGCTACAACAGCCCTGTGTTCACTAATACCTGAATCGATTTTGATGCTCATTATTAACTCAGGATTATTTGTTGCTAAGAGGTCAAGTGTGTTTACACAAGCGTTTACTATTCGCGTGGGCTCCTGAACTAATTGCTCGAGATAATTTTCAGAGAATGCGCTTAGCATAATTTCGGATGATATTTTATGCGTACCTCCGGAATTAAACGTGTACTTTCGCCAACATATCGAGGGTAAATTAAAGTCACCACCAACTATTATGGTACGATTCGGGTACGTGTTTGAAATCAAACTTAAGTTTTCTTTGAATCTTTCAGCAACTGTATCATCTGAAGTGGGAGGTCGGTAAATGGATCCAATTATTATTTTATTCCGGTTGCCAACAATGACCTCTGCCCATACTAACTCACAGGAAGTATCTACTTCAATTTCGCGACAAGTTAAACTACTTCTGACAGCAACAAACACGCCTCCGCCAACCGTGTTTAGCCTATCCTTTCGGAACACCGTTAGGTTCTTCGCAAAAATTTCGGCTGAGCTTGTATCCGATACACCAGATATTGTCAGTTTTTATGGTAGTTATATAGAAGTCATTTTTCGATAACCACTGTAAATATGTAACTTCAAATGCGTCAAATGCGTCAAAGGGTGAAGGGGACGGGGGGGGGGGGGGGGGGGGAGGTGGCTCTCCGAAGGCTTGGCATAGAGTATTGGTATGTCTTAAGTAAGGACGAACAACGTAAAACCATTTTAAAATAAAAAAAATGTATCTGCAGCCGTCATGTTAGTAACTATTAGACTGAGAAGCCATTCCCCGTTTTCCTCTATAAAGAAAATGCTTGTAGATGTATATTTACTCGTGGCATACTTCTGTTTTAATGTTTATGAAATAAACCATGGTAATCGGTACATCCGTAGAACGTGTGCAATGGTCGCTAACATCTCTGCCGCACTTTTACATCAGTTTCGGCTGAGCACTCGTTGCACAGTCGAGCAGATTAGACTGTGAACTTTGAGAAGCCGGCACAGGTGCCCGATTTGTCCCGCCGCTGGCTCCAATCTGCTAGCAAACTCTCCGAATCTCTCACGGGAATCTAAACCACTAGGGAGCTTCTCCGTGTCAATACACTCCCCTCCGCTCCGGCAACAGTTTTCATCACGGTAATGCCCCCCCTCCCCTCTCCCAACCACACACACACACAAACACATTCACACACACACACACACACACACACACACGCGACGTGCGTGCGTGCGTGCGTGTGTGTTGCCGCGAATCCCGGCAATTTCTTCGCGGGCAGCGAGAGCGAATACAACTTGGTCAGCAAATAACGTCTGAGAGTCTATTCCATCAGGTCAAACATTGCTAACACAGCAAACAGTCACAAAATGGAAGAAGCGGTCAGTAGCCTAGCTGCAGAAGCTGTGACGGGCCTTGCAACGCTGAGTAACATTCGGGGATCACCATCCGATAGGCGAATTGCTCGGGGAAGTATCGATAGTTATTCATTGTCATCCTACCCTTGCTTCGTGTTCTCTGCAGCTATGTCTAGAGTGTTATCCCGGAAGAGATGAGTAATCATCATTCGGCTGTTTCAGACAGTTTTTCGATTGGTTTGACACTGTCTGCCATCTTTCGCTATCTTGGGCCAGTCTTCTCATTTCCACGTAACTATTATTTGAATCATCTACTGTAGACTGTATGGCATACTGTAGTCTTGGCCTGCACCTATTTTTTTTCCCACCATTGCTCGTTCCTGCGCCAAGTCACTGATTTCGAAGTGGATGCTGCAGCATCTTGTCCCTGTCATCTGATAATGGCCTTGCATAAACTGATTTTGTCATTTGTTCCTTTTATTGGTTCTGAATATAGTACTTTATCCACCTATTTATATTTAAAATTCTTCAATACATCGCAATTCGAATGTTTCCAGATTTTTCATCCCCGAAATTTCCACCGAATTAGGCTTGACTTCCATACTGTCTTATCCTGCCTAGGCGTCGAATATGGGGTGCCTAGGAATCCTGCTTGCTCGGATCGCTAGACAACGATTCAAGTAAATCGTATTAAAGAGTTTTATTTCGAAATAAGTCAATGACAATACTAAACGTTGACAAATACATAGAAGCAAAGGGCGACATTCCATATAATCAATGTCCTTCAGTATAACGATCCCAATACAAGTGAAGTAATACAGTGGATGCTCCTTTCCAGGTCGCTAGTCTTCACGCTTCTGTATAACTCGTCGGGAGCGGCGCTTATGTTCTCTTCGCCTAGAGGCCGCTGCTATCGCGTTGTCGTCCTAGAGAGGGGTCGGTAAGCGTGCAATTGGCTGACGTCTTGTATACAACCCTCTTTGCTCTAAAGTTTCCGACTGGCATTCCGCCGCTTGACATTACGCCCTAACATATACGGTGATAAGGAAGTACAATAATTTCCTCCTCGGCTGCATATCAATATTTTATACAAGGAGAACCCTTTTACTGAAGAAAACTTTCTTCTCCTATGCCAGTCTACTTCTGTTATGGCGCTTCCTTCTGCCATCCTGTGTAATCTTGGTTCCCGTAGTAGAATCGACAAGAGAAGATACCTGATAGCTGGTAGTGCTGTTGCCAGCCTCCAACTGCGAAGCACAAATGGCTGCAGGCGAGATAATAGTCTTCTACAGAGTTGTGAGAACGCAGAGGCGTTGCCATAGAGATGTGTACAAAATCGTGTTACGTGATTGGTTGACGTAGACGGGCGGAATGGCCGTGCCAAACTCATTGCCAACTGTCAGGGATCTTCCTTCGCTGACTATGCTATAGCAAGGGGAGTTCAAACGGTTCAAATGGCTCTAAGTGTTATGGGACTTAACATCTGAGGTCATCAGTCCCCTAGACATAGAACTACTTAAACATAACTAACCTAAGGACGTCACACACATCCATGCTCGAGGCAGGATTCGAACGTGCGACCGTAGCAGCAGCGCGGTTCCGGACTGAAGAGCCTAGAAGCGCTCGGCCACAGCGGCGGGCTTAGGGAGTTGTTTCACTTATTCGAGTTCTGCTCCTGTCCCAATTGAGATGTTAATTTTCTAATATTCTTCATCACCTTCTTCCATATGAGTGTACTGTCCATTCCTTTCAAAGGTCTGCCTTACATCCGGCCTGCCAGCCTATAAGCCAGTGAGCCTGAGATCTGTATCTGCTCCGCTTCAACTGTTACTCCTCTTACATTAAGCTTGCTTTACCGCATATTAAACTACAATTTGAACACTGGTATTAATTTGTAACCCTGGTTTACCTCCTCCTTAACGAATACTTTTTATTAATAACCAGTTTGACATAAATGAATTCCAGTGACCTAGAAACTGAATCAGTAAATGGAGATTATGGCTGCCACTGAAGCAGCTGAATGAAATTTAACCGTTTTCTACTAACAACAAATATCGTTCGGCATCGCATTCTGTGGAATTGTGTTCGCACGTGATCTTTCCTTTCTGGGAGACCACAGTTATATAGAGTTTTTTTAAGGAAATTTACGCCATTTCAGTTTAATTGTTCATTTATTTTAACCAATCTTGATTCCCACAGCAGGTCAGGATTACTGCTGATTACAGGAATATGTTAGCTGTTAAATATGCCGTACTGCATGTTAATGGTTTCTCACTGTGCACAACATCAGTCATGTTATGTATCTTCGCTATGTACTCGTATCCTGTAATATGACATCTGGTCTTGGCAACTGGTCTATAAGGCCAGAAATATGTTTCTTCGACGATTATGTGGCACAAGCAGTTAGTACATATTTTATTTCAGCATGTCCTTGAAAACAGCTACAAAGCCGAAATCATGACTGTCTAAAATATATGAAAAATTAACAGCAAACTGTGTGAAATTTCTTTTAAAAATGTGTTCAGACAATTCTGATGCATCTCAGAGACTTATCGAATGCAACGACTACAGTCGTTTCACTATCATTCGTTAACGAAATGTATGCTCAGCTGATGACCGCTTTCGGTAATATTCCTTTCCTTCAGATAATCGTACAGACAGTCATGTAATACAGTCGTGTAAAGAATGTCCACTCTCTTCGAAAACGCCGTTAAGTTGTTGAAGCTCATCCTGCAGGCTGTTCACTCAACAGTGCTATGTGCTCTGTGAACCAAAGTTTTGAAGTCAGTAATCTCGGCAAGGATCGACAGCGTACCCAGATTCCATTTATGGATGTTCTTTGCCGCCAAACAGCGTTTCTGACGCTTATGTATCTTTAGTGTAAAACGACGGAACGGAGGGTGCACTGCCGAAATATTAGAAGCAGCAGATATAGATTTTATTAGGTGGGAGTTCTTCACCTAGAGTGTCAAGCTGCCTGACCTACAGGAAAATATGCTGCTAGAAGTTCGCCCCACGTTGCAACTTGTTCATTACGCGGCGCCAGCGCACTTCAGTAGAGGTGTGCGCCGGCTTTGGACATCACATTCCCAAGACGGAGGACTCAGCGGCGAGTTCCATTGCGTTGACGTGCTTGGTTTCCTGAACTTAATTCTCCGGATGTTCGGGTCTGAGGATATATGGAAACCGTTTTGTGACCTGTAACCCCATCAACGACTTGGAGTTACATATCCATAACAGTTGAGCAATTGTTCGATATGATCCTCCTGTAAATCACGTTGAAGATAATGTCTTTAGATCTACTAGGCATATATTAAATGATACACTTGGATGCCAAGGTGTGATTTAGTTAGGAAATAGTCATGAAATACAGAGATACTTGAAAATAATTTGCGCTTTGGGTAACGAGTGGCAGCTGGACTCAACACGAAAACATCTAATGTTGTGCGCCTAATCAGACGACAAAGTCCGCTATTATACGTGATAAGTGTTCTGTTAGTGAATTAAAAAAAGGTAAAAGTACTTTTTCTGAGGGATTGAAAGTGAAACGAACACAGGATTTTAGCCCAAAGGGGTGGATGCAGGACCAGGACTTATTGACAGAATCCAATGACAGTGCAATTCGTCATGACAAATTTCTGAATATCCTTCGACGGTATGGGATTCTTACCACGTTTGAGTAACGAATTAGTGAGAGAAAATTTAAAGAAGAGTTTTGTGCTTCGTCACAGTAGGGATTGCCGACCGCGGTGGCCACGCGGTTCTAGGCGCTGCAGTCCGGAACCGTGCGACTGCTACGGTCGCAGGTTCGAATCCTAGGTTTAAGTAGTTCTAAGTTCTAGGGGACTGATGACCTGAGATGTTAAGTCCCATAGTGCTCAGACCCATTTGAACCTTTCGAACAGTTGGGATTACGCAGCGTGATAACGTCACAGGAAACCAGAAAAACTGTAGTGGAGGACACAACAGGGAAAACTTCGTGAGCGTTACTTGTGATCTTCTAGGAGAGCATATTCCAAAACGAGCTAAAAAAAGGAACAGCTCCTCCACTACAATGCTTGTGCAATGTCGAACGGACATTTGGGTTGAGTTTATACAGAGAGGATTCGATAAGCTACCTCTACGCAAACCATACGCGAATGGAATAGGAAGTGGAGAAAATGAATCTGTTCCAGTATACACCGTCTCATCTGTTACCTACACATGTTGTTTCGTGTTTTACGTAATTGGATATAGTTAAATGAGGAATGATGGCTGCTGGTTCTTATAGGCATGAAGAGATGATAATACCACAATACAATCATGAAATAGAGACCCTAAGTAATAAGTGAATTAGCGTCGACGACAATGACAGGGACAGAAAGAGAACTGGAAATAGAGATACATGTTAGACTTAATCATTAATCAGAGAACAGGACTACTACATATGCTGAATAAAGGAGTCGCAGCACCTGGCCGTCAATGCTGCTAGCTATCTTTTGATACATTACTATTTCAAACAATCAGAGGCCAGGTCTATCAGTTAACTAATAAAAAAATAACAATGATAGACGAATCTGGCGAGGACACGAAATGGCAGATCCCTCGCACTAAACCATAGATGCTTCATAGTGGTGGTAGGTAGAAAAGATATGTGAACTGACTATACATGAAAATAATAGGCATTCTATGTAATATATCACTTGTCGAAATTCGGGTTTCGGTATCTTGAACAGTTTATGGAATGATTGGGGTATCTACATTATGTCTTGCAGAATTCTTGAGCTGGCTGGATCGCACTGTAATTAATCCACGGTATTTCTACCAATACTCTCGTTGTCATCATCAGCTGGTCCCTGATGATGGCTGCTCCGCTCCTGGTGGCATTAAGTAACACTGTGTCCCAAGAGGAATGGTCATTATTCAGGGATAAGACAGGAATGATCATTAGAGGCAAGAAATTCCAGTAAACATGTGCTCTTCAATGAATCTCTGAAGCGCTATGAGCACTTCTTCATCTTCGACCTTTGTAAACAAATATTGTTCTACTGCAAGATTTTTGCTTTCTGTATTTGGTTGGTTGGTTGGTTTTTGGGGAAGGAGACCAGACAGCGAGGTCATCGGTCTCATCGGATTAGGGAAGGACGGGGAAGGAAGTCGGCCGTGCCCTTTGAAAGGAACCATCCCGGCATTTGCCTGGAGCGATTTAGGGAAATCACGGAAAACCTAAATCAGGATGGCCGGACGCGGGATTGAACCGTCGTCCTCCCGAATGCGAGTCCAGTGTCTAACCACTGCGCCACCTCGCTCGGTCTTTCTGTATTTGGGCGGCGTTAGTTGTTAAATGGCAGTTTATTTCAAAAGTGTTTCTTAACTTGTTCAAAAATCCAATATATGCAACATGTAGATACAAATAGTAATTAAAATCAAATAGCTAATGCTGCAGGAAAACAGCAGGTAATAATCAAAATGCCAGCGATCGCAACTTTAATTAGCTCTTCCTCTTTTCCGTTTGGTACGGTGATGGAGTCTTGTAATCTGCTGTAGGCTGGGGCTTTTAGCTGTCTGGCGAAAGGCGAGAGTCGCTAGGGGAAGCTCAAGGGTCTGACAAGTGCTTCTGATGAAAGCCAATGTCTCGCCAAGGTAAACACCTGGAAGAGCGCTCTGCTGGCCGAACGCAGCAGGAGCGACTAGCAAGGGCGGCCTAGCCCATTATAAAACTTCAATGTGCCCGAAGCGCAAATAATTCGCTTTAGCAAAGGTAAGAGCTGAAGGACAGGAGAAAACATGCCACTGCCAGCGCAGGGCCCAGCTGTTAGGCTCTAAGGTGACCAGCTGGAATTTTCGTTCAAAATTTATTAAGGAGATTTCTGATCTGCTGATAACGATTATATTGGTGGCGGAGGCCGTCCCCACACATTTTTATGTGGTCACCATCTCTATGAGCATAACCAGATACCTGTTATACAGTGAGAAAGAAGTTTTACCTTCTGCCCCAAACAAAGAGAGAAATATACTTCACTGTTAAACACTTTGATGGCCAGGACTGTCATGACTTGGGCCACAATGCTGTTTTCAGAACTCTGCTCAGGGCACTATTTCTTCAATGCGCGAGGTAAATGTCGTTCGAGAGCGAGACTTATTTCATATGAGGACGTCTAGATATCTGTCCTCTAACAGACGATGGCTTCTATTGTCAATTTCTAGGATTATTTCGGAAGAAATAATAGTGAACGCTAGATCTGTTGCGACTGAGTGACCTAAAGCGTGTCTACTCAATAGTGTTACTGTTAGCTGTAAGTCTGCTATCCGTACATAACGTTTCGGAAGTTTCCAAGAAATTTTGGAAGCTCAAGGTGAAGAATTCTATGGTTCTCGACCAGAGGGAGAAATATCTTTGTGGGAACATTCTGAAGAAGGTTCATACTCAAATAAGCTGCTGCCTGGTACAATTTTTCGTTGCTATTATTGTTGCTACAGGCACTGCTGCTGTAATTACATTTTAGTTCTGTTTTATTTGTCATAAATTAGTCCTTTTTACGGATGCATCTCATGATGAAAAAGCATCTGAGACAGATTTCCAAAAGTTATTCGGACAATTTACTGGCAAAACAAGCAGGAAAGAAACAAACTAGTATTGTGCTGATCGATAGACAAGACTCTGAATGCCAGAATACTTTACACATCTCAACATAAAAGCCGGTTACGTGATAAACTGCTCAAAAATTCACCCTGCACTTTTTTTGGAAGCATAACTATACTTTCTGCAACATTATTGAAAAATTTTTGATCTACAAAAAAATTCAAATTAATACAAAAAGTAAACCCAGAAAATTGTTCTTCTTCAGTTTGTACTACCCTTTTAGATATGTCAAACACAATTGTATCAGTAACCTTTTCAATGCTGGCATAAATGTCTGGCTTCCTGGGTCCGATGTTGCTCCATGTGACAGGACTTCGAAGTTTTAATCTTGGGAAAATCCGTAAAATAGGGAATTTATTAGTATGTTCATTAAATTATCATTCATCCGAGGTCTGTGACAACTGGCTGGCGATGTTCTAATGGTGACAGAACCAGAAAAGTTTGGTATAGACGAGTAAGAAAGTGCTTCTTCCGCGGACATTGTAAAAGACACTTCTTCTTAATATGTCAGATAGACAGTATGCTTCGTCTTCATGCTTCAGAGTGAGATGTCTTCAAGCTAAATCAGATCTCAGATGCCAGGACTGAACATAGTATTTGCCTTTACTGTAGCCACTTTCTGCTATTGTACATAAATACAGCGGTAGGCATGGGCCGTATTTGCATTCACACCGGAACAAGGCGAGGTTGAAGTCTTCCATCTAGGGTCGAAATTGCATTTTGCTGATCTATTTTGCAAACTAGCAAGTTGCACTCACTACGCTCTTAGGCAAGAGTGTTGATATTTGTTCATGTTTCTACGGGAATTAACGTTTATCATTAATTTATTCTGCAATCATTGGTCATATTCAAGACACAGTTTTGTATAGTATCTCTCATGTATCATGTATCCACCTACCTATGCCAAGAATATCGTATACGTCTTCCATCCTTTGTTCCCTTGATAGCTGATTGCCTCCTTGATAAAGGAGGTAAACTTTTTACGTCATTTAACAATATATGAGATTGTTATAGTGACACTTATTTTCTGTTCGTAGTAATATGGAGCCCACCATCAATACGTTTGTGAGAGGTGGTACCAATATTTTCATGTTTAATTTGACCACCTCTGGCAATTTGTTTAAACAAGCCGTTGTCTGTTGCGCAACTTTGCTTTCTTTTAATTCTCATGATCTTATGGGGAATTATCTATCACTGCAGATAACAGGTATACATTCTGTACCATCTCAGGGGTGCACTTAATTGATCAACTGTTCCTCACATTGTACGGACGAAAATCAGATAAAATGTCGAATAAAGGTGGGCTGTAAAGTGCGTAACTTAAGAACTATTAGCATATGTTCAATAGAAGAGATGTTTTTCATACCATCGGAGATGAAAAAGTGATCATTGCTCCTAAGTTACGAATTTGAGAACCCACGTGTCCTACACTTTGTAGAGTTGATTGATGGGTCATCTCCTATCCCTGACAATCGACCATTCCTCCTGTGACACCATCTATGTTGGCCATCACCTCCTCCATCATTTCGCTCTTATCCCTCTCTGTACGGCAACCATGGTGGATACTAGTGGTGGTGAGAGTAATTGTATTCTGCTCTAAACTCTGGTCCCCAGTGTCCGCACTATGGCTGTCAGGTAGTGGCCTCACTGTACGGGAACGCTTTTCATTTTCTAGGTTCAGTGCAGGTTTCTACACCTGACTTACCTGTCTCTCCATTAATAAGATCACCTCGAAGTTATATTTGAGTGTCCTCTTTAAACATGCAATCCGAGAAGCAGAAAGACTGCCTAAATGTTATGGTGTTCTAGTAATCCTTAATAAGGTCGGCTTATACGAAGGTCGGCCATGGCTTATTTGTTGGTCTGGCGTAATGTAGTGTGTCGCCCATGTTCACTGCACCTAGCTTCTAACACGCAGTTTCCTCAATGTATGCTTTGCCGCCATGGCTGGCGAAGGCCTAGATCATTCTTCACTGACCCTAGCAGTGTCAAGGTTTCAAAGGTTTCAGTGGTTGAACGAAATACATATGTAACAATATGTCGCTCAACGTTCCGACTGATTGTTCTGGAAGTGTTGCCGACAAACGGTATGCGCAATAGTGATTATTGTGGTTCTTCTCATTCGTGGTGTTGTTCAGATACAGCCTGTCTAAACGACACCTAACCTGCGGTCTGCAGTACCCATTTCTTCGGAGCGTGGTCACGAGGTACTTCAGTTCATTTGGAAGGCAGTCTTTATCGAAGATGGATCGTGCCCTATGAACAGGTGTGTTTAAAGCGCCTGCACGCTACTGTCGGATCAGAATATAGTTTAGCGAAGCAGTTGCGCCTCGGAGCAGTATAAATATGTCTGAATTTTGAGGCAGAAGGTGTTCTCTTGTTGTCGGAGTTCAGCGGAGTTCAGCATCGCAAACAGCAGCCGTGGGTTCGAGGCAACATCACCTAGACTACAGGCCTGCGCACACACTTGTGACGCCACATACTGATGGCCGGGTCTGTATCGGAACGCTCCTGTTAAGCACTCTGCAGCTATACGAACTTTACAAGTTTTAGAGCCGAGACTGCATAGGGATTCTCGTGCTTTCCTCTTCTACATGTCCTTGTAATGACAGTATGGAAATTTATATCATTGCGTAAAGTAACTGAACAAAACTGCCCTATGTTATTTCAAGATGTAAAATTATTTTGACGATTTGCCTTAAATACGCGTTTCTAGGCTTGAATACAAACTTTAGTTTTAAATTCTGTCTTTTACCTCAGGAGCTACGCTTTCTTGCAGTAAAAAATCGGCAATATGCAACAACAAGCAAACGTTTTCGGTTTTAAATAAAGCAGTTGGAGCTCCTACAGAATTTAAGAATTTGTTTCCCTGGTTATTTTCGTAAATTTTCCTCTCCACTTCAAAATTTGCTGACCTCACACGAAACTCAAATCAGTCGACGAAATGGGGCTCCTCCTGACGTAAAGTTTAATCAATAAAAAAAACCGAAAAAATATTTCATTTCTCTGTTTCTCCAGAACTTTAGAACCTTAATCATGAAAAGGTTGTTTCTCCTATATCCTTGATTGAAATTCGTGTCACAGAGTGCTGTTAATTTAATCACAATGCACTTACCTCGAAATTCTGCTTTCTATACTGCTTAATCTGTCGAACACTGAATATATTAAAGCAATTTTGTAAGGTAGTTTACTCAAATTGAAATTATTTCCGAATAGCTGTATATGTAAAACTGAACAAAATCATTCTGTAGCTCTTCCAAATAAAATTACTGGAAACTCAGTAATCTGGTGGGGATGATAAGGAATACTAAACATTTTCGAGTCACACTAATTAATATAACTACTCTGTGTGACAATAGTTGCAAATATGAGAGATATTTCACAGCCAGCTTCGCAGCAATGGTCCAGAATTAAGAAACAAACGATACTGGTACATGATACATAACTGCTTTTAAAAACAATTGGCAAATGTGGTTGAATGGAAACAAATAATACGCTAAAATTTTTTTGTTATTTACTTACCCTTGAATGATGCGTAGACACAAATTCCTGTCTGGGAATAACTGCAATCCAGCGATTGCTCAACTTCACACATTTGGGAAATCGAAACATGTGCACTTTCATGCCTTTTTGGGATTTATAATTTCCCTGGCAAAAGGGAACGCAGCACTTGTATCCCATACTTCGCAGAACTATAGACGAATTCTGTATGAAATATATATCACTTTCACCTGTCACATACTTTCAACACAACATACGCGCCAACAGGACTGCCAACTGAGGATAAGATGGCCAACAGTTTGTGATATCACGTGCCAATATGGCCGCTGTGTGTAGGCCTTGTATCTAGAAGGCTTTGTTCGAGGTCGGGCTGTGTCTATCGTTGCCAGCCCTAGGTTCGTCATGGGAGTTGCCCACAACCCCATCAACCTGCTATCCGTGCATACTGCCACCAGCACTGAGTTTCTAGTTGGACCTAGTGCCTCAGTACTAGTCACCAACTCCTGCCAGAGGGCAGCAAGTCGAAGTCCGCACGCGACCGTCTCCACGCGGCGCTTGTGTAAGCGTGTGTGAAGCCTAGGAGCCGCCAGGTTTCAACGAAACCGAGAGAAATATGACGCCAATAATGTCATGGCGATGGCCTTCTGAAGCCATCAGCCTGTCGCGAGCCTTCTGTCTACATCACAGGTCACCTGTATAGCATGCAGGGTGGAAGCTACCGCTCATACAACAGCGCCGGCCAGGGACAATAGAGTGAGACGTGTTTGCCTCTCTGAGCCATGTCGTCCTTTACTGTCAACAGTGTTTCCACTGGGCTTACCGGCCTGTCACCACCAATCACTCACCCTCCTGACTGCAGCTTCCCTCTGCCTCTTGCGTAAAAACTGAGGTATCGAAAAAGCTGACAAATAATTCATTTCTTTTTAGCTTAAGTGACTTGAGTCCCATCGATAGCTCAATTTAAGAAATACGCCTATAGTATTGATGAGAATCCGCACTGACTGAAGAAGGTTGGTCGTCAGAGCGAGTGGAGTGCCACAGTTTTGTGCGGGGTTACTGTTGGCTACATTATTGCTACTTACATCATGGAGAAATGCTTAACTCATGAAAGTTACGTGCAATGAATTGCCGAAATGCTCCCGTCTGTCCTACGGCAAATAACGTTTGAAATACGTAAATGTTTGCAGTGCCCCCACGATGAGGACCCTACTCACGACTCACTCTTGATTAGGAAAGCACTTACCCATACTTCTCCTGCTTGCTGGATAGGACTTGACGGCGTTAATACTTGACCTGCACGAAGGGACGACTGATGCCAGAGCGACTCAAGTGACCGATAGGGACCACTCGCAAAGAGGCGCCAGAGGTATACGATTGCAACATTTGTAGAGGCTCCCAAGTGTGAAATTTATACACAGGGTGCACCATAATCAGGAGCCCAAACTGACACTGCTGAAAGTATACGATAATAGACGAAAAAACATTCCGGTCTACATGTTGTAACCTCCCCGCAGAACTTAAGAACAAAGTTAATAAAAATGAAGCCAAGTGTAACCTCCCAGCAATTATATCTAATGGACAATGACAATTAAAATTGAGAAATAGCAATCTGAGTCAGTGTAAGCTCCCCACAAAAATGAAAGACAATTCAATGATAATGAAAACGAAAATAGACCGAAAAGTCGATTTTTGGCCCTGTGCAATAATTAAACCTAAATTCTTACCTCAGTAAATCTGCATCTGCTCTTATTTTCGCCACAGCTTGGAGGAAAAGCATCGCAAATATTCTTTGAATTTAAGTGAAACTTTTCTTTAAGGAAATGCATGGGAAATATTCTTTCAATTCAAATGATTGTTTTCTTAAAAAATTGCTTTGAAAACAAAATTATTATTGGGGCATTTCTTGAACAAATTAATTACAAAAAATATACATTACATTATCTGATGTGCGCAATGCAGCTTTATTACCTTATTTAACAATATACCTCGTCCTGAATCTTGACCAGAGACCCATGTCGACGCCCGCGACTGCGTCCCACTCGCGACTGCCTGCCATTCGCAACTGCGTCCCACTCGCGACCGACTCTCATTCGCAACTGACAACTCGGAACTGAACTCTCGCGCGGTCAAGCGCACACTAGCAACGATAAATAACTCTCTGGTCAGAGATTCTGTCATGCCTCGCCATCGCTGTTACAGAATACATATGGAACGTATGCGTTTCATAACCCTCCACTGGGGGGGGGCAAAAATTTGGCAGCGATGGTGAGTCATTTGGATTTGCCATGAGCAACAAATTTTTTCTTAACTAATTAACTTTTACAATTCAGAATATACAGATGTAGAACATGAAGTAAATGTGGTGTACATGCACCGAGTACAAAACATTTCAGACAATGACAAAAAAATATATATATATACAATGAGTACAGTACGTATCAGCAAATCAGAAAAATGTATATACAGATCATATTGATAAATGACAAAAGTGCACAATTACTGACGTTCAGCACAAAACATATTAACATATGACATAAGTGCACATGTACTGAAAAATTCTTCAACGTTTTCTCAACAAATCTCATTGACAAATGACATAAGTGCACGTGTACTGTAGTTCAGAACATATCAGCAAATCAAAAATGTATATACAATATAAAAGACAATAGTGCACATATACTGTACTTCAGAATATATCAACAAATCGAAAAAATGTACATAGAATGGGTAGAAATCATGTTACAAAAAATGACAAAAGTGCACACGCATTGAAAAACTCTTTAGCATTTTCATAACAAATAAACGTAAAGGTAAAAAATCATGTTGACAAGTGACATAAGTGCACATGCACTGCAGTTCAGAATATATCAGCAAATCACAAAATATATATAAATAGAAATCATGTTAGCAAAAGAAATGGTTTTCACTATGTTACAAGAATTAGGATAGGAAAGGGAAGGATTGCATCATGGTTGTAGCACTTTAGGTTGCACGCAGCTGCACTGAAAGTCCATATCTTTCCACAGAAGTACAACACCAAGTGAGACGATCGGAAATTCTTTTCCCAGAAGTGTTTATCAGCGTCTCCATCGCTCATGGTGGTGGACAGCATGTCGTGTCAACACCACGCTCTTACAAGGCACACCAACGTAGAATTAGTGCAAAAACCAAATATAGTGCTCCATGATCATGAGGATGGACAGGACAAATGGATATTGCAGTAATTCAGGGTAGTCAGGTCAGTAGGTGAAGGACATTACGTCACATACTAGTCTTCATTGAGAATTACATTTGTCTAACAGCTGATTTAAGTAATTGGTGGAACTCATCGCCCAGTTACTGAACATTTCTGTACCATATATGAAGAATTACAGAATAATGTTCATAAATCATCTGATCATATTGAACATCAGAAGTCATCATTGAAAATGAGAGTGAATTATTGGCATAGCATTAACATAATTCATTTAGTTATACTAATTATTGGCACTCATTGGCCAGCAAGTATTTAATAGTACAAAACATTTTTAATTATTGGCACTCATTGGCCAGTTACAAAACATGAGAAGTCATCATTGAAAACAGGAGCTAATGAATGGCATAGTATTAACATAATTCATTTAATTATACTAATTATTGGCACTCATTGTCCAGTTACAAAACATCAAAAGTCATCATTGAAAACAGGAGCTAATGAATGGCGTAGTATTAACATAATTCATTTAGTTATACTAATCATTGGCACTCATTGGGCAGCAAGTATTGAATAGTACAAACATTTTTCATCATTCAGTATTACTCTCTTAAATGGGTAGCATTATTTGGAACTGGTGATACATTTTTTTTTGTTAGCAATGCATTGCTTTGGGTAATTGTAAGGGAAAGCAAGAAAATAAAAAGAAAAAAAATTTGCTTCTGGGTTGTTCCTGTAAATGAAAATGTGTAACGTCATTCGTCATGAGTCAGTGGTAACAAGGTTATGAAAAAAGTAGAGTATATGTAATGACATAGATTTAATGAACAACTGCTTATAGCACATTAATTTCATAAATAATGTCTCCTGCAAAAATATTAAAAAAAATGGATTATTAAGCTGAAAGAAGAAATGCATTTTGTGCTAAAAATTGGGAACTTCGAATTAACAGGTAGTGAAATGTGTATCAAAATGTGTTTCATAGCTGTCCTTTCCAAAACCTTCAGTCATTATACTATGCAATATAACACCCACTGTCAAAGTGAACTGCAACAAATGCTTAAATAACTACATAGCATAAATACATAACTTCAATATTATCCTCATCTGCAAAGAAAACTTCATTATCCATATCATCATAACTCCATTATCATCTTCACCTGTAAAGAAAAACTTCATTATTCATAGTAGCATATTCTTCATCATTATTCATCGGCATTCATTATCATCTGCAAAAAATCACTTCATTACTCATTATACAACTATTCCTTATCTCTAGCATATCTCATCACTAAAACTAAGATGTGTAGTTCTGTCTGACAGCTTGCATCAATCGCCTTGTATTCTGAAAGAAAAAATTAGTTAAGACTGCTATTCTACGATGTGTATAGTATATTTTGTTAATGCTTGTTAATCCTGATCCATTTACTCTTCCTCACTAGGTTTGCATCTTCTTTCGATCAATCCGAAGGTGAAATTCCCATTTCTGTTTATTTCTTTCACGCATCATTTCTTTCTGAAATTGATGAACAGAGATTAATGTCTTGCATTTAAATCATATACTCATTAAATAATGACTGGTTTATGGTAACATAATTAAGTATACAGCATAACATGACAGAAAACGTAATATGTGAAAAAACTTAGTGTTCAGAGGCAAAAAATGTATTCAGTGTATCACAATGTAACAGTAAAGTAGTCACGATGTTGAGAAATCATAAGGCAAAAATGTCAAAGTCAACTGGTGTTTGCTGTGTCTTAACCATTTCATAGTGCATACAAACAAAACATGAAACAATCGTATATACATAAGAAAGACAAAAAATGTGACGTTCGTTGTGTTCAGCTTGTATGTAGCGTAGTTAATAGAGGCGAGAATTAAAGACTTTAATGTAGAGAAAATGTAACAAAATTGGCATGTCACTAGATAACATTGCATAATTATTCAAAAGATACGTAAGTGTCTCTGGAAAAAAATGTGCACAGTCTGATATGTAATGACAAGAAGAGTGACCTGCTAACCTTACCTTGCCGGGCACTTGCCAAGATAAAATACGATAACCATCAATTATTAGTCATATAGTTACAATTGCATAAGTGGTCATAAAAATTAGTAAATGGCTTCATAGCATGTTACATCATAAAGTGGTTTCATTCAATAAAGGGTTTAATGTTTGACATATGATGGTTCCCCTTACTTTTCCTGATTCTCAAAGTTTCGACGTGTACTACATTGGGGTGAGGAATGCTGCGAATCCGATATGGACCTGCGTATAGAAGTTCAAATTTACTGCACTTACCTTTTATTCTGCTGGATAAATAGTGTGTACGTACTAATATCTTCTGCCCAATGTGAAAGTCGCGGCGTGTACAAACCTGTTTTTGCTGTCTTCTCCGGCATTCTGCGGCACGTTTAATGTTGTTTAGCGCAATGTTAATTATTTCATGGTGTCGTAGTCGACGAGATGTAGGAAAGCCTACTAATTCTGTAATTTTGTTAGGTGGCTCAACATTTTTCAGTATAACAGACGGAGAGAGCATAGTGGATTCATTTGGTATGGAATTAATTACATCTTGGAATGAGAATATGTGTGTGTCCCAATCAATATGTCTTTTGTGGCAGTATATTCTGCACCGTTTGCCAGTTTCTTTCATTAATCGTTCACAAGGGTTCGAAGAAGCATGGTACCTGGCTATATAGATCAGAGAAATGTTTCTAGCTCGTAACATACGTGTCCATGAAGCAGAACGAAATTGTGATCCATTATCAGAAATTACCTTCAACGCATGCCCTACATGAAATATAAAATGCTTTACAAATGCTTTCGAAACGGTTTTAGCAGTAGAATTGCGTAACGGAGTGAAAGTAACAAATTTTGAAGTGGGTTCAACAGCGACAAAGATGTAGCAGAAACCTTTATTAGTTCTCGGAATTGGACCAAAAATGTCTACAGCGGCCATATGTCTCAATTTAACAGGTACAATTGGATATAATGGAGGAATATGTGAAGTTGTGTCTGACTTAGCTTTCTGGCAGATTTTACATGACGCTAAAACTCGTCGTATACGTTTTTCCATGTTGGTAAAATAACAGTTCTGTCTCAGTATAAGAAAACATTTTCGGGCTCCGTAATGTGCAAAACTTAAATGAGTATACCATATTAATTTGTTAACTAGTTCATCAGGAATGCATAATAACCAATCATTGCTGTCAGGATGATGTAGTGGGACGAAATTAAGCGTCACCCATCCACCAATGTCAGCCCAGTTTGCAGGTGACTATTAGTTTAATTTAGTTTTGTTTCTGCATTTTTCTTAATATTTGTAATAGCTGTGATTTATCTAAAAGTTTGTATTTTTTTATGTGTTTCATGTACGGAGAGGGCGGCGCAACGAACGGAGACAGCATCTTCGTTGCCGCGACCAGAGAGGAAATTGCTGGCCGCTATACGTCGCGGGTCGACAGCCAAGGAGCAACAGAAGATCCTAGAACCGAGTTGTTGCGTCGTGCTTCTAAAAATTAAAAATGAATTTTTTATACTCTTTTTGTACAACAATGACGTCATATAGAGCTTAATCTTATTGAAAAGTCAGTCACTGTCGGTCAACGATCAAGTTCACATCTGTATGTGTAGGAAGCTAATAAAATAGTGTATGCTACTAAAGTTGAAACAAGTGTTTTGAGGATTTATTTATGAAGAATTATGTGAACGGATTAATAATATATTCGACAAGATTATTGATTCTGACAGCGTTCATCGAAACTTTGAATCTCAAAAGTTTATTTAATGTGTGATTCTGATATCGATTAGATCAAGATAACGTGTGTCAATATAATTTCTGAGGAGAAACAAACGAAATTTAAATCGAAAAAGTTACAAAAACCAATTGGCCCAAGTGATGTAATTCTTAGCATACGACTCAACTGATGTTTTACAGTTTCGTTCAAGAACCATTCTATGACAATTTAAAAAGAATATAAATCATTTTGAAGTGGGTTGTAACTGACGTAGGTGACGAAATCTGCACATGGTCATATGTTAAACAAAAATTGGTTATAAACAAAAACTTACGTTGTTGCACTACACCGTGGCGACCTTAGAAACAGGACTTGTGTGCAACTAAGGCACACAGGTACGAAACAAAACATCAAGAGTCCTTCGGAAGTCAACGCGAGTTTTCGTGGAGCCTTCACCAGCCAGCGGCGACTTCGTGGGTGTGGACATCTGACGGAGCGCAGCCAAGCAGTACGGTCACGCAGTTGTTCCACGAGAAGGCGCATCTGTTGGGCAGCAGCTGAACGCTGCAAACCCCGACAACCTTTTTTCTCCCTAAACTAATAGGCCCAGTACGTTAGCTGCGGGGTGTTCCTCCGGCTGGTATTAGAGGTGTTGCTGAGGGCTTCGCCTGTCTACGGCGGTGCCGGGCGTGGTTGCAGCCAGTGACGTCTCCGGTGTTCGACTCAGCGTCCTGCCGGTTGCGGAAGCGGGGTCGCAGCATCTCAGCGGCTGCATCGACGGCTGTTACATCTGCAGCCCATAGCAGTACATTGATCATCGAGAACTACAAATTACAATATTAGTGTCCGGTGAGTTTGTTTCATGTTGGAAGTGGAGTGTTGTACATAGGGAGTGTGCTTTTACAGGATTGTTGATTACAAGTCTGCGTGTGTAAATAGTTAATTTCTTACAATAATGTCGGGAAGTGAAATGTCAGACGAAGAGCACTCTATGTCCGATAGGAGCATGAGATCCCTTTTTAGGGCGATCGCTAAATTAAAACAATCTAACGGGGATTTTCTAGCTGAATTAAAACAGTCTAACAAAGAATCTGCTGCTAGATTAAAAGAGGAACTAAAACAGGAATTAAAACAGTCTAACAAAGAATATACTGCTAGATTAAAACAGTCTAACGAAGACTCTACTGCTAGATTAAAAGAGGAACTAAAACAGGAATTAAAACAGTCTAACGAAGAATCTACTGCTATATTAAAAGAGGAACTAAAACAGGAATTAAAACAGTCTAACGAGGAATCTACCGCTAGATTAAAAGGGGAGCTAGAAAAATCTGCAGACAGGTTACAGGAACATCGTAATGAAACCAGTCGAGAATTAAGTGATAAAATAGAGTCTTCTAAAGTTGAAATGCAGGAAAAATTAGTAGGACTTAGTAATAAGATTGCTGATAATTGTAAAAGGTTAGAAGAACATATCCAAGAATCGCGCGGGGAAAAAGCTCGCATGCGAAACGATATTACTGATTTAACCGAGAGACTAGATAGTGACACTATCTTAGTTGTAAATGAAATACAGAAAAATAACGATATGTTACGAGATGAATTTTCTATGCAAACAGAAACTGTTCGTAGAGAATTATTGGAATCTATTAAAGAGGTCTCTACCAAACCTGTAGAGATTTCTTCAATAGATAATGTAGAATTAGAGACATTAACTCATCAAGTAGAAAAGGATCATACCGAAATCGAAAACATGAAATTTTTAATTTCTGAAATATGCAGTAACCTTGAGACTGCCAAAGATAATAACATTGACGAAGGTACTGAGCGTTCACATCGTGAACACAGTGAAGAATCGATATTAGCTAATTGCGTATCCAATACAGAAATGCGAATACAGGAAATTACTAAACGGTTATCGGAATTAGATAATAATGAAAACATTTCAGGTAGTAGAGGTAATAACATAATCAGAGACAACAGTCGCATCGTGTTTGCTGGCCCGGACGACAACAATACGAATAAAGAAATCACGGCAAGCCAATCCGATGCAACTCCGTCTCTGCAATCTAAACAAAATCCAACTATTTCTCTCGCAGAATGTTTGGATGATATAACGACAAATTCAAATGTAGCATGTCGATTTCCTGTATTCAGACCAGGAGGCGAACTTCACCCTATAATCTTTATAAAAGCTTTTGAAACATCATTATCTCCTAACTGGGCAGTACTGCATAGAACTGAATTTAGGGACTGGGATGATTTTGTTAAGCAGTTTAAACAAAATTGTTGGTCAAGAGGAAAACAACACCACCTAACTTTAGAGTTATTAGACCCTCCTCCTTATTCTAAACGGTGGAGAGGTTATAGGAATTATTTCAAATGGAATTTAAACCGTGCTCAATTAATTGAAGAACCAATTATTGAAAGTCATCTAATACGAGTCCTAATTAGTAGATTACCGTATTATGTAAAGGAAAGAAAAGTGTTATTCTACGAATTATAGGTGAGCCTTTACTAGCTGCTCTACCTTGGCCACCGCTAAATAAGATCCAACAATGCATTCCAGACGAAAAAGTTTGCGAACAGATTGTAAAAAATGCCGAACGGAGAATTAAAAGTTATAATCAACAGGCTATAGAACCCTCATTTCAGGTAGGAGATCTTGTGTTAGTACGATCTCATCCTAAAAGTTCTAAGATCGGTAAGGAATGTAGAAAATTCTTCTTTATCTTTGAAGGTCCATATGTTGTACATAAGATTGTACATCCCAAAGCATTACTTCTTATGGAACCTTCATCAGGTGTAATTAAAGGATTATATAGTGTTGATCAAATGAAACCCTTCATTCCTAAATAAGCTAATATTTAGTATATGTTACACACGGAAGAGCGTTCATAGTTTATTCATGTGAAGTTTTTCGTGATAGTTACGTATTATTTTAAAGAATGAAACAGAAAGCTTAAACAAGTGGTCTACAATAATCTACTGGTACTTCAAAAAGAGAAAGATAACCAAAAGGGGGATTTATATGGAAGAAATTTTGCTCTTAGGTCAAAAGGAATTTTGCATATTTTAAATTTACTCGGATAGTAGGAACCAAAGGGGATGGTTAATAGTTTTAGGGACCATGGGCGTCCAGAGCTATATGGCTCACGAGAACATAGCAGAGTGCCTTTAATAGAGGTTTGTAATAGTGTTAATATAGAACACACCAAACGGGGCTCTCTCGCTTGTTTCTCCTAAATAAATTGCCATTACCCAACAAGGTGTCCGAAGGTAAAGAAAGCCGTGCCGAGATTCTAAAGAAAGTTTTGCTTGATTTCTTCTTGACCTTAGGCATAAATAAGGCATTAGGGAAAAGAATGACGTAAAGTAAATAGTACCATTTGTTATTGTGAGAAACTTATTAGTAATATACAATTTTGGAAAGAATAACTCTAGTAAGTGAATAAAACTGAAACTAATTTATCATAATTTGAACGCTCTGTCCTAATGTAACAACGTTAAAGAACGTACTAAATTAGTATTTATTAGCAACTACGAGGCCTGTTCAGAAAGTAAGCTCCGATTGATTGCCAAATTGAAACCACAGTGAACATCAGAAATGTTTTACTTGTAACAATTAGCTACACCTCTCAGCTACTTCTCTACGTAGTCGCCGTTCTCACTTAGACTTTTGTCATAGCGTTGTACCAACTTTTCAATAGCCTCATCATAGAAGGCAGCCGCCAGTGCTTTCCGCCAATTCTCCAGGCTGGCCTACACCTCGTTGTCTGCGTCAAAATGTTGTCTTCAAAGACAGCGGTTCCTGTGACCAGAGATGAAACTCAGGGGGAGACAATTGCGGAGTGTATTGTGGGTAATCTCACATTTCCATTTGAAAACGATGCAGGAGCGTCTTCATTGCCCCTGCAGAATGCGGCTGAGAATTGTCTTGAAGAAGAAACAGCACGACAGTTATGTAATGTTAGCTGCATAGCTTCAGGCGAAAATTCTCACCAGGCCCTCGTACTTGGCGGCAGACACTATTTTCTAGACATCTTTACGCACTCACTGCGAGCTCAGAAATGAGAAGAGCGACGTGATGCTAACTGGAGTTATACTAGAGACACTACCCAACACATCTGTGCAAAGCTTTATCGGATTTTCATAGTCGTTTCCATTTCGCGACCGATCGGAGCTTACTTTCTGAACGCCCCTCGTATTAAATGAAGAGGAGTAATCTCCATATATTCGGTTATGAATTACCATAATAACACAATTAAGAGTAAATGACAAATAGTCACAACAATATCGTATTAAAAGGATTAAATCTATCTAAGAGCAAGGACTCTAGATTACGTAAATTGTGAGGAAAATGTATTAACATTTAAATATTGTATATTGAAAAGTTTTATTTTCGGTTAAAACCTGACAAACTGAGCTTGTGGGTGGGGTATGTAGTGTGACGAAATTAAGCGTCACCCATCCACCAATGTCAGCCCATTTTGCAGGTGACTATTAGTTTAATTTAGTTTTGTTTATGTATTTTTCTTAATATTTGTAATAGCTGTGATTTATCTAAAAGTTTGTATTTTTTTATGTGTTTCATGTACGGAGAGGGCGGCGCAACGAACGGAGACAGCATCTTCGTTGCCGCGACCAGAGAGGAAATTGCTGGCCGCTATACGTCGCGGGTCGACAGCCAAGGAGCAACAGAAGATCCTGGAACCGAGTTGTTGCGTCGTGCTTCTAAAAATTAAAAATGAATTTTTTATACTCTTTTTGTACAACAATGGCGTCATATAGAGCTTAATCTTATTGAAAAGTCAGTCACTGTCGGTCAACGATCAAGTTCACATCTGTATGTGTAGGAAGCTAATAAAATAGTATATGCTACTAAAGTTGAAACACGTGTTCTGAGGATTTATTTATGAAGAATTATGTGAACGGATTAATAATATATTCGATAAGATTATTGATTCTGACAGCGTTCATCGAAACTTTGAATCTCAAAAGTTTATTTAATGTGTGATTCTGATATCGATTAGATCAAGATAACGTGTGTCAATATAATTTCTGAGGAGAAACAAACGAAATTTAAATCGAAAAAGTTACAAAAACCAATTGGCCCAAGTGATGTAATTCTTAGCATACGACTCAACTGATGTTTTACAGTTTCGTTCAAGAACCATTCTATGACAATTTAAAAAGAATATAAATCATTTTGAAGTGGGTTGTAACTGACGTAGGTGACGAAGTCTGCACATGGTCATATGTCAAACAAAAATTGGTTATAAACAAAAACTTACGTCGTTACACTACAATGAGAGCGGCCGAACAGAATGTCATTGCGTACAGTGTAATGGTTTCTAATCGTAACATTATTCCTATTTTGCCAAAGGTGTTTAATTTCTTTCCACACGTTGTCTTTATTTTGCTCTTTTGCTATGTCTTGTAATGACGACGAAATAAAATTTTCAAATGCTACTTGTTGAATGTACATAACGCTGAAATTTGCTTTGCAGAAGTTGGTTGCGATGTCATGCTGATTGTTGCTGAGAGAACGAGATAGTGCGTCTGCTATAACATTTTGTGTGCCGGGAATGTGGACAATTGTAAAATTAAATTCCTGTAAATAAAGCTTCCGTCTGCTTAATCTGTCATGAATAAATTTAGCTGAAAGTAAAAATTGTATAGCTCTGTGATCTGTGTATACGGTGGTATGTCTGCCATAAAGAAAGTGCCGAAATCTTGTAAAAGCCCATACAACACATAATGTTTCCAGTTCTGTAACGGAATAATTTCGTTCAGCAGGCGACAAAATGCGGCTTGCAAATGCGATGTTTTTGATTACTGTAGAGCCATCTTCTTCAATTTTCTGAAAAATATGTACGCCTAAAGCGGTGTTAGAACTATCGGTGGCAACGGAAAAATTTTTGGTAAGGTCTAGGTGCGATAAAAGTGGTGCATTCAACAGAGCATGTTTCAGATTCATAAATTCAGAATGTGCTTGCTTATCCCAGGACCAAATAGTGTTTTTACCTGTTAATTGGCATAATCTAGGTGTGTCTAAAAGAGAGTGATGAATAAATTTACGAAAAAAGTTAATTAAACCCAAAAAGCTGCGTAGTTGTTTTTTCGTCGTAGGAACAGTAATGTTGTAGTGTTGGCAGAAGAGCCAACACTGTTTTTCTAGAGGAGGCCGAAATGCACGCGTTTAATTACACGCTGACTGGCGTTAGGTCTGGAACAGGTCAGAGAAATAAGACTAGCAAAACAGGAGGTAACTGGTAGAATACTTAACTTTAATCCACAACTGTAGAACATCTCTCGTTACGTTACATGCTTCATAATATTAATTATCAATTGAATACGGCGCCTTGCTAGGTCGTAGCAAATGTAGCTGAAGGCTATGCTAACTATCGTCTCGGCAAATAAGAACGTATTTGTCAGTGAACCATTGCTATGAACGTCGGCTGTACAACTGGGACGAGTGCTAGTGCGTCTCTCTAGACCTACCGTGTGGTGGTGCTCGGTCTGCGATCACTGACAGTGGCGACACGCGGGTCCGACGTATACTAATGGACCGCGGCCGATTTAAAGGCTACCACCTAGCAAGTGTGGTGTCTGGCGGTGACACCACAAATGTCACGTAGAGCTTGAAGTTTTTTCGGATCAGGCGCAATGCCTTCTGCTGAAATTATGTGTCCAAGAAATTTTATAGAAGTTTTACCAAAGTGCGATTTACTGAGATTAACTGTAAGTCCTTGAGCATGAAAAGTTAGCAACAGTTGTTCTAGAATCAGATTGTGTTCAGCCCAGTTAGCTTCTGCAATTAGAATGTCGTCTACGTACGTTGTAAGTCTGTCTTTGAGTTCTGTCGGAAGTATTGTGTTCAAACCGCGAATAAAAGCTGCTGAAGAAATAGTTAAGCCGAAAGGTAATTTACAAAATTGATAACAGTCACCAAAACAGAGAAAAGCTGTGTACTTTCTGCAATTCGGATGAAGTTGAATTTGCCAAAATTCCGATTTCAAATCTAATGTGGAATAAATAGCACTACCGTGAAATTTCTATAGTAGTTCTTCTAGTGTCTGTGGTCGATCTGTTTCATTAATAATTATGTCATTGATGTGACGCGAATCAAGTACAAGGCGAAGTGAGCCATCCTTTTTCTTAACAATATGGAGCGGGTTTATGTACGGACTAACTGCCGATTCAATAATTCCTTGGTCAAGCATAGCTTGCAATTCTTTCTTAACTTATTCTCTGTGAATATACGGAATGGGATAATGCTTAGCTTTAAATGTATCGTGCTGTTTAACTTGAAATTCATACATAAAATCGGACATAGTACCAGGAATGTTGTCAAAAACTGGAGCTTGCTGTAAAAGAATTTTGTGTAGTTGCGTGCGTTCGTCGTCTGTATTTGCACTGCTCTCTTTAACCTTATCAGAAATCATCTGCATTACATCATAGTCAGCTTCGTCTGGAGTATTATAGTTATGTACGTACGTATCTGTGAACAATGTGGGATTACAGTCTATGTTACGTGATACGGAAATGACCTCTGTGCGATTAATTGTTTGTTCTTCCGCAGATAGTGAGTGCTGAAATTCTATAGCAAATTGTATATTTTCATCCTTCAACAATAAATAAGAATTCTGAAAATCGATAACTGCGTCGTGTTGTACCAGAAAATTCGTACCTAAAATAACGTCTGTTGTCAATAAAGGAACAATCCAAAAATTTGAGTGAAATGTGTGACCTGCAATACAAAATGATATATGTGTCTGTAATTTAACGTCTACTCCTTTACTCGATACTGCTCCTTTCACTTTCGTTTTGCCTAATGGTAATGTGGGATAGGTATTTTCTTTGTTACACTCGTTAAAAGTTTCTTCATTTATTACTGACATAGGTGATCCGGAACCGATTACTGCTGAAAATTTCGATGAACCAATTTTAATTTCGATGACAGGATGTGAAATGGATTTTTGAACAACTGGTCTTTCCTGCAAAAGAGTATCTCTTATGTCGTCAAAAGTAATTACATTTTCGTGAACAACATTTTGCATGTTTAAAGTAGTGCTTGTGTTACTGGAAGATGCGATCTGTACTGTATCTAGTCAAATCCTATCTCAGGACGATTCTGTGGCATTTCGACTATTTGAACTGTTCTATTATTTCTTCCAGACGTATTACGCTCTGGATGATACCTACTGTCTGGTTCATTCATCAGAATATCTTGTTGCTGATCATTTTGCTGCTGGTAGGACCGACTGTTATTAAACGTATGTTGGTAATTATGCTCATTGTTTTTACGTCTGTCATGATAGTCATTCCTATACGGTGCATTGCGATAGGAATTGAAATACTGTCTTCTCTGTACATAGTTATTTCCTTGCTGCCGTGCGTTACAATTTGTTGGATCTGGGACTATACGTGCACGCGGCGAAACATTAAAGTTTGGTTGACCTTGTAGACTGCATTGTTGGTTAGGTATGCTAAGCGGCTGACTTTCATGCTGTTTCGGTGAAAAACATCTATTGTTACAAAAATGTGGTTCCTGTTACTAATAATTATACACATACTGATGATTACGATTTTATCTGTTATTAAAATTCTCGTGGTTGTCATTTTTGGAGTACCTAATGAAAATTGTCACATTCGGTAAAATTTTGTCTTATCGCGTTCTCATTACATATTCTTAATTCTAGATAGAGCAATGGTTAAAGAGCTGTTTTGATAGATATAAAGGATAGTAGAAGAGAAGGCAGCAGTGCAGAAAACTAAAGATGAAACAGCACTACTACAGATCAGGGCCCTATGCACGCTACGGCACATATTCATTAAAGTGTAATGAATCCCCTGAGGTCTATTACGTACTCCAAATAAATTTTAGCTTTTGCGTTGCATGCAATGGCGGTATAAATTCAAAAGCAAATGGTTGTATCCATGTTAATTCCAATTTCTGCATTATAGGCAATGCTGACGAAAATACAATAGCAAATTGTCGTATCCAGTTCAAAGCTAGTTTCTCTATTACAGGTAATAGCGGTGAAAGTACAAAAATAAATTGTCGTATACAGCTCAAAGCGTGTACCTGTGCCCTGTCACTATTAAATTCCTTAGATTTTCTTACAAATAAAAATTGCTCGTAATCTACGTTCTTGTCTCTGAATTTGTGAACACGTTCAGGTTTGTGTGTGAATCTCTTTGTCTGTGTCATTTCGGATTTCAAGTTACGTAGCTTTTCAGATTTTAAGTCACATGGCTTTTCGGATTTTAAGTCGCGTAGTCTCTGTAAATTGCTCACATTATACGCGCTGCGTGAGTCAGACAAATGTTCGCAAAGTGGCGGATTCTGTGACGTATTGGTAACTGAAATAGTTTTCAATTCTGTTACTGTAATACTTTCGTCAATTTGGTTGTTGTGTCGTTCACTTTTATTAACATTTTCCGTATTCAGAGTGTGTGAAACTTCCAGTGACACTAAATTAAACTCGTCGTGTATCTGTACTGCGTTTTTAGGACATTGTTCGGTGACTGCATTAATTTCGTCTTTATGTGATTCTGTTGTGCCTACACGTGTAGTACTTAATTCTTGTGAAACAGTGCCAACTTCTTCATTACTGTTATTAGCACAAGCCTTAGTATCCACATGTAATTGTTCTTTACTGTCCTGATATTGTACGGTAACAACTGTAATCTGTTCACTAACTTGTTTGTTCTGCTTGTCAAGTTTGTCTTGTTTTTCGTTCGTCAGTTTGAAACTTTTATCAATTTGTTCATTCAGTTATTTGTAATGGTTGTCTAACTTTTCGCTAAGTTTGTCTTGTTTTTCATTCTGTTGTTTGACCTGTTCACTAAGTTTGTCTTGTTTTTCATTCTGTTGTTTGACCTGTTCACTAAGTTTGTCTTGTTTTTCATTCTGTTGTTTGACCTGTTCACTAAGTTGTTTGAGATCTTCACTCTGTTGTCTGGAATTTACACTAAGTTCGTTTTAAACTGTAGCATTACTGCCATAAATTGATCCAAACCAAAAGTAGCTGTTGCATTCTCAGTGCTCTGTGATGGAGTACATGCAATTGTCACGTTCTGTGTGACCATTTGATCATTCTGTAATTTACAAAAAGATTTGTCAGTCGAACGTACAGTGTCAGTCACTATTTCGGGATTAAATAAATCCGTCCTACTTTGAATATCCTGATTATTTTCATTAGAAAAATTTGTCTGTACGTCACTTGAATTTTCCAAACCGGGTGTGTTAAGCTGGGCAGCGCTCATTACAATATAGCGCAACACGTCATTAATTGTCGTCAAATTAATAGAGGAGACAATTGAGTTCGCTTGTTCATCATTAAGGTGAAAGTCATCATTAGCAGTTGGAACGCACTGATTGTTAGTGAACGCAGAATTGTCATCATTACACTGCGTGTCACAAGTACTATCGGTGAAGTTGTTTAAGTCGGTAATTTCATTCATTACACCTCACGATGTACAATTAATAGTTTTTCGCGGCATTTTAGCACAAATCACAATTATTCACAATGAAACAAAAACAATGCAAAATTCACCAAATACAAGTACAACAAAGAGCAACGACTTGCCGATGATCTGTGGAAAGAAAGTCACAAAATTAGTAAAAGCGTTGCGCCAAATCTTAGTTATATTTAAGCAAATAAGAGCAGATATCTGACTGTTTTTTTTTTAGAAGATTCCCAAAGAAATACGATCCTGACCGGATGTCGCCAAGTGTAACCTCCCCGCAGAAATTAAGAACAAAGTTAATAAAAATGGAGCCAAGCGTAGCCTCCCAGCAATTATATCTAATGGACAATGACAATTAAAATTGAGAAATAGCAATCTGAATCAGTGTAAGCTCCCCACAAAAATGAAAGACAATTCAATGATAATGAAAACGAAAATAGACCGAAAAGTCGATCTTTGGCCCTGTGCAATAATTAAACCCAAATTCTTACCTCAGTAAATCTGCATCTGCTCTTATTTTCGCCAGAGCTTGGAGGAAAAGCATCGCAAATATTCTTTGAATTTAAGTGAAACATTTCTTTAAGGAAATGCATGGGAAATATTCTTTCAATTCAAATGATTGTTTTCTTAAAAAATTGCTTTGAAAACAAAATTATTATTGGGGCATTTCTTGAACAAATTAATTACAAAAAAATATACATTACATTATCTGATGTGCACAATGCAGCTTCATTACCTTATTTAACAATATACCTCGTCCTGAATCTTGACCAGAGACCCATGTCGACGCCCGCGACTGCGTCCCACTCGCGACTGCCTGCCATTCGCAACTGTGTCCCACTCGCGACCGACTCTCATTCGCAACTGACAACTCGGAACTGAACTCTCGCGCGGTCAAGCGCAGACTAGCAACGATAAATAACTCTCTGGTCAGAGATTCTGTCATGCCTCGCCATCGCTGTTACAGAATACATATGGAACGTACGCGTTTCAATTTGTCCGCAGACTGGCCATTCATAAGACAACTGCTGGTCTGTTCGTTCGAACGACCACTGATTTCAGTATCAATTATTGTCCTAGTTAGTATAAATACGAGCTTGCCGATCATGGCTGGACTCAAATTTCACACATGGTCTACCTTAACAGGAAATACAATATCATTTCACCTCGTTACAGTTATAATTTACTGTATAATCGCACTTGTTAATGAAGGTGGACGACGTGTTCTTATACTGGGAAGCAATACTGCACTCGTCTCTGCAGTGACTACGAATACTATCGAACACCCTCAGATTATCTCGTGAATGTTAGATAACACAGAGCAGAGGTTTATTTAAAAAATGTAACACAAACAATAGTAACAACAGTAATATTTCTAACATTCCACATAACACTTTCACGCTATATGTTTTCCTTATTTTTCTCCTTTTTTGGAACAACACCTTATCCACTTCCTGAACTCAACATCTCACTCGTTATAGAGGGATGCTGACTCAAGTTTCCCATGATGGCAGTTGGAAAGTTGAGGACACAAAATGGTACTGACATCAGCCAACAAGTGCGTAAAGTATTATGAAACAATGTGTAAATGGTGAGTGTAATGTGCACAGTGACTGGGAGTGAGAAATAAATGAACAGTGTAGCATAGCCTTTTATCGTCATTAAATAACTTATTTGTAAAACGGTATTGTAAACCGAGTGAGGTAGCACTCTATTAAACGTAGTGGCCTTGTATTCGGAGCTTCAGTCTTCATTCTGAAATCCTTATTTATATTTTCCGTGGTTTCTTTGAACCATTTCAGGCAAATGTCGGGATGTTTCCTGCTATAAGGCCACGGCCGACTATCTGTCACATCCCTTTCGCTCTAGGCCTGTAAGTCTCTAAATGTATCTAAATGTGAAGTACTTTATTGTGCTGTTCGTAAATGATAATACAAAGACATGTGCAATATCGGAATTAAAGGGATCTGCAGTTAAATAAAAATATTACGACCACTACTGTTACTACTTCACTGTACAACTCATTGTTGCAGTTCTTCAGCTACAGCAACAGGAATGCTGTACACGTCAGGCAGAAAAATCCAGAGGACTCAGGTTCGATCGTTTTGTAGACCAAGGTATAGATTGTGCCCAACCTATCCATCTCGGACCATACTGCTCCGTTACGTGACGTGTTACACCAGCAGCAAAATATGTCTGAGCACCATTATTCATGGTCCACACACACCAATGTAGCCCAAATTAAGGTAAGTCAGAGGCAAGGTTTGTTATCAATTATACGGGACTTAATCGAGATATTCACATGGCAAATATTGGAATGTTATTGCTTCAGTTATAATTTCATGCTTGCAGATTTTTGCTATATACTGTGATTGATACTGTATAATTAATGGTAAAGTTTATAAATAGATACATACTAGCTGAGTACCTGGCATTGCATGGGTGTGTATGTATCCCAGTCTTCTGTTAGACCTTCCTCTCTGCCCATTTCCTCCTGCCCTTCTCCCTGCCCATCTGCACCTCCCACCTCTCTCTGTTCATCTGCTCCTCTCTGACCATCTGTTCTTCCTCCTTTCTCTGTGCATAACCTCCTTCCGTCTCTAAGTCAGTCACCTCTTCCCCACTCTGACTTCACCTCCTCTCTCCCTCTCTAATATCATCTCCTCACTCCCATAAATCAATCTCTTCTTCCTCCCTCCCCCTCTGTCTATCTCGTCTATCCTTTCTCTGTGTCAGTCTCCTTATCCCCTTCTCTCTATCAATCTCCTTCTTCTAACCTTCTCCTAATCCCCATCTCTCTGTCAATAACAACCTCTTAGATAATGAAGCGATGGAAGATTTTGAGTAGGAGAAAAAAGATGTCGTCTCTTCTGTCTGCTGACAGATTTGTCTGTTCACCCCTCCAAGTTTCTTTCGGTCTCTGTTCACGGTGACGAGGCAGCTAGGATTTTGTGCAGCGTTAGTCAGTCGTAGAAGAGTCATTGTACGCACACTTAACTGTGATTTTGCATGGGAGTTAGGTCAGATTTTTCGGTTTAGGTACTTTCTGTAACAGTAAATTCAGTTGGTAGAAATGTGATGGGGTCTTGCGAGTGGTAATTTCGCCCTCATTTATCTAAATTTAGGTGGGGCAACAATGCTCTATCCCCAGTCAACACCCGCTTCAAGAATCATGTTTGCGATACAATTTTGTATATCTTCGTACTGCGAGGCACATCACAGAGTTTTCGACTCAGCTTCTGTACGAAAATGTTGAACTTTAAATTTGGTTATTCTGTGAACGCTTGAGTCTTTGATTATGAGCATGTAATCGACCACGATGTGTCCCCGACCTAGCTTGATTCCCGTCGAGTAATGATGATTAATACAGATTACCTGTATGGAACAATTGTGTTACGAGTTTATACATGTTGCATGTTTGATGAAGTTCAGGAGTACGCTACACTTCGTAATTAAATCTCCTACAAACACAACTCACCTAACCTGTAACGGTATGATAATAGGAAGGATTTAGTGGAGTTCAATCCCTGATTGATCGACCGAAAGTCAGGTAGTTGCATTTCCGTTTCGCTTTTTCTTGGTGGTGCGACCAAGGTCTTCAAATGATTTGGCACTTAGGGGATGGTAGAGTGTATTAGGCACTCTATTTATTGAATAGCAAGTTTGTGGGTGTGGAGATCTGTGTTACAGGCGAAGGATCGTCCCATCAAAATTTCACCTACTGATATTCAGACGTTTCGCATACTAAAGAAGTAGTAAGCGTCTTTTAACAGGACTGGATACATACGGTCTTGGTTGGAAACCACTCGAGCATCCTACGGCAACAGGACTACATCACCAGAACTTAATTCCATAGAGAAATGTCTGGGATTATTCCGAACCGTGAGACGCATCAATAAAAATTCCAGCTGTGTAAGACCTAATGACCTTGTGCACACTCTTCCTCGTGGAACTGGGACATTTACCAAGACTAGTGACGGTGTTACAGCGTTTAGAGTAATGTCCGCTGATATGCTTATTATTTATTTGTACTGTAATTGTAACGACTTTACAGACCGTATGGTGCTCCCGAAATCATACTAGCATCTGCAGATTTCGTCCTGTTAAGAACGACATGTTGCACTATGTATTTGCAAGGAAATCCTGGAACCAGTCACAAATCTATCCTGATACTCAGTAATTGGGAACATTAAAATCCGGGAAGGCCAAGGAAAAACAGGGAAAAATGAAAGAATAAAAGATGGCGTCAAATATCGACAGAGTTTTTATTTGATTCGGTTGGCTGAGGCGATGGCAGTGCTCTGCTCGATACCGCAGCTGGGATGTCCCTGTGAGCAAATGAAATTCAGAAGCAACAGCAACACTCCTGAGGCACGGTCGTTAGCCTGTGCTACACGTGAGTTGTGGTCATAGGCTGTAAACTGCGCATCTGCGGCTGGCTTAGCATTGTGTGTACGGGCCGAGCTGAGTGAAATGCGATTAATGAAGAAGAAGCGGCGCTGCAGCAGCAGTGAGATTAAAGCGAGCGAGGAGCAAGCTACCGGCTGCTTATTAGCCTGCATGAGCATCAAATTTGGAGTGGCTGGAACCCCCGCTCTCCGCTGGTAGCTAATCAATACAAGACTCTTTCATACAGAATAGTGGCGCTGCAGCAGAGCACACTCCGGCATTCGATTTGAGAGGCGATAGTCGCGAATGGGCTGCCCTAGCCGGCAGCGCCGCTTTAACCCTAACAGTCAACTTTAACGCCTTGCGATTAACATTTCAGTAACTCTGTGTTCAGTGCTCAACGAGAATTATTGCTCCACGAAAAATATGCTACCAATTGGTCGAAGTACTGGGAAACATAACCAAATTATTGTGACGAGTCTATAATTCATTCCGATATGTTTTTCAACTTTTGCTTCGTTATTTCCAGTATTAAAAGAGTCAGACACAGACATGGTGTCGTATTTCTATTATTTAAAAGCTGTTTAACAGCAGTTAAATAATAAATAATTTATTGTTTTTCTATTATTTAACTTAAGAACTTCGTTTAATGGTAACATGCAGCCTTTCAACTGAAAATACAAACAGATGTAAACAATGAAAACCACACTTTCCACTATGCGTTTTCAGGGAACATTCTACCATCTGAATATATGTCAAGCACCAAGGGATGTATGTGTTCTATGTATAACTTTTATGCAGTTTATGGCACTTTTGGCAATAGAAGGCAATTTATCTATTTCTAGAACAAAGATCAACATAATATGGATACTTTGATTATATATTTGAACAGTAATACAAATTTAGATAAATTTAAGTGATCACAAGCTCATTTCTCAGTCTTTTTTACGTTGCAGAACAAACACTAAAGTGAGACAAGATGGCATATCATGATCTAACAGGGATAAAGGACCTATAAAAAAACTTCAGTAGGAAATTTTATATTCTATTTTAAAAATTGTTATAGTAAGCTGAAATTCCGTATGTATGCACGCCTCAGCACGCGTTTGTACGAGTGCGTGTGTGTGTGTGTGTGTGTGTGTGTGTGTGTGTGTGTGTGTGTGTGTGTGTGTGTGAACTAGAGGGAGAGGTAGCGAATAATAACAAATAATGTGCGCGCGGGCTGTTCTTCCCGTGGTGGCACATTGGAGTGTGAATGTATAGTGCGAGAGAACTTACTGTCCTCCCCTTGTTTCCACTCACAATAACTAGACGGAACAAGTTGTCTGTTATAATTGTTTATTACATTAAACGTTACAACTTGCACAGGCAGCGCGCCAACTGCGGCTCCTGGCTTAGCTGGAAGACATACACGCCCGTCCGCTACGGGGTCTCGCAGCTACCTGTTCGGCCGTTACAACCGCTAATCCTACCTGCATGCACAAAGGACCTGGGAGGTCCGCTTCCGCACATAGGTTGCAAATTCTTCCGACAGGGAACAGACTATACTGGACAGTCTGACCTGCCCAGTTTGAAGCTGCCACTAGATGACAGTTGGAGTGAGTAGCAGAGTCCAAACATACTTCCACTCTAAAATGAGTTTTCTCATTTTACAAATACCAAAATTTTAACAAACAACAAAATCAAAACAAGTAAACAATAAAAATATAACTAGGCACAATATCAATACACATAAAACATGAATACACTAACATTTGGGATGTCCACATCACCAAAACACCACTGTCATGCTGCATGTGGAACATGATGGGTACTAACATGTAGGACAAAAAACAATAAACTATTAATGTTACACTGCATAAAAACATGAAATCAATACTAACAGCAGTTAGTCCACAAGAAACATGCACAGCTTCCTAAGCTGATTTTAAGAATTATGAGGTTATTCCAGTAAATAGCAATTTGGCAGTGGCTCTGTATCATATACCACTACACAGATCTGAGGGAACACTTAAGTGATTCACTGCTTAGGCAGGGGACACAATTTTGCTATAGGCCTCTTAATCTGCCCATTAGCAGTTTTTACCATTACCACACGCACACACTTATCAGGACCGGGAAACAGCTGGTCAATGACACCCAGCCTCCACACCAAGGGAGGCAAATTATCCTCTTTCACCAGCACATGATCGCCGATCTGGGGTCGCCATGATCCTTCCGATGTCCAATTTTTGCGTTGCTGCAGATCATGTATGTATTCTTGTGGACCACCTCTTCCAAAAGGACTGATGCAACTGCTGCACAAGTTGCCATCTGTGCAACCTGTTGGCGGGAACCTCAAGGAGAGAGGGTTCAGGATGAGCACAAAGAGCCTGTCCGATTAGGAAATGACCAGGAGTGAGAGCAGCAAGAGAATCTAGGTCATCAGAGAGAAGACACAATGGCCTTGAATTTAAGCATGCTTCTATCTGAATTAACACAGTAGTCAGTTCTTTAAATGTCAGCACTGCATTGCCGATGACACATTTGAGATGTGACTTCATGCATTTGATTCCTGCCTCCCAGAGACCACCAAAGTGGGGGGCACGAAGTGGAGTGAACCTCCAACTGATTCCCTCTGAGGTCGAAAAATTCACCACACCTTCAACAGTAGCAACATTAGAGAGAAAACGTTTAAGCTCATTGTCTGCACCTACGAATGTGGTGCCATTGTCACTGTACATGTGAGAAGGTTTCCCTCTTCTTGCAATGAATCTTCTGAGGGCGGCCAAAAATGAACTTGTTACCAAGTCACTAACAAATTCTAAGTGGATGGCCTTGGTTGCCATGCAAATGAATAAAGCAATATAAGCCTTGGTGGTAACCTTACTTCGTCTTCCACCATGCTTTACAGCAACAGGGCCTGCTGGAATGGATGAGACTGGTTTACTCTAGCTGCAGGTAGCTGACCCATGAGTTGAACTGCTGTCTTTGACTTAAGCCTAAAGCATTTTAAACATTTTCTGACAACTCCCTCGACTGTGTTACGCCCATTGGGGATCCAAAACCTCCTACGCAACATATCCAACAAAAGTTGTGACCCAGCATGCAACAGATTTTCATTTTCATCAATTATGAGAGTTTTTGTCAAATGATGCATAGGCGGTACGATAATAGGATGGTACACTAGCATTCATTAATCTCCCTCCCACTCGTAAAATACCTTCAGCATCAACAAACGGGTGCAAATCCCTTAATTTGCTATTATGTGGAACAGGGGAACTGGCCATCAGCAAAGCGATCTCATTACCATACTCATGCATCAATGCAGCATATTCCTTCTGCAGATTTGGTTGCCTTTTAAACTTCTTCTCAAGATGCGCCAATCTCCGAGATGCTTGTTGTCGTGATTCGCCTAAGGATTTACAGTCAGGTTTCATTGGTAGTCGAACCAAAAATCTCCCATCTTCATCTCGTGACGTGTGGCGCTGAAAGTGAGCCTCACATATTTTATCCTGCTTACTCATCATTTTCGTAGACAGTTCCTGTAACTCCCAAAACCGTTGCAGCTTGGCATTTAAATTGTCACCTCTAACAAAGCACGAGGTCACTGTAGAACGAGGCATGTTGCATGCAGCTGAAGGCATCCTACCAGACAAAATCCAGCCAAATCTTGTTTCGACCAGTGGTGGATGACTTGGTTTCACCAGCCTTTCCTTACAAACAACGTCAAAGAAAACCTCAGCACCAAGAATTAAATCTACTGTGGCAGGCTTGTTGAATTCTGGATCAGCGAGCGGAAGATTACACGGGACATTCCAGGACCTTGTGTCTATCTTGCTCGCTGGTAGGTCACTGGTGACATGATCTACGATAGCACGAGTGGTTCTGACATGAAAGTCGTTGACCCTAGACGACAGTTCAACATCACAAGTGTAAGACACTGAGGCTGCAAAGGCACTGTTTATACCCTTCACAGGAAACGAATGTTTACTTCGTTTCAGTTTTAATTTCTCTGCCATGCCCTTAGATATAAGGGATAGCTGACTCGCACTATCTAGCAGAACTCTGCAAACCTGCTGCCTACCCATGCTGTCTTTAATGTTGACAACAGCTGTTGCTAACAAAACATTACAATGGATGTTTGCTTTCCCGTTCGTAGTTTGATGGGCCAAGGAATGGCCTCCTGGTTCACTATTCTGCCCATTCCTCGGTTCAGCAGGCTTGTGGAGCAGTATGTTGTGCCTTCCTTTACAGGTCTTACAAAGAGAAATCCTGCATTTAGTCGAGAAATGACTAGAGCGGATGCACAAAAAACAAAGCTTATTTTTTGTGACATATGCCCGCCGCTCATCGACATTTAATGCTTGAAAACCTTTGCATTTAGTGATAGGATGACTTTCACTACAAAAATTACATGATTCCTCAGCATCAGCATTAGCGAGATGAGCCCTCCTCACAAGTCTTGTTTGATTGGCATTTCCTTGCAAATCCCTTGAGGTGTTATCCCTGAACCTGATCAACTCAAGGGCCTGACATTTTGTTTCCAAAACATCTATTAGTTCATTTAATGTGGTGAATGTTGACCCAGACATCTTTACCTCCCACTCATGACGATCTGTGGGTCGCATACCGGACAGAATCTCTTCCGAAAGAATAACTTCATGAAGTGGAACATCAGGTTTGAGAGCTTCTTAAGGCCTTCAAATGGCTGCATACGTGATTAATTAGTTGCCTATAATCGCTCGCTGCGCCATGGCCGACCTTAGGCAAGGCCTTATTTTTGGGTTATTATACCTCTGCGTAATAAGTCCCCAGGCTATCGCTAGATTTCCTGCTGTGACAGGTATATGTTTCAAAAGGTCTTTAGCTTCACCTCGCAAGGACGAATTAAGGTAGTGAAGTTTTTGAACGTCATCAATTGAATTGTTATTCATAATGAAGCTCAAAAACGTATCCCTGTATGATGACCACTTAAGGTAGTCACCTTCAAAATTTGGCAAGTTAATAGCGGGTAGTTTCAAAGAACTGACACTGCCTGATGGATTCGAGCCCAAAGGCTGCGGAAGCTGGGTGTACCTCTTCATTGAACCCTTGAGAGTGGATTCAACAAAGTCCCACGAATCCTCGAATTCTGCCCTGTCCTTATTGTGATCTGCTGATTCGTCTTCAATTTCCAGCCGTGTTTGAGACGACTCAAAATCAGTCCGAATCCGAGTCAAACGATTTAATTTTGATTCCAACATTTCGATGCTGGTACTGTCTGCAGACTGCACAAAGCTCGCTAAGCGCGCGAGAGCGGCCTTTGCTACACCTCTCTGCTTGACTAATTTTGTTTTCTCTGAGGGCTCCATTTTAGGACCAGGAAGATGATAGCAGGAAGCCAACAGTTGCACTTACCAGGCTGCAGCGGCAGTACGGACTGGAACAGCAGCGGCGTCACAGACACTGGCAGCTGGCGTGGCAGGCGTTGCAGTCTCCGACGGCGCGAAGTTACGGCGGGAGCAGGAGGTGACGTCACCGATGATGCTGGCACCGACGCGTTTCTCTGCCTCTCGCGTTTGAATTAGAGACACATTAAATGTTCACAAATACGTCCCCGATCGTCGTTGTTAAGGCTGTTATTGTCGAAGTCCCGAACAGGCCTTGAGTCACTCGATAGCAGTCAACAACGAAACCGATAACGTGTGCAGCTCACACGTGGTTTTTTAGAAGTTCACAAATACCGGAAAACAAATCCGCGCGAACGTAAATTCCGCGTGGTCACTAATCCGGCCCGGAGGACCAAAAAATGTGCTCGCGGGCTCTTCCTCCCGTGGTGGCACATTGGAGTGTGAATGTATAGTGCGAGAGAACTTACTGTCCTCCCCTTGTTTCCACTCACAATAACTAGACGGAACAAGTTGTCTGTTATAATTGTTTATTACATTAAACGTTACAACTTGCACAGGCAGCGCGCCAACTGCGGCTCCTGGCTTAGCTGGAAGACATACACGCCCGTCCGCTACGGGGTCTCGCAGCTACCTGTTCGGCCGTTACAACCGCTAATCCTACCTGCATGCACAAAGGACCTGGGAGGTCCGCTTCCGCACATAGGTTGCAAATTCTTCCGACAGGGAACAGACTATACTGGACAGTCTGACCTGCCCAGTTTGAAGCTGCCACTAGATGACAGTTGGAGTGAGTAGCAGAGTCCAAACAAATAATGAATAATGATTTAAATTACGTGACAGCAGAGTGTATTTCGCGTTAATACTTGTAACGGTCAGGGTCATGCCCGGCATAAAATGCTCGACCTTAAAATGTTGTTTAGAAACCTTACCGTCTAATAAGTAAAAGATAGAATTTAACTTACTTTCCGTCTAATGAAAGAATGAGCATTGAACTTTTGGTGCCTCGCAGCTTTCTGTCTGGACTTGCTTTTCACAACGTGTCTGATCTGATAGTCTTAAGGGTACACAATGTTGTACGCCTTGCGCCTTTATTGGTGGCAATATTAATGTGACTAATCAAAAGGAGATTATTTCGACGTGAGCACAGAAACTTACGCCGTAGCCCTTAGTACTGGTTGTCTATACAGTGAACCTGAAAACGTACATATATATTTTTCTTACCTTTTATTTTACTGGGTCGCCTCTGATAGCGTCATCTGACTGCATGTCTGAATATACTCACCCCGATCTATTGTTGATAATAGTTTGAGTTGGCATTCATTTACTGAGATGACAAATATGTGAGCTAAAACTGTACTTATTATTCATTTGCTTTTTTGATTGAAGTTACTTGTGAAAAATTCAATGTCATTATTAAATAGAAAAATTCAGGAAACTCAACAAAAGTTAAATCTTGTGGTTACTGTGATCAGTGAAAAATAATATGATATTGACAGAGATAAACTGGTCTATTCTGAAAATGATGGAATATAAATATTTAACTCTTTATAATGATTGAGTTTATAAAGCTTTAGTTTGGGGATCGTTTACATAAAACAGATAAAAAATGTAACAACGTACCTACAATATGCAGTTAGCACTTAAATGTCTTTGATGTCTTCATGACGTCGATTTTTAATAATTCATAATTAATTACGAATTATATAATTATAGTATTCTTTAAGTAACATGAAGCTGGTGGCGAACAGGCACACCACTCTCTCTCTACACACAACTTCACTGCACAAAGGTTGACTCAAGAGTGTTCTATCGACAATGCTGCGCGCTTCTTGCCACTTTCCCTATGTATCAATGCGAGGACTCTCCCGCCAACAAAGAGCTTTGTGTGGGTACTTCACTATCAGTATTGATATGGAAAGAAATTAAATAAATTTTACAAAACATTCCCATTTACCTTTATTTTCCATTCAGTGATGCAGTCGCCAGTTGCGAGTCGTCTGTTGTCAGTAATAATATAAATTTTGTTTAAAATTGTGTATCAAACATCGTTCTGTAAATGGTAGAATAAAAAAATTGTATATTATATGAATTGGGGATTGTTGTAATGATATAACTGTTGTAAAAAAATTATACAGCTGAAAAGCAAGGTAAACATTGACTAAGGTAAACATTTTAATGTGTTTTCTCCATCCGTAGTGCTGCGATGTGTCACATGCTAACAAAATTATTATTTAACATTAAATATTTCTTATTTACTAACATATACCTTCTCCTCCAGCGTCTGTAACTTGCGTCAGCTCTCTGCATCACCTTTTACAAAACATTCAGGATTAAATACCGTCAGCACACCACATGACTTCAATAAAAACCTTCTGATAATTCTCGTCAGTTCTCGGTATGAACTAGAAAACATTTTATCATAATATAATTTTTGTAAAATCTCGTCAGCTCCCGGCATGACCTATAAAATATTCTGGAACATCAACTTGCGTCAGCTCTCTGCGTGACCTAAGTATTCAACATCCTTATCCTAACTAAAACTACGTTTATTTTCGTGGCTAGTGACCACACAGAAGACATGTTACTGTTACTAATGAACAAAAATTTTATATACTGTCGGCATTATCAGTTTATTTATTGCTGAAAGAAATCAACATTTTATTAAGTTATCAAGACATTTTATATCACAAAGGTAATTTTATTTATGTGCTATCAGTGCACAAATTCAAAAGTCGTTTCAATGTCTGTATCTTGTCTTTAAGTTAAAAAATGTTTCACATGTTTCTCTTGCCTTGGCGTATTGTAATTAAGCACAGCTCCATTATATAGAATGTGGGGCTAAATATACTGGGAGTCCGCTTTCATCAACTGTTATTTTCTCTCTGTGATACAGTGTAATTAGCCACAGCAGGATCGTTTGCCCGGGGCAGCTCCTTGTGAACATATTTCATACTTGGAAGATACCATTATCGGTTTGCTGTGATATGCGTCTTTGTTTGTTGCTGACGCGCACTCAAACTACTATTATTGCATATTTGCGTTTCATTCTGTCCCTGTATGTAGTCTGGAATAAAGTTTTCTAAGTTAAGAAATGTTCTACATTGGAGACATGGTGATTTCATTTGGATTTCTTGTTATGTATCGTTTCAACATGCAATACATTGGTGTGGGAAATATTGCGAATTCTGTATGGGCCTGCACACAGAAGTTCGAATTTACTGCATCTGTGCAGTGGAAACGATAATGAGTGCGAACTAATACTTCATCACCAATAAATAGGAAAACTACGCAGAATCTATTGCCACAGGAATCGTACCACCTGGGACAAATACATTCCACAAATTCAAGATGTAATAAACGCAATCCCAAATGAAGCAACAATGCTTTCACCGACAGTAATTCTGAAAAACAAAGAACCATCGAATAAAATCATTGAGATGATTACTTTTGCGAAAAAGCGTAGACTTCGTCACCACGAAATAATAGATAGTGCACTTGACAACACAATATATATACATATATATATATATATATATATATATATATATATATATATATATATATATATATTGGTGATATGTTTTTGCTTTCTAACATTCTTGTCCATGTTCCTGATCTGAATTGCGGTCCATTATCTGAAATGACATTTTGTACATAGCCTACTGCTGATAAAATATCTTTTACGAATGCTTTTGCTATTGTTTTGTCAGTGGCATTACGTAATGGAGAAAATGTAACAAATCTTGATGTTAATTCTACGGCTACAAAAATATAGCTGAACCCTTTGTTTGTCCTGGGGATTTGACCAAAAAGCTCCACTCCTGCCATATGTCTTAGCTTAGCAGGTGTTATGGGATACAGTGGTGGAATATGAGATACTGTCGAGGATTTTGCCTTTTGGTACATCTTACAGGAGGCTGTAACCCTACGAATGCTTTTGTCCATGTTGTTAAAGTGAGAATTTTGTCAGCGATTCAGAAAACATTTCATGCCTCCGTAGTGTGCATAACTTAAGTGGGTATACCATATCAATTTATTTATTAGTTCTTTCGGAATGTACAGCAGCCAATTGTTCCTGTTTGGGCACGGGCGACAAAATAGAATATTCTTACATATTGTGTAGTTGTTTCTAATTGTTGTGCTACCATTGTCCTGCCAAAGCGTTAAGTTTTCTTTCAAAGTTTCATCTTTCTTCTGCAGTCTCGCTATTTCCTGTACTGATGATGAAATAAAATTTTCAAAGGCGACTTGCTGTATATGCATTAAACTGTGGTTTGTTTGGCAGTAAGTATTTTCTTTCTCCTGTCGTTTGCTGTTTAGCGAGCTTGACAGTGCGTCGACAACAATGTTCTGGGTGCCGGGAATGGGGATTATTGTTAAGTCGAACTCCTGTAAAAACAGTTTCCAACGGTTCAATCTGTCATGGATAAAATTGTATGACAGTAAAAATTGTATCGCTCTGTGATCAGTCTAGACTATTGTGTACGTTCCGTACAGATAATCGCGAAACCTTTTGAACGCCCTAACTACACATAGTGCCTCTAATTCCGTTACGAAATAATTACGTTCGGCTGATGAAAGTATTCTACTTGCAAACACAAAGTGTTTGATGATTATTTTACCGTCTTCCTCTATTACTTGGTAAATATGGACAAAAAAATGGTTCCAGTGGCTCTGAGCACTATGGGACTTAACATCTGAGGTCATCAGTCCCCGAGAACTTAGAACTACTTAAACCTAATTAACCTAAGGACATCACACACATCCATGCCCGAGGCAGGATTCGAACCTGCGACCGTAGCGGTCATGCGGTTCAAGACTGAAGCACCTAGAACCGCTCGGCCACACTGGCCGACAAATATGGACACCTAATGCGGTTGTCGAGATGTCAGTTGCAATTGAAATGTTTTTTGTTGGCTCAGGATGTGACAGTAAAGGTGCGTTTAGTAATGCGTTTTTCAAATTTTCGAATTCAGATTCGACTTGTTCATTCCAGGACCAAATTGCGTCTTTGCTTGTTAATTGGTATAAGAATGGAGTGCTAGAGCTCTGTAATGTATGAACTTTCGAAAATAGTTAATTAGGCCTAGAAAGCTCCATAGTTCCTTTTTGTTTGTTGGGACAGTGATGTCTTGTAACGCTTGCAATTTATCGGATCTGTTGCAATGCCTTTTTCTGAAATTATGTGACCCATAAATGTTATTGCGGCTTTTCCAAACTCTGATTTACTCAGGTTTACTGTTATACCTTCTTGCTCGAATAATCTCAATAACTGTTTAAGGGTTTGGCTATGCTGTTCCCAATTAGTCTCTGCAATGAGAATATCATCTACATATGTTGTGATTTTGTTTTTGAGTTCTTATGGAAGTATTATGTTTATGCCTCTTATAAATGCGGCTGAGGAAATCGTTAAACCAAATGGAAGTTTACAAAACTGATAACATTCCCCAAAGCAAAGGAGTGCCTTGTATTTTCTAAAGTTTGAGTGTAGATGGATTTGTCAAAATCCGGATTTTAAGTCTAGGGTCGTGTAAATGGAAGTGTCATGGAATTTCTGTAATAACTCCTCCAGCGTCTGTGAGCAGCTTCTTTCTGTAATTATTATGTTGTTCACTTGACATGAATCAAGAAGTAAACCAAGTGACCCATCCTTCTTTTTTACAACATGCAAAGGATTTATATACTGGCTGGCTGCTGGTTCAATTATTCCTTGTTTAAGCATTCCTTCTTTACCGCATTGTATGTATGTGTGGAATGGGATAATGTTTTGCTTTAAAAGTTTCAAGTGGCTTTACCTGGAATTCATACATGAATCCTGCCATAGTTCCTGGAATGTTATTGAAGACTGTTTTATGCTGCACAAGAATATTCTCTAATTCTGTACTCTCTGTTTTCGTATTCGCCATACTTTCCCCTATTTTGCGGGCAATTGTTTCCATTACATTATATTCATGGTTCTCTGGGATACCGCCATTATTTACATCTGTGTATAATGTTAAATAACAATCATTGTCGGAAAAATCTGGAATAATTTCAATCCTATTAATGCTTTGTTCTTCCGTTGATAGTGTATTTTGGAATAAAAGTACAATTTCTTCATCTCCATTATGTAGTGTTGGATATGACAGTTTGAAATCGACATTTGCTTCGTACTGAATGAGAAAATTTACTGCTAATATGGCATTTGTTGTCAATAGTGGAACTATCCAACAATTAGTGTGAAATGTTCTAGCTGCAATAAATGATAACGGTGTCTGTCTCTTTACTTCTATTCCTTTCCCAGGAAAATGCGTCTTTGACCTAGGTTTTACTTAATGGGAATACGGGATAGCTATTCTTCATATTGCATCTGTTGAACGTTTCTTCATTAATTACTTACATGGGTGATCCTGAATCAATTATTGCTGGGATAACCTGTTATTGTATTCTTATGTGGACTATAGAGTGACATATGGTTTTCTGTACTACTGGCCTCTCATGTAGTACTGTATCACGTACAACATGGAATGTAGTGACATGTTCAGTCATTGTACATTCTGTTTCCTTGTTATTTGTGTCGTTGTTCAGAAACGCGTCAGCGGCTGTTTCTAGTCGTATGTGTTCTGGTGTGTCATTTCCTGTCGAGGAATGTTGTGAGTTTTCTATTAGCCGTACAGTTCGTTGGCGTTTTGTGACGGATGAAATCTAGTATCACGTTCGTTCATACGAGTTATTCTGTTGTGAATTGTTTTGATACTGATTAAAATTGCTGTTGTGGAACATGCGTTGTGATCCCTGTTCATTTCCTCTACGCCTGTCATTATAACTGCTGATGTATGGAGTGTGACGAGTATTATTCTGGAACTGCGGTTTTTGTATGTATTGGTTTCTTTGCTGTGGCGCCGTAGAATGAGTCCCGGCTGGCGTGTTTGTTGGAGGCTGAGTCAAGTGAAAATTAGCCCTATTTGGAAGGTTGTGCTGAATCTCTGCCATGCTATGCGGCAGGCATCGTTGCTGCTGTGTATTCAGACTCGCATTGTTGCTATACTGCGTTCCATTATGGCCCTTTGTGTTATCGAAAACAAAATTTTCCCCTTCACTGTGCTAGCGATTCTTACGATTGTTATTCACAATCCGTGACTGCTCAAAATTACATTTGTTTGGCTGATTTGCGTTTTGTCTTGAAAAATTTTTATTGACAAAAGCATAATCAGATTGCTGTATTTCTACTAGTTTTAATAGTTCCATAAATGCGGAAATGTTGTCTTTCTGTTGGCCTGTTAGTAATGAAACCTTCAATGATCTTGGAAATTTTGAAATGCACAATTGTATTAGTGGAGATTGGTTGTACAGTTCATTTAAATACTGGTTTTTCTCTACCATGTATTCAAAGAACTGCGTTATGGTGCGAAAGTTGGAATTGTCAAAGTTTGGCGGACTAATTAACTGATCTTTGATACTGCTTTGGTTTGTGTCTGACCAATATGCTGACAAAATGCTTCTTCAAATGCTTCTAGTGAATAACATTGCCTTGCAATTGGTTCAACTTCAAGGGAACTACTAATGAACTGCAATTTCTGTTGCTCTGGCCATGACGGGGGCAATGCAGCGTTAAATTGTTGTATCCAGCCTACGGGATGTATTTGTTTTCTGTCATTCTTGAACGTTTTGAATTTCCTTACAGATAGAAAATGTTTGTGGACGAAGCCATCGTTTCTGTGTGTGTAACTGTTATCACAATGGTGTGAGCATGTGCTTGTGTGTCTTTGTTCGTGATCAAGATCCCTCACTCTATGTAGTCTACCTACGTTCTATGGGTTGTGCAACTGTGACATATCATGATAATGTGCGTTTTGTTGGAATGTACTGTTTGGAATCGTTTCATCTCTTTCAGCTATTACTTGCTGCAATGAATCATTATTTTGGGATAACAAGTTGTTACGTGATTCTAAATCTGAAATTCTCTGTTGCACATTTTGACTCTGCATACTCTCAGAACTCTGTTGAAGTGGGACTGGTGTAGTATCATTTGGTGTAGTGTTATCTGATTCGGTATCGTTGTTAGTTTCTAACATATCCATTCTCGTAATGAGCTCATCGATTTTCTCTGTGAGTTCCTTTTGTAACTTTCGATCTCTTTTAGTCACTTTATTTAAGTCTACTTTTAAAGTGTCCGGATATTGTACAATTCCTATCTACTCTGTTCTGTCAGCAAGTGTTTGAATGCCATCTGAAAGTTTGTCCTTGACATTCTGTATTTCAGTGTCTATGTTTGTTTTCGCGTCTTTTTGTGTTCGTTTGTACGTCAGTGAGGGTGTCTTGTATTTGAGTAGTGCTCTCTTTAACAGTTTCAATTTCTTCCGAAATTGATGCAATGTTATTATCTACATACGTTTTTCCTTGGGCAAACAGTTTTTTTTTGTCTTCCTGTCCCTGTTTAGTGAGTGTGTGTAATAATTCTTTCCTTTATTTGTCTTCTGATCGCACCAATTTGCGGTGACGTATCGAGCAATTTTCTATATGATTATTAAAACGTTCGTCAATCTGAGCGTTTCGTTGGGCAAAGTTTTCTACCATTGTCTCACGTAAACTAACTGAAAGTTCATCTTGTTTTTTTTATAGTTCCTCAAACCTATCATGTAATTCTTCTTTTGTCTGTGAGCATTTTTCAGCGACTGAATTAATTTCTGCTTAAATTTCTTTTTTTGTGTCTTTTGATTCTTGTTACTGCTTGTCTAGTTTTTGCAACATTATGTCCGTATGTAGTTTGAGTTGCAGCAAAAATGACATCATTGGATCCGTTTTGGATTGATCTGTGTTTGATTCTATGTTGGTTGTTGAAAGTTGTGCATCTGTGAGCATTTCAACATATTCAGGTGAATGTAACTTTGTATTTGTTGTTGAGATATCGTCTGTTGCTACATTGGTGTCCGATTCATTCATCACGTCTTCCGTGATTTCGGAAATTTCGTCATAGTAACTATCGTGTCTGCTACGCGGATTCAGTAGCTGTGTACCATCTGTTGTAATTATACATGTTGCGTCGTGCAATGTTGTCACATTTGTAAGTTGGCTGTTTATGTTTTCTTATTGGTAACGGCAAGTAGCGCTCTGTATGAAAATCACTGGCTGTGCTGTGTGCAGTCTGTGGCTGCTTTGCATTGTTGTAATACTCGCCATTGTACTGTTGGGCAGCTGGATGTGAACAGCGTGTAGCGTTGCGCAGTTGGAGGTGAGCCGCCAGCAGTGGTGGATGTGAGGAGAGAGATGGCGGAGTTGGAAATTTGTAAGACTGGATGTCATGAACTGCTATGTATATTATGATTTTTCAACACTATTAAGGTAAATACATTGTTTGTTCTCTATTATAATCTTTCATTTGCTAACTATGCCTGTCAGTAGTTAGTGCCTTCCATAGTTTGAATCTTTTATTTAGCTGGCAGTAGTGGCGCTCGCTCTATTGCAGTAGTTCGAGTAACCAAGATTTTTGTGAGGTAAGTGATTTGTGAAACGTATAGGTTAATGTTAGTCAGGGCCATTCTTTTGTAGGGATTTTTGAAAGTCAGATTGCGTTGCGCTAAAAAATATTGTGTGTCAGGATAAGCACAGTCTTGTATAAATTATTCTAAGGGGACGTTTCACATTGTTTGACTGGATTTTGGAGTATTCGTTATTTTGACTGTCATGTCTGCTACGCGGATTCTGTAGCTGTGTACCTTCTGTTGTATTTGATAGTATATACTTTTACAATGTTGTCGCATTGTCTGATGGCATAGCTAAATTCATATGTTTGTCACTGGACTGCAAATTATCTACACTCCCGGACATCTCATTCTCTGACATTTCACTGCTGGGGTCATTGCGTGTAGGATTATTAACTAATGCCGAAAAAAAATTTTTGTCTGTATTTTTTACGCCCCTGTCGCGCAAGGTACGAGTAATGGTTCTGCGCGGCATGGTCGGTAATTAACACTGTGCACCACAAGAAATGACTTTACAAAGCGGACTGAACAAAAAGGCGAACAGAATTACCGATGCACTGTAAATAAATGTATACACAATAGTAAATGCGTTGCGCCACTTAATATTTGCTTAGCAAGAAAATATTTCAGAGTCAGTATATCCACAATTTCACAGTAGATTCTCTAAGTATTAGTACCATACGGATATCGCCAAGTGATACCTTCCCATCGAATAAATAAAAGAAATTATTTAACTTACTTTCCATCTAATGAAAGAAAGAAAGAGAATTCAACTTTTGGTGCCTTGCAGCTTTCCTGTCTGGACTTGCTTTTCACAACGTGTCTGATCTGATAGTCTTTAGCGTACACAATGTTCTACGCCTTGTGCTTTTATTGGTAGCAATATTAATGTGACTAATCAAAAGGAGAATATTTCGACGTGAACACATTAGGTTACGCCGTGGCCCTTAGTAGTGGTTGTCTATGCAGTGAACCTGGAAACGTACATATATATTTTTCTTACCATTTATTTTACTGTGTCGCCTGTGGATAACGTCATCTGACTGCATGTCCGAATATACTCACCCCGATCTATTGTTGATAATAATTTGGGTTGGCATTCATTTACTGGGATTGCAAGTATGGGAGCTAAAACTGTACTTATTATTCATTCGCTTTTTTGGTTGAAGTTACTGGTGACAAATTCAATGTCATTATTAAACAGAAAAAATCTGGTGGTTACTGGATTCAATGAAAAATAATATGATATTGACTGAGATAAACTGGTCTATTCAGAAAATGATTGAATACAAATTTTTAACTCTTTATAATGATTCAATTTATAAGACTTTAGTTTGAGGATCGTTTACATAAAACAGATAAAAAAGTAACAACAATTTTACAATCTGCAGTTAGCGCTTAAATGCCTTTGATGTCTTCATGACGTCGATTTTTAGTAATTCATAATTAATTACAAATTATGTAATTATAGTATTCTTCAAGATTTATATAGCTGTTGGCGAACAGGCACACCGCTCTGTCTGTACACACAACATCACTGCACAAATGTTGACTCAAGAGTGTTCTATCGACAACGCTGCACGCTTATCGCCACGCTCCCTATGTATCATTGCGCGGGCTCTCTCGCCAATAAAGAACTTGGTGCGGGTACTTCACTATCACCATTGATATTTTTCTTACACACTATAATTGTTATTTCCATATTTCTTAGCTTATAAATATTTTTCATTACCTGTTTGATTTTCTATTGACATATTTCAGTTTCTTTGTTTTAAGTTTCTCTGCAGTTGGTAGAACGCCGCAACATGTGTCACTCAAAGTATGCTCAATGACAAACTTCAGTTACAAACTCCAGATTAGAAGACATTTGGATGTGATCCGCTAAAGTGAGTGACAAGTTCAGGTGGTCAGTTGTCTTCGGTTCCTTATCATTCTGTTGCACCTGTTTCCACTTTCATTGCGTCGTTTCCTCTTTTTAATATATTCCCAAAATCATTTGCGGAAAGTGTTTCTTTTTGTGTGAACTCTGAAGAACCAATTATATTTTCCAGTTTGGATCGTACCTACTTAATTTCCTATACTTTGCAAGACACCTGTTTTTAAACATACTTAAAGACCAGTTGTGATATTTCAGTAGTTATTTTCTTCTTTGCAACGTTTTCTTTCTGTATTTATTGAGAAAGTGTGTCCTTTACCGTTAATGGATGGGTAATAAAATATATGCGTGACTTACGGCAGTAAATTCTTTTCATTATATGGTCCCGTTTCTGCTGTAATAATTTCTGTTCATTTAATTTCGGGCGTCTTTTTCAATGAAACAAACCGAAATGCACTTGAAATGTCATCGGATACGATGGTTTTAAAATATATTGTGTTTGTAGGCATTTCTCAGAACATAAGCTTTGAAATTTCAGAAATTAATACGTGGGCAAATTTCATAATTTGTGCCGTAGGACACAGGAGTAATTACTTCTGAATTCGAACTATCCAGTGTTTATTGCCCTCGAAAATGCGCGAAGGGGAATTTGATGCGTGACTAATCCGTTCAGCTGAACGCGATGCGGATGTTAATCCGGCGAGTACCTTCTCATGGCCGTGTGAACATATTCCGACGATCAGGTGTTAATGTGTATGCGTCTCCTGGCTTGTGCTATAAACCATTTCAGCTGCTATAGTTCAGTATAACGTGAAATGGGCCGTACTCACCTAATAACAGGTTGCAGATAAGCTGCCCAAGCGGATCGAATAAGATTCGTATCAAAATTGAGCCGCTACACTCGTACAAAAGAAAGAAAATATATTAAATCATTCATTCTTTTACATGATTAGCCATCAACTAGTAAAATGCTTCGTATTGCTATTTCATTTATCAGAAAGTGTCAGTTACTCTAAACTTTCTGCGCAGAATGAAACAAAATATGTTGTTGTGCATTTATGCGGCAGATTTATAAAGCATCCATTTATACAATATACTCGTAAATTTGCTACAATCTCTGTTTAACAGTAATATACTTGCAAAAGTAGAGAATTAGCGTAATACTGCGTAAATAATTGAATTACATAGTTCATTACTAAACGTTACTTATTTATCTAAGTGCCTTTTCCCAGGCTTCACTTGAGCAAGCGTTTGATACAAACAGCACACATTTCCTCCTCCTCCCTCTACGTGTCCACCTCTTCCTTTCCCTCTACCTGCCCACCTTTCCAACCTCTTCTCTCTTTCCATTACTTCCTCCCAACTCTCTCTGTCCATCTCGTTCTCGACCTCTCTCCCCTCTCCCTGGCCATCACGACTTCACACCCCTCTCTGTCCATCTACTCCTCCTCCCCTAGCTCTCTCTTTGCATTTCCTTCACCTCCTGTCTCGCTTTCCATTTTCTTCCCCCTCCCTCTGCACATCTCCTCCTTGCCTAATCCCTCTATCTCCTCCTGCCCTTTCTCCCTATCCAACGCCTCCTGTCCCCCTCTCTTACACCTCCTTCACCTAACCCCTCTATATCCTTCTCCTCCTCCCCCTCTGCTTAACCATTTGCTGTTCAATCTCTCTCCTCCTCCTTCCTTCCCATATCTCCTTACAGATCTTCTCATCCCCCTCCCCCTATCCATTTTCTTGCACCTCTCTCTTGGTCCCCTCCTGCCTCTCTCTCTCTGTCCATTCCCTCCTGCCCTGCTTCAACTTTTCCCAGCTGTGCCTATCCATGCGAGGAGCCTCTGTGCAATATGTCAGTGGAGTAGGCGGAAATACTCTCACAAAAAAAAGTCTGTCGTGCAGGGTAGCCTACGTAACAGAGTCTTGAAAAACGTTATTATGTCCACGATATATTGGCTGCCAAGCGAAGCAGATCAATAAAGCGGGCTGATACTACATCAACCCAACATACCTGTCATGCAGTGCATCCTACACATCTGGGTCTGGAAAAATGTCTTTTGGCACTGGTGTGTAGACTACCTTGCAAAGCACGACACTAAAACAGGCCAATACTAATCCCACACAATGCAAGTGTCGTGTAGGGTGGCCCAAACAACAGGTTATGAAAGAGACATGTTTTTGTCCGTAACACTGTTCCTGTAGAAACTAGAAGGTTATAAACCCCACAGTACTGTTACTCATGAAGTTTTCTAGTGTGCCAAATTTTGTTGCAGTCAACTCAGGTCTTTATGACGATATCCTGGACATATATACATACGTAATGCTTCATATAGTTACAATAAATTGAGTTCAAGATCCAAGGCTTATAAAATCAACGCAAAAATATCATATTCTAATTGTTTTCCATTGATCAAAACTCCGGTCAAAGAAAACTGTAATCCAGCTCTCGTTGTTTATTTGGATGTTGGTCAGTTCTAAATTGCATTTTAGTTATCCAGAGATTTTTCTGTTGACAGGACACAATTGATTTTCACACATTCTCATCCTTCTTATTGATAATCAGTAGAAAAACACTGTGTTCCATTCTGTATTGGTGTTGTAGGCTATAGATTTTCATAAATAACACTATTATTTGATTTTCCCATTGCGCTGGTGCTATGTTGGAACTGAAAAAGTATGATACAATAGCGTAACAATAAATTGTAGGATGAAAATGCAATCTTAGTGCTAACACTTCATGAATCATCGAGAATGAGGATAGCAGTGATGTCAGTGTATATAACAATAAGAAGTACTTACAGATTTAAACTTAATTTATACTATATCACTGAGCTTTTTCGTCTTCCAGTGATTTAAACAGGACTGCATTTCCACCGGTGATCCCATCAGCTTGATTAATTGATGTATCTCATAAAGAATATGTACAGCAGATATTTCTTAAATTCCATCCCAAACAATATTTAATATAATAATTCAGTATCAATAAGATTTCTTCCAAGCTGTTAGTAGTGATCGTCGACATTATTCAGACATTAGCGTACGAAAATCGCGACACCTTTATGCATACACAGGTCTCAAGGTTCCCCGAAGCCTTCTTGCATGATTGCTGAAAAATTAATCCTGCAACCAGTTACTTAACTGTTATGTCTGTAGCCAAATAATAAAGAAATTTCCTTTTATGATAGCATAAAGAAAAATTTGCTACACGAACTATACACATAGAAAAAAAGCAAAAGAACACTTAATGCAGGTATATCGATTACATTGACACTCGTTAATTCTGGCTACACCAAATTTCTATTTAAGTTTGGTTTTATGGGGGATGCAAATCAGTTTTTCTCATTGATTGCTAGTTTATTGTTGTAGTTAATCAATGGAGACATAAATCTGGTTTAATGTAAAACATAGTTGCAGATGCGATAGAGTCCTTTCATAATCTGCGGATTCTACTTCCGAATAATGGCTAATAAAGTAGATTTAGACTGAGATACTTATTAACTGACCATCAAGGTCACCAGACCTTACGCCATCAGATTTTTGTTTATGAGGTTGTATCAAGTCTGAGATGTACAAACGAGAGATGAATACGCCATATGGTCTGTTTGGTCGCATCAAGGCCGCTGCTGTCCAAATTAGGTAACGTACAAAGACAAGTAATACAAAACATTCTCGCAAGAGTGCCAAAATGTATTGAAGTCGACAGTTTGATATTCGAACATTTATAGTGAACTGTACAACAGCTGTAATGTGATATTTTCGGTAATTATTACTGTCTAATATGTTAAATATTAGACTGTAATAATTACCGAATTTACATATGAGCAGTACAGAAAATAAAAAACAATTTATATTAAAGGGAGTTGGAACGCCCTATCGTGACAATGTCAAATTTAGTGACTTCACTTCCCTGTGTTTCAGGACCAATTGTAGCCATTGACATGAAACTTTCACAGGACATTAAACTGCATATTTTGAGTCTACTGAACTACAATAACTGCATTTCAGCCGCTGCTTTCGGGAATACAAGTTTTTAATTACACGGTTAAAATTTTGTGTACTTTTTTGTACGTAATCCTAAATAATTTTAATTATACATAGCATTATGTTCTTCTTTTAGTTCAGTAGACTCAGGATATATATGTTATTACTCGCTGAAAATTTGAATACTCTATTCAAAGTGGTTTCTGAGATTTAGGGGAAAATGCAACAGAAAATGTAAATTTTCAAGAATGGCTTCTAAAATTTCAAAATACTGTAACTCACTTAATATACGCTTAATTTTTTATTTTTAGTCACTCAGAGGCACCATGCACCATACTGTATATCATCCTCTTGATCTTTTTCCAAATTTTTTCGTCTTTTCTTCTTTCTGCACTTCTTAGTGACAAACTGTGCTGCATACTCTGAATTATCACTGCAAACCTTGTCCATCTGTTCAAGTTCTCTGATGCAGTTTGCTACAGGATTAGTTCCCACATGCTGTAGCACTTTCACCCTACCAATGTTGTCATCATTAAAAGCAATAACAGCATCACTGACCCCGACCTGAGTATCTTCAGTCCAACAAAAATATTTTCTGATAAGCGAGTCCATATAAGATTATTGAACGACTAATTGGGATTTTGAGTCTGAGTAATTCAGGATTTGCCAGGTCTCTGTAAATAGGTTTTATGATATCCATGATTGCTGCTGGGATGGAATGTTTATGACTGTATGAACTGTTTAAGTACTGGACATTGAGGTAATTGCACCATGAATCAGGTCCAGGAGGGCAAAGGTGGTGTACTGGTTTTTCATCAGTTAACAGCCTGTGGAAGAAGGTAGCCCATACTACCTGCTTCATTTTCAACAAATCCTCAGTATTATTTGTTATGCCCATGCCATAATACCGCTGTAGTTCATCAATCATTTTGTCTAGCACCGTGCCTCTTACGGTTTTACCATCGGAAAGTTTTTGTTTGTGTCTCAGACTTTGTTTCCAGTTCCTCAACCTAGTGCCCATCCTCTTCTGGACACGACCAACACATTCAGTTTTGTGATAATCTTATCACCATGAGGTTGAGCGGCTACTGCACTGTTATATGCTCTTAAGTCTCCATAATCTAAGAACTTAGTGTAACGCACTTCCCTTTCCTTCACAGATCGACCAAAATTTCAATAACTGCAGAGTCATCCATGCCACCACTTGTTCCTTCATGATTTCTTTTACAGATATGCCCTTCTTCATTCCCTGATTTACACTCATAACGATGTTTGGTTAAAATCTGGAAATCTATTACGTTTCCAGTATCCACACTGGTCACCGTAGCAGCAAACTTCTTAGATCTGTAGCCGCGCTTCTGTCAAGTGCCTTCAAAAGCTACTGGTGTGTCAGTCATACCATCATTTATTTCAACAGCTTCGTTTGCAGCACCCTTCATTAACTCACATGCACACATTCCACAGCAGCTCCAATAAATCCTGCATACTTGTCGACTTTACAAGGTGGGCGTGGCATATTCATCACGGCACACATTGTTTCTCCTGCAATGTGTCCTTTGCCAATAGCTCTCAATACACAAAATTACCTAACATTTACTTCTAAATAATTATCTTTACACTTATCAGAATTCCATAATGAATGAGTATATTTACAACTAACACAAGTAATGATAAGTTTCCTGACTAGTCCCTTTGATACCTCACCGTCTTCATGTAAGCTAACTGTCCCTCTACGTATTTTACAACACACACATTCACCTAACACCCCTGTTAGGATGTGTAAATCTATCAGAATATAACCTAACCACCATTTACATCACTTCCGTTTTGAGAAAACTGTGTATCACAACGCTTTATTTTAATCTTCGAATCACTAGTGGGTGTTTCTCTAGATACTGACCAGTTTGCCTGCATTCTAGTGTCTGTAACTTCACACACCACATGTTGAAAATAATGTTCCCTTTATTCGAAAACCTATTACCATGAAACCCACGTTTCTTAAAAACACTTGGTTTTGGTGTCATACTTTACTTTTTGAGAGATTTACCAATCTGTTCGTCACTTTTCCTTGGAAAAACGTTAGCACTTCCACATACAGCGCATGTTTATACTATGAAACGATACGATACTGTTTTTGACAGTGCTATCAATACAAACACGTAACTTAACCTTTATAACACAGTAATCCACAGCCTTCTATATAAAAAATTACCAATCTTACTAGATCTTGAAGTAATGCACGTAAAATTTTTAACATTTTCAACTGACGCAGACTATACAGGGTGATTCAAAAAGAATACCACAACTTTAGGAATTTAAAACTCTGCAACGACAAAAGGCAGAGCTAAGCACTATCTGTCGGCGAATTAAGGGAGCTATAAAGTTTAATTTAGTTGTACATTTGTTCGCTTGAGGTGCGTCAGTTGATGCTAAGATGGCGACCGCTCAACAGAAAGCTTTTTGTGTGTTATTGAGTACGGCAGAAGTGAACTTTCACACTAACGGGAAAGTCAACTGTCACAATGTCTGTATATGGGGCACTGAGAATCCGCGGGAAACAACTCAGTATGAACATGACTCGCCTAAGGTGAACTTTTTCTGTGCCATTTCAGCCAATAAAGTTTTTGGTCCCTTTTTCTTCGAAGGTGCTACTGTAACTGGACTACAGTATCTGGAGATGTTAGAGAATTGGCTGTTCCCTCAGCTCGAACAAGAAGCACAACAATTCATATTTCAGCAGGATGGAGCGCCACGACATTGGCACTTATCTGTCCGTAACTACCTGAACGTCAACTACCCGAGGCGATGGATCGGCCGCCAGGCAGCCCGTGACAGAGCACTTCATCACTGACCTCCAAGAAGCCCTGATCTTATCCCCTGCAATTTTTTCTTATGGGGGTATGTTAAGGATATGGTGTTTCGGCCACCTCTCCCAGCCACCATTGATGATTTGAAACGAGAAATAACAGCAGCTATCCAAACTGTTACGCCTGATATGCTACAGAGAGTGTGGAACGAGTTGGAGTATCGGGTTGATATTGCTCGAGTGTCTGGAGGGGGTCATATTGAACATCTCTGAACTTGTTTCTGAGTGAAAAAAAAACCTTTTTAAATACTCTTTGTAATGATGTATAACGGAAGGTTATATTATGTTTCTTTCATTAAATACACATTTTTAAAGTTGTGGTATTCTTTTTGAATCACCCTGTATTTTAAAAAATTAAATACTTCCCATGTGAGTTTATAAATGACATACAAATCATTTTATTCTGAAAATTGCAAATTTTATAATGAGATAAAAATCCGAAAGTGTGAAAAAGAAATTTTTTTCCGTTATAACTCCCCTTAAATGTGTTCTATCTCGAAAACTATCCGGAATCGGGCCTACGCCTATACAAGGTTTCTTGTTTCAGTTGAATATTGGCCATTTCTTCTCGGACATCCTGTATGTGGTAGCAACAGAAGTTAGATAGTTACTTGTTTAACATCTGCTGCATCGCTAGAACTGTCTGACTCACTAACATATGAATGTTTAACCGAAACTACTCGCACCTGAGACAATGAATTTATAGACAACGTTGCCTATAAAACCCACTAAATAGTATTTTCTTCAAAATTCAATGCCTGGGCAGAAACAGAATTCAAATACTGTTTGTGGCTTTTGAAAAAACTGCCGCCATTTCTGTTTGAGTTTGTGTGTGCTGGTTGGGCCATGCAAATAGCATTGTAAGCTGTGTATGAACGTCAAATGTTTTTCAGATGATGTTGCCTTGAGTAACTAATGAAAACCATTCGACTTTTGAAGTAAAAAGTCCAATCAAACTAGTAAATTCTTTATACAAAATACTTATTTTCTCTCTTTCATTGTCCATTTATTATCCATAACACACGAGATCAACGACGTAGCTTACACACCTCGAATGTTTCACAAATACTCTAGTACTGAAGGGCCGTTTCTGAACAGCATGTAATCAGCTGTACATAATTTTATTCCTCATACTGGATATAATTTTATACCACACCACCCTCATCATGTCATAATCATCATATATTTCACCTTCTTAAATTTCTTAGATCAAAACATCAAATTATGTAATGCAATGCCTGATGAGTGGCAGTTTGTCAGTGGCCAGCTCGCCGCCAGTATCTGGAATGTAAAAAAGTGCTAAAAATGATAATAAAATCATCAGTTGTCACACTCACTACAGGCCCTGAACAAGACTTGGTCCGCAGTGTTGTGGAAGAGAAACAGCGTCTAGCGTCGTGAATTTAGATTAACTAGCTACGTTAGCGAAAATTGCCCTGGAGTATTCCAGTAAACCAACAAGTAAGGTGAGATCACACACTTTATGAATACGCCACCTTAAATAACAATTACTTCAATCGAAATGACCTCGCAAATTGGTTAAATTGCTCTGTCCATTATTGATAACCAAACCTACCTGTACTGGTATCTCCATTCTTAATATTCTGCAACCTGGAAATGGCTGATATAGTGCAAAAGAAAGTGTCAATTTTATTAGAATCAACTATGATAAGTGTTCAGTATTATGTGCACAATCGGATCATAAGTATCCAAACTTATGTAATGCGGCACTGAACACTAAATGTCAAAGAAACATAATTATTAAAGCAGACAGGGAGTATCGTGTTGTCAGCACAGAGGTAATAACAGCAGACTGAGTCGGCCAGGAGATATCAATGACTTCGAACTTCGATTAGTAACTGGATGTCACCTGTGTAACAAATCCAATTCCGCCACTTCTAGTCCTCCCTCGGGCATGGGTGTGTATGTTGTCCTTAGCATAAGTCAGTTTAAGTTAGATTAAGTAGTGTGAAGGCCTAGGGAGCGATGATCTCAGCAGTTTAGTCCCATAGGAACTTACTACCATTACAAATCCAAATGGAACATTTCAGCCCTTCTGAAGCATTATCCCACTGTTAGTTACAACAGTTTTCAATGCAATTGAACGAAGAGTGTAAGACTTTACTCATTACTTCAGAGTACGTTGGTTAAGTTAAGGGCCTGCCTGGAACGATTTTCCGATTTGAAACCCGCTATTTTCCAATTTACGAAAGAAAGGGGAGAAAAGGAACAAGAATTAGAATACTTGGCATGGGTTGTGGCCCTCGAATTTGTAGTGGACTTGATGGCACACTGCCCACAATTAAACATTGCGCTGTGAAAAATAACTAACTTCTGATTTGGTGCGAATCCATTTGAAAAGGAAATCGCATTATGGAAGGGACAAATTCTGACAAGAAACACCGTCCATTTCCCTAAGCTCACTGGCGTTAAAGGAAACGCAAGGTCTGGAGAAATCATTCTGTCCTAGTTAGAACTATGAGGATACTTCACGATAAAGGATGACACCCAAAACAGTTGCAGCATAAAAATTTTATTAAAATTCTTGAACTCGTAGTTCATAGGCGAAGTACTGGTGTTAAACTGTTCGCATTGACCCTGTGCCAATAGTCATGTTGCACAAATGGAGATGTCTTAATTATTGACGACGCCTTTGGCACAATTGATTTATTAATCTCCATTGCATGATGTAATTTTAGATTTTTTACTCCTGATGAAGGTATATTTATATGTACCGAAACCTTGGTCAATAATTTTAATAAAATTTTTATGCTGCAACTGTTTTGGCTGTCATCCTTTATCGTGAAGAATTTCAACAGTTGCTGTTGCATCCATGCTTAAAATCTTGAACTATGAGGATAGTTTTCTAATCGTTCTGAACACACTGCCAGTCTTACATCAGTTTTCGAGCTGTTTTCTAGACAGTTTCTTGGTTCAGTATAAAGCACCACTGTGGATGTGCAAATGGGAATGATCGATCTGCATTGTAATTCCTGTTCAAAAGACAAATTTGTTTAAATTAAAACTGTCCAGGGGGTTTACGTAGATTCCCTCAGATAGAGTTTCCACATCTCCACAATGATGTAGAAACGTGATGAAACACTTCTATCAAAATATATGTGTGAAAGGTTTCTTCGATCAGGAAACTAAATAACTCGCGATTACATGGCAAGTTGAATTCGAAAATATGTGATACTGCATTCTTTCAGAGGCCAGCAGTTTGTATGAGATAAAAATTGTATTATGTCTTCAGTGTAACAATAATAATTAAATAAGACTGAAAATAACTTTTTTTTGGTTATCTATGATGTTGAGAAATAGGAAATACGAAACCAAGATGTATGCAGTGCGACTGCATTGCCATTTATATGCAGAACGTTTGCAGTTTTACCCACTTCCCCTCCTCACACTCAGACGCTATGATTTGGTAGTGGGGGAAGTGTGCAACCAGCTGAGGGAGCTATAGCAGCTGAGCCAATGCACCACTCGCGTACCGAATTCTTAGCCATCCTTTGCCTAAAGAGGCAGTTTCATAGAACACATACTTTGCTTCCATCATCTGTCTTTTATACGGTCCAGTTATGATAATACATTTTCCATGATGAAACAGCATTTTCTCATAGATATTGATGGTCCTTTCTAGCACCCTCCCATAGTCATTTGTAGTTTCATATTCTCACACCTTCTTATGTACCTTAGTCACCACACACAGTGGTTACATTGACGTCCCACCAAATTCTATAACTGAGTCCATTCTGGGAGGCCAGTAATCAGAGATTAATGGGAAATTGTCTTCATGTGTATGAATTTTAACTGATACAACTAAAGGCCATCGTTAGGTGGCATTTATAGGAGTGTGGTAAGCGTAGTGTTGCTGATATTTAGCCAGTGGCTCAGTGGTAGCTTGCGCAGTAACTCAGCATGGCCGATCAGTGAAATGACCAAACGCAAAAACTGACTATGGCTTCCGACGATGAACTGATGAGGTGACGTAAGACAGTTGCACTGATTAATGACGAAAAATGACGTAGAAACAGATAGATAGAGCGAGAACGGAAGAGCCAGACTTCCTATCCAAGGATCTCGGGTTCGATTCCTGGGCAGCCCGAGGCTTTTTGTCTGTCACCGATCACTTCTTTTTCTCCTGGCAGTGTTTGTTGATGAGTAAAATGCCGAGGTGCACCATGGTTAGTAATCCACTTCAAACTGTAGCTCCCCCTACAACGGCCTGAGTAACTCAGTTAAAAATTCGGAGGAAGGCAACAGTATACCTCCTCGATCGGGACCATGCGTAGCTAAGCACTCTGGTGTTCAAACCAATCTTCAGATAAATGACAGCCTTCTTGGTTATTTAGTTAGTTACGTGTTCCATAGACTATTTGAATAGCTTTTCATCGATATGGTAACAGGTCGAGTTACAGGATATGTGAGGGGCAGTCAAATAATAACGATACAGATGGGAAAAAAGTAAGTAACCTGTTTATTAATTCTAAAATAATTTCCGCAAATATTAATACCGTTTTTCCACTGTGAGTCAATTCGCTCAGTGTCTTCATGGGTAAAATGTTTAAGGTTGTTTACGAATCCATTATGTATTCAAAGCACCTCTACGTCGAAACAAATCGATGGCCACGACAGTCTTTGTTGAAGGCTCCAAAAACAGGTTGCCAAAGATGTTTCGACTGTGCTGAAAAGTAATGCTGAGCAGCCCTTACGCATCCTCCGTACAATCCCGTCCTCCCCCCGTCCCCCCTTTCCACTCTTGCGATTTCGTCTTTTAGGAGCCCTGAAGAAAAACATTCGTGGCCATCGACTTGCTTCGAATGAAGAGGTGCACGGTTCCCTATGCAGTAGCAAACCTTTTTCCATGAATGCACTAACCGTCGTGTCTTACTGTGGGATAAAAAAATGGCTCTGAGCGCTATGGGACTTAACTTCTGAGGTCATCAGTCCCTTAGAACCTAGAACTACTTAAACCTAACTAACCTACGGACATCACACACATCCATGCCCGAGGCAGGATTCGAACCTGCGACCGTAGCGGTCGCGCGGCTCCAGACTGTAGCGCCTAGAACCGCTCGGCCACTCCGGCCGGCTACTGTGGGATACATGTATTAAAAGTTACGGCGATTACATTTGACATAACAAACAGTTTACGTACATTCTTTCAACATGTCTCGATTTTAATTGACTACCCCATACACATACATTAATATTCTCTACATGAGTAAATTTAATATCAAAAAACTTATTTTTCAGACGTACTCGTGCTGCTACACTTAAAACTAAGTTTTTTTACAGCCTTACACTTTTGAAATTAAAATTTACCTCCGGAATACAAGGAGTTTTACAGAATAAATACCGAGCGAGGTGGCGCAGTGGTTAGACACTGGACTCGCATTCGGAAGGACGACGGTTCAATCCTGCGTCCGGCAATTCTGATTTAGGTTTTCCGTGATTTCCCTAAATCGCTCCAGGAAAATGCTGGGATGGTTCCTTTCAAAGGGCACGGCCGACTACCTTCCCCATCCTTCCCTAATCCGATGAGAGCGATGACCTCGCTGTCTGGTCTCCTTCCCCAAACCAACCAACCAACCAACAGAATAAATATTTTGATACCTGTCATACATTTTATATCACTTAGCAAATAAGAAAAAAAATTTTTTTTGGTACTAGTTAACCTCCTTTCTGAGCTAATGATAACTAGAATAATGAGTAGCAAAGATCCTTTTTTATAGTGTTGTAGGTATGGACTGCACTATTCTTCTCAAATTTTGATTGATTGCTTTTGAAGAATTTCATTAATAGATATACATATTGTGAAGGTGCAGTTAATATACCTTATTGTTCTTACTACTCACTTTTGTACTATCAGTAATTTCTTTCTAAGTGATGAGTTAACACATGAATTATTCCGTAAGTCATTAAAAACTGGAAACGAGAAAAGTATTTTAGGAGGCTAATTTGATTGTTTCGAAGAGTAGCCTGTTGGAGATCGTTTTTTCCACAGAAGCCAGTCATCATCTGCAGTATCGGGCCCCTTTTCCTCCACACGCCTTCCCGTTTCCCTCGTATGCTTACCGGCGTCAGTCTTTGCTATTAATTGTGATACAAACTGCACACAAATGTTGCACTTGAGTGCCCCTGGCACTCGTCTCAGCTAGGCGCCCCAAGTGACCGTTACTAATTGTGATACGTCCTGTCTGTATAGAAAGCTTACCGACGCAGTAGTTCTGGTGACCCCAAGCGGGAGCTTGTGTCACTTGGGCCTTAAACCGAATCTGATAATATGATGCTCAAAAGTAGCTGAAAATAATTGTTTGAGGAGATGAGCAATATGCTTCTTCCACTTCAGTCTTTCATTATTATGTACACCCCAAAATTCTAAGCACTCTGCCCTGCCTAAACCTCACGTTCATGTGTTACATTTGTGGTTGCTATAACTGTTGCACAGAACCGAATATAATGTTTTATTTTAGAATTAAGTTAGAGTTCATTTTCAGAGAGCCACTTAAAAAATATTCAGATGTGTGTGAAATCTTATGGGACTTAACTGATAAGGTCATCAGTCCCTAAGCTTACACACTACTTAACCTAAATTACCCTAAGGACAAACACACACACCCATGCCCGAGGCAGGACTCGAACCTGCGCCGGGGCCAGCCGCATAGTCTATGACTGCAGCGCCCGAGACCGCTCGGCTAATCCCGCGCGAGAGCCATTTAAAAAAATCATTTGTTCTCCCTTTTGTCAGACTAGTATCGTCTGCTAAGAGTACATATTTTACTTGACAGATGTTAAGGGGAGGGCTAATTACGTAAAAGGATAGACAATGGACACAAAACTGAATCCGGCAGGACTCCCTTCTAGATTTTTCCCGGGTCACTAAAATTTTCATTTTTTCAACCATTGTTTGAATTACGGAGCACAGATTTATACTTTCTGTTTATTATATATGATTCAAACCAGTATTTTGTGAAGCAAATAACTCCATAAAACATACGCTTTACTAGGAGAGTAACATAATCTACGCAATCAAACGTCCTGGAAAGATCGAAAGAATATCGACAGACAATATTCTGTTATTTAAGACTTGTAATGTATGGTGAGTGATTGTATAAATAGCACTCTCACTCGAGCAACCCTTCTGGAATCCAAATTGTGATGAGCGAAGCTACTTGCATCTACTTAAATGTGGGACTGCTCACTGTTTTTTTCGAAGAATTTTCCAGTAACAAAATTTAACGAAACCTATTTAAGTCTTTCTGGTGACTTTTCTTTCCGAGATGAAGAAACAACGGCAATCTGGTTTTGAAAAATTCCATGCGCCAGTGATACGTTACATTCAGTGCTGAAGACATGACTTGTTAATTAGAAGAACTCTTCAGAATTCTGTTTGAAACCCAATAAATACCTTATCAGCTTTTGGTTATGAGATGTTCTCTATACGGCGTGATTCCAAAGTTTCCGTTCGAATGCCACACTATCCCGTTCCTTGTAAGTCGTTTCTTACGTACCAAATCGGAGGCACACTGCGCTGCGTATGCGCTGCAGCATCGCCCTCAGACAGAGACTTTTTGGTGGACCTTAGAACTTTATTCACTTCAGCCATGAATGTTGGTGCTATTTCAAGTGGACTATAGTTTTATGAAATGATATTTTAAATGTATTCACTTACTTGTTCAACTGAACCATTTAACCCCGTTTTTGCTTCTACATTTGGAAAGTAATTATTGAAAAAACTTACAGCTTGTGAATAATCAGTGAAGTCACAACAATGTCATTCGGTTTAATATTGATATAGTGGGTTCTCCCCCCCCCCTCCCCCCACCTATTTAATCGTATTGCTTTGATTGTTAATTTCTGTTATGGTGTATATGTTTCTGGACATTTTAGTGCTTTTTCTTAAAATATTACGTTATTTTTGTGGAAATCAACTATTGTCAGATCTTGACTTCTTTTGTCCTTTACATAATTTTCCTTTTCCTCATACATAATATGTGAATCGCTTTAGTTATCAATGGCTTACTTGTTATTTTTAATAGACTTTCTGGATAATACTTTGGGAAAGCTAATTTGGAATATTGACACCAATTTCCTGTGGAATGTATTGAAAGTCGTATTTGGATGTCTTGCATATATAACTCATACTGTACCACATCGTTTACCTTATTCTTAAAAACTGTATCCTCATGTCATTAATAAACATCACTGTTTTTTGCGAATATGCCTCGGAGACTTAAGGTGTTGCATTGTTTACTTTTATTAATTGGGTGTCATGATCAGATAATATGTTAACTATTGGGTGCTCATTAATTTCTTCAGCCTGAGCAATGTTTATTAAATTTCATGAGTTTTGCTGCACACATACGAGGAAATTAACTACTGAAATGAGATTGAAAGAGTGTTATAATGACTCCATTTCATTTTTCGTGTCACAGTTCTTTAATAAATGTACACGGAAATCTCTGTATGATAATCTATCTTCTAGCTTGATAGGCAGTTCAATACTGCATCTAGTTTCTAATAAATAGCTGAAATCTTACTAGGCGGAGTCTGTAGAATGTAGCAATTACAAGAGAAGTATTCTGCAGTAACAAGTCACAAGTATATACTTCTAAGTTCAGCTCTACACAAAATATGTTTCTTTCAACATTTTCGACAATTTGTCGAACCTTTACGTATGCTGCAACTTATCTGTTTCCATTTTAGCTGTACACGAAAGTGATGCTAGACTATCCTTGTGGTTACATGGCGTTCAACAAGGCACCGAACATGCATCCCTTCATAATTTGCACATCTTCTAGACATACAACAAGCACATTTAAGCTACCTTGTGTTGCATCACCATAATACTCTGATGAAATAAATTAATTTTACGTTTCTGAACAGTTTTACATTTATTTTTGACCTTGGTGTGTTCTAATTTCTTCCAAGACTGTCTGTCTATAGCCTGAGCCAAACCTACAAAATGGGCCTCCAGTAATAATGGGGATCTTGCCTCGTGTGCTTTTACCTTCCCCACTCCCTCCCCCCTTGTATTTTCCACAAATTTCTCAGCTGATGTGTACAATTCCCTCACACACAGGAGCAAGACATAGTTTGTGCATGTCTCTAAATTCAAGCGACAGTAAAGCATAGACATGATACTTATTCAGCCAAAATAATTTACTCTTCCCTTCATTTGCGCAGCCGGCAGTTGTGTAAACGCTGGACTTGTCTTGATGCTGCCAAATCTACACAAAACACATACCATTGTGTGCTGGTCCTGCTCCTATTTCATCCAGATCACCATCCGTTCTATAATCTAACTCTCTAACTAGGCTGTTACCTGCTCCTCCCACAATAAGCATCTGTAGTGGTCTTCAGTCCGAAGACTGGTTAGATGCAGTTCTCCATGCTAGTCTGTCCTGGACCTGCCTCTTCTTTTATGTATAATCGCAGCAACCTACATCTACAAGAGCTATTCGGAAAGTAAGGAACGATCGGTCGTGAAATTGAAACCACCGTGAAAGTCTAGTATGCCCATCGATAGCGTTACGTCGTTCTTTTCAATTATTAACACACAGGGAGTACATAAAGATACCTAGAACAATAGTGTCTCCCGCCGAGTACGAGGGCATGGTGAGAAATTTCGCCTGAAGCTATGCAGCCAACATCACATAACTGTCAAGCGTTTTCTTCTTCAAGACAATTTTCAGCCGCATTCTGCAGAGGCAGTGAAGATGCTTCTGCATCGTTTTCAGTTGGAAATGTTTGATTATCCACAATACAATCCGTAATTGTCTCCCTCGGAGTTTCATCTCTGATCACATGAACCGATGTCTATGTAGACAACATTTTGGCACAGACAACGAGCAGTAGGCCAGAATAGAGAATTAGAGAAAGCACTGGCGGCTGCTTTCTATAATGAGGGTATTGGAAAGTTGGTACAACGCTACGACAAACGTCTAAGTCAGATCGGCGACTATGCAGATAAGTAGCTGGAAGTTGTAGATAACTGTTGCAAATAAAACGGTTTTGATTTTCATTGTGGTTTCCATTTCGCGACCTATCTTTCTTTGCTTTCCGAATAGCCTTCGTATTTCCATTTACTGTAGCCAAACATTGGGCGACTTTTAAATTTGTTACCTTACACGCTTCTCTCCATAATCGTACTCAGGTTTTAGGCTGTCAAAGATCCCTATTTCTATTGAAGTTGCACAAAGCATTTCTTTTTTCGCCAATCCGGTTCAGTGCTTCCTCGTAAGTTATCCGATCTACTCATCCACTCTTCGATATTCTTCTGCAGCACCAAATTTCAAAATGCCCCATTGTCTTCTGTTCTGAACTCTGTATCTCCCACGTGTCACATCCACACATGACAAAACTCTTCACGAAAGACATTCTTTATTTTCTATGTTAACAAATTTTTCTTTTCCACGTCGCTTTTCTTATTTATGTCAGACTGGACTTAATAACAAAACTCATTTTCTGCTCTTACTGTTTCATTTACTGATCTAGTTACCTCGGTGTCGCCTGAGGTGATTCAACCACATTGGACTACTGTTGTCATACTCTTATTGTCGCTCACCTTATAAATTTATGAAGACACCATCCTTCCCGTTCTGCTGCTTTTCAAAGCCATTTGCCGCCTTTAACGGAATTACAGCGTCGCTGGCTGATCTATTCCTGAACATTAGCCCTGTTTCCAAAATCCTCTGTAGCTTGCTCAGTGTAGATATAGAATAATATCATGGGTAGGCTAGTACCGTGCCTCACCCCTTTTTCAACTCCTACTTCCCTTCCATGCCCTCAGACTCGTATAACTGCAGGCTGGTTTGTGATCAAATTGAATATTACGCTCAGTTCCATTCAACTTGCAAAAGTTTTCTAGAAATCTATGGCGGCTATAAACGTACGTCTACCTTTCCACAGCCATTGACGTAAAACAGTATTCGCTCATTTGGCGCTAAATTATTCCGGAACCGAAGCCGTTGTTCCGTAACTCGGCTTCTATATGTTTTTTTTTCTTTCTTATCTAGATAATTCATGTCAATATATTGCAACTGTTAATTATTAATCTAATATTCACGGAAGTTAACACTTGTTTTGTTTAGTCATGACTGTTTCCCCGTGGATCTGTTCAAAGGACCTTATTACGACTTACGTCTTTCAGGGTTCTGTCAAAGCCATCGTGCAGTATCACATGGCCCATCTGATCTTTATCCACTTCCCCTTCCATTTTATGTGTTGTATTTAATTTCGATTCCTTTGTGTAACCCTTCTTTGTTTAGAATTGGCTTGCCGCACGAGTTCTTAATATTTGCACAGGTGCTTCTCTTCTCTCCGAAGGTCTCTTTAATTTTCTTACAGGTGACAATTATCTTTCTCATTGTCATACGTGCTCCCACAGCTTGTCTTCTCTATTCTTATGACTGGGTGTTGTGTGATGTCCTTAGTTTAGTTAGGTTTACGTAGTTCTAAGTTCTAGGGGACTGATGACCATAGATGTTAAGTCCCATAGTGCTCAGAGCCATTTGAACCATTTCTCTATTCTTAACATCCAGTGGGCTGTTTGAACTTTCTGGCGATCGCACTTTTTAAAGTCTGCATTCCTTTTAATTTGATGATTTGTAGCATTTTCTTCTTTCTTTAACTGAATTCAGTATCTCTTTTTTATACAGTTATTTTATCTAAGTCTTGTTCTTTTTACCCACTTTATTCTCTGCTGCCTTCTGTTTTCTGCCCCAATATTACACATTCTGTTTCCATTGTATTGCTTTCCCCATTTTTAGTCAATTCCCCCAGCAACATAAGGTTCTTTCAATTTACCGAGGTCCAGTGTTCTTAATATCCAACCTTCCTGCAAATTTTTCAGTTTTAAGCTGCAGTTCACAACCAAAAAATTACTATCAGACGCTTTGTCTTGCCTAGAAAAGTTTTACACGTTACAACCTAGTTTCGGAATCTATCTCTTACCATTACGTAGCCTATTTGATTCCTTTTGCTGTCTCCAATTCTATTCCAATTACACAACCTTCTTTCAAGACAGTGACTAATTTTTGCTCCGCGCTCTATCTCACCAGTCATCTTTCCATTTCCATCCTTTCCACATTCTGCTACAGTTATTCGTCTTGTTCTTTTTTCGACTTTCGAATTCTTGCTTCCATCACAATTAAATGTTCACCTCTCTTAAACATCTGAGTAACTTCTTTTATCATATAATAATACATCTTTTCAGTCTCTTCATCATCTACATAACGAGTATTCCTATAACTTTTAGTACTATTGGTGGTATGATAATGTGTTCACTAAGCTGGTAATAGAGCTTATCCACATTCCTATTTTCTTATTTACTGTTAGCGAATGGTCCTACTTCATTTTGTGTTAATAACCCTGTACTGACCTGACGGGAAGTCCTGTCCATCCTACCACTGTACTTAATTAATTCCAACTATATATAATTTTAACCTATAATTTTTTTTCAACTTCACAACCCTAATTATCCGGTTGCGTGGTATAACTTTTCAAAGTCTGAACCGTAGAAGGCCAATTTCGTTTTTCCTTATGACAACGTCCTCCTAAGTAACCACGCAAGTCTATCCTGCTGAAGAACAACTGAAGCTCCGAAATGTAAGAGGATCCTAACATCATTAAGCCATGCAGTAAATCTGAGTTTCCTCGGGAAATGTAACTGAAGTGGTAACCCCTTGCTTTTCATCGTTAGCGGCATCATCATAGTCAGGCTAATTCAGAAAGCCAGATCAGCCCATGATCTAATCTGTTTACACTGTAACTACTGACCTTGCTGCCGCCCCCTTTATAAATCCGACACTCTTCGATCTCGCTGCTCGTAAGGACGTCTATCTTTATCTTTGAGGCATGGAAATCATGTCAATTTACACGTTTCGCTATTATATCTAAATACTTCTTCATCTGCTAATTGATTTGATGCTTTATCTTTCGGATGTTCTGCTTCAATACAATTTCCTGTCGGTAGCAGAGACATTCACATACAAGTACATGTTAATGTTGAAAAATTAACTTCCTCAAGATGTTGGGTGGGTTCTTCCAGTATATCATTCGAATCTTTTTAATGTCCAGCAGCAAATGACAGTTACTAGTGATCCTAGTCATTATGTAACATCTTTCATAATGAGACAGTGTACAAGTACAGTGAGCCATAGCACTCTCCCTGAATTCTAGATACGGCTCTTTCTGATATCCAGTTGCTTGGATTTGTCTTATACCAAATAAGCCCAAAAATGTTCCATTTGGCAGACCAGACTACGTCAGGAATGCTACTGCTCAGAAACCATTGCCTCTCGGTGCTTTATGACATGGTGCAGTTTCATCCAGACACAAGCAGTCAGCATATCAGGAATTTTATCTCTCCCATACGCATTACGCAATGGTGTAAAATGTTTTTCATCAGATGCCATATATAGCGTTTTCGTAAGCACAGTATGCAGAACACACCCGAATCACGAAAAACACCCTCATATCGTAACACTGCATCCTTCAGTGTCAGCTGCACCCATGACGGCAAGTGATCTTACCCATGTGTTTCCCAAACTGAAGCCCTTCCGTCGGACTGCCACAGCGTATGGTGTGAGTCATCACTCCAAATCATTCGTTTCTAGTCATTCACTGTCAAGAGGCGTCGCTCTTTTACTCTGGGCAAATTAGTCAGATACACAACAGATGGGGGGAAATTTATGAAGTTTTAAAACTTCGAGAAAATACCATAGCTGTCACTTCCCGTGTTAGTATTTTTGTCGGCATGGAGGAGGAGCAGGTGAAGTGGTGGCACTGTTGGTGCAGGAAGCCGAGCTCAGTAACCGGTGTGAATACTTGTCATACAGCCTAGGGTGTCAGTGAATCAGCATTGTCTGAAATCATATATATAAGAAATTATTTATAGTAAGGATTGTCGTCTCTAGTGGCTGGAAGGTGCGCTGATTCCCACACTCACTGTCACAAGAAACGTGGACACAGCGCGTCGTCGTCTGCGACTATTGTGCGTATCAGGACAGATGTCACCAGGCGCAAGCATACCGCGGCTCACCGGCACCTAATGCGGCCCACCCCATTGCTCCCGAAGAAGGACTAGAGCTTAAATGCGTGCCAACAGCATATCACACATGGTGGGTATCGTGAAGGCGGAAGCACATCACCGATGTTAGTGACACAGTGTACAACCAGACGGGCAGTACTAGGCACAGCTATAGAGGTGGTACTCAGTTATCACGCCGAATAGGTTGCAGGCCATTGTTTGCAGTGACTTAGTGACTTCGTACGGCCCTTCAGCAGGCTCGCCCTCATCTTCTTCAAACGTGGCAGAAGCTAAGCATCAGTGACAGCTTACAGCTGCTTAGTGGCACTACAGCCAGCTGCCTGTGATCTCGCAGGCGAAGCCTTCTCTTGGCAGCTGGCAGTACATTACGATTGGCAACTCAAGTTATCATGCACCTAGCGAGAGCGCCCTTCCGTTAGAATCAGAAGTGCAGATGAGATGACGAGACACTGAAACTCAGGATTCGTAAACAGTAGTATTTAAGCTGGACATAACGTCGTCACTCCCCTCATTATCTGGAGGTGTCAGTAGACTTTTCCCCTCCGTGGTGTCTCAGTCATTGTCAGTTCCCCTTGCCCGCAGTGGAGCTTCTGAGCACCAAGATTACATGCTACGACTCCGTAGCGCAAGGCTCACAAAATGACATTCGTTGCTGTCATGATGTACCATTTGCGCTTATTCATTACGGTTTGGCTCGAACTGGACCCGTATCAACAACTGCGTCCTGCCTTCTGCAATACTGCAATCATTGTGTGTCCCAGATATAGGTTGTTAAATATGGTATGAGCCGAATACCTATAACAATTTATATACGCACCAGGTAACTGAAACTGCTAGGCAAAATTGCTCCCCTCTTCACGAAATTAGTCCTTAGTTTTACTTTCATGTCCAATAACAACTGCAATATACGTGGATTACACTGACACTACTTCATACCGTGCAGTCCCGGTTAGTATCTCAAAAGAGTGAACTACATTACTTTTTACCCCTAAAACATAATTTTTACTCTCCAATACGATCGAGATCTATCTTATTCTATCTGACAGAATTTAATTACAGTTATCACTGCGGCCGGTCGGAATGGCCGAGCAGTTCTAGGCGCTACAGTCTGGAACCGCGAGACCGCTACGGTCGCAGGTTCGAATCCTGCCTCGGGCATGGATGTGTGTGATGCCCTTAGGTTGGTTACGTTTAAGTAGTTCTAAGCTCTAGCGGACTGGTGACCTCAGCTGTTAAGTCCCATAGTGCTCAGAGCCATTTGAACCAGTTATCACTGCAATTGCTTTTAGTCCGTATTTCTTAGTTATGGCGTCAAGCAATTTTATGGGAATTTGGCGCCAAGGGTGATCCATAGGAATGACAGCTTTACGCCTTAAGCGTACGTAGAGTGTGGAAGTTACAATAAGAAACACGGCTGTCCAATCTACATTTCTGTCCCTGTATGCTATTAGCAATTTACAATTTTTCTAAGTCTACCAGGTGGTATTTTAATCTACTGCTTTGCTATATTATCCAGTAGTTTGCCTTCGAAACAAATGTTTCCTTAACGTTTTGTTAAAATACGCATCCCTAAAATCACGCTTACAAAAATACTGCTATCAGTACTGCCCACATACAACATACTGTTTGGGGGCTCTTGTTACCTATTTTATTCCACAGCTGCTTACAAATCGACTACACATTGCCATGCCATAACGTACTATACCTTTCCTTTTTACAGTCAAATTTCTTGCAGTCTTCTGCACCTTACCATGTACATAGAATATTAGTGATGCCGTACAGATTTTATTTGGTTCTATTTTATAATAATATAGCCATGCGACGTAGTAACACATCTGTATCCTTCGGGTGAAACAGTGTATCTCTGAATTTTAGAAAACTGGAAATTTGTCGTGAGTTCCTATGGGGACGAAATTGCTGAGGTCATGGGTCCCTAGGCTTACACACTACTTAATCTAACTTAAACTAACTTACGCGAAAGACAACACACCCACCCATGCCCGGGTGAGGACTCGAACCTCTGACAGGGGCAGCCGCGCGAACCGTGCAAGGCGCCATAGACCGCGTGGCTTCCTCGCTCGGCATCTCTGAATTTGACTGAGCTTTTAACAAGAACTAAATATCGTACTATTTTTTTCTCTCATTACGTTTAGCTTTGCGAGTATCTTCAAATTTATCCCGATCCTCAGGCACACATTCCTGAAAGAATTCAGTCTTGTTGGTTCGATGTTTAGCCTTACAAGCATTTTTCCTCCTTCTACTTTTCCTCCCCTTGACTTTGGAGAAGATGTTGCTGTTCTGTCCTGCCTACTCATCGAATATGGGGTGCCTAGGAAACCTGCTTTCGAATTTTTATTACAGTAAGATAAATGTCACTACTTCACTTTGAGAAACCTTACGACTTATCTTAGAAGAAAGATTAAGGAAAGGCAAACCTACGTTTCTAGCATTTGTAGACTTAGAGAAAGCTCTTGACAACGTTGATTGGAATACTCTCTTTCAAATTCTGAAGGTGGCAGGGGTAAGATACAGGGAGCGAAAGGCTATTTACAATTTGTACAGAAATCAGATGGCAGTTATAAGAGTCGAGGGGCATGAAAGGGAAGCAGCGGTTGGGAAGAGAGTGAGACAGGGTTGTAGCCTCTCCCCGATGTTATTCAATCAGTCAGCATATTGAGCAAGCAGTAAAGGAAACAAAAGAAAAATTTGGAGTACGTATTAAAATCCAGGGAGAAGAAATAAAACTTTGAGGTTCGCCGATGACATTTAATTCTGTCAGAGACAGCAAAGGATTTGCAAGAGCAGTTGAACGGAATGGACAGTGTCTTGAAAGGAGGATATAAGATGAACATCAACAAAAGCAAAAAGAGGATAATGGAATGTAGACGAATTAAGTCGGGTGATGCTGAGGGAATAAGGTTAGGAAATGAGACACTTAAAGTGGTAAAGGAGTTTTGCTGTTTGGGGAGCAAGATAACTGATGATGGTCGAAGCAGAGAGGATATAAAATGTAGACTGGCAATGGCAAGGAAAGCGTTTCTGAAGAAGAGAAATTTGTTAACATCGAGTATAGATATGTCAGGAAGTCGTTTCTGAAGGTATTTGTACGGATTGTAGCCATGTATGGAAGTGAAACATGGACAATAAATAGTGTGGACAAGAAGAGAATAGAAGCTTTCGAAATGTGGTTCTACAGAAGAATGTTAAAGATTAGGTGGGTAGATCATGTAACTAATGAGGAGGTATTGTATAGGATTGGGGAGAAGAGAAGTTTGTGGCACAACTTGACTAGAAGAAGGGATCGTTTGGTAGGACATGTTCTGAGGCATCAAGGGATCACAAATTTAGCATTGGAGGGCAGCGTGGAGGGTAAAAATCGTAGTGGGAGACCAAGAGATGAATACACTAAGCAGATTCAGAAGGATGTAAGTTGCAGTAGGTACTGGGAGATAAAGGAGCTTGCAAAGGATAAAGTAGCATGGAGAGCTGCATGAAACCAGTCTCAGGACTGAAGACCACAACAACAACAACTACTTTGAGAAATTACAATCGTTTGTCGCAAGCAGTGGGTGACAGTCATAATAAGAAAATCTCTTCAGCATGCACAACTCCTAATGCAAGTGGAACAATACAGTTCCTAAGTCGCTGCTGTAGAGCTCGTAGAACGGCTAGTCTTCAACTGGGCCGTGGCCAGGCGGCGCGGCGCTTGGGTTCTTTTCGCCTAGAAGCCGCTGCTGTCCCGGTGTCGTCCTATGACGGGTAGGACAGCGTACTATTGGTTGATGTCTGCTCTACCGTTGCTGGCCCATAACTTTTACGCCGGAGCAGCTGCCACCCGAAGTTGTGACGAATCTGCGCCCATTGGAAACAAATGCGACTGTATTTCTTCCCTACACACAATATTTACGACACGACTAAAACCATGAATAGATTCCTGTGCATTCTCCTAGTACATACCTTAAAATCAGTGTTGGCATTTCCATTCTGCACAACGCAAAAGTACTTTCCTATACATCTGATTCAGGCTCCACGATCTCAAAACAACTACCATTATCACCGAGTGGCGTAGATACTACTGCACCTAAATCAATATCGCCTATGTTGCTATTCACATACACATTTACTTCCGTAGAGCACACACTTCATTCATTTGGGGCACTTCTGATACTTCAGGCTCTTCATTTTCACAAGATATTGGAGCTCGTATTTCTACACTACCCTCCGTTACTTCCACAACGCCAATACTTTGCGTCGTAAGTAAACTTTCAAGAACTGACACCAGTTCGATTTCTGAGACCTGTTCGTCTCGTCTAGTCTCATATGAGCACTTTTCTCCTTAATTTCTGCTTCCTCACAATTGCAGCTTGCTATCGCCGGATTAGCCCTCTCCAGCTCTTCTTTCCACCAAGCAACCCATTTCTTCTCTTGCCTCTCTATTTCATCTAAAGCTGTGTCCGTCTGCTTCTCAGGACGCAGTACCTCTATATGGTCTTTGTAATATTCTAATTCCCCAGCTTTCTGTTCAAGTGCTGCTCGTAACCTAAATATCTGCTCTGACAGAGTTACAATAGACACCCATACTACCGGTGCATATTTCTACCGGCATCTAGCGTATTCTGATACCGCCCAAGCAATATATATATATATATATATATATATATATATATATATATATATATATATATATATATATATATATATATATATATATAAAAGGGAATGACACCTGGTTCACGCTTCAGAGTACACAATACACGTTGAGTTATTCTAGCCCACCTACACTCATTACAATCGCGTACCAACTGACACTATCGTCGCCAAGTGTAACATACGGCTAGCACAGCCTTTGTAGACAGCAGCTCGTGCCCAGAGAGGTGCCAAAATGTACACTTAACACGTGTTAGATATGGTTCACTATAGTCACCCTTAAGCAGACAAGTCAGGATGTTCAGACTGTTGTGCAAGAGTTATTTTCACCGCCCTCCATTGTGCGAAACGTTGACTGCAGTATCAGCGAAGCTCCTGGTCACCAGTTGTACTGTGGGCAGCCACTTTTGCTACAGCCGTAGGCCGTCAGCGTGATCGTGAGGCTCACCGTTCGAGTCCGGATTTTTAGCTGGCGTGCAAGCTGAGCGGGTGAGGTGGTGATGCTACTGTTGTAGGAGGCTGAGCTAGGGAGCTGATGTGAACGGCTGTAATACGCCCTATAGTGGAAGTGATACAGCTTTGTCTGCAATCACACTTATCACAAGTAAATTACAGTACAGTACAGACAGCTCTCTCTCGTGTGGCGGAAGACGCACTGATTCGCACACTCGCGTGTGACGCGCAATGCGGTCACAGCACTTTGATGGCTGCTCAAGACCCACAGGAAATGTCTTGCAAGTAAGCAGGACAGGAGTCAGCAGGCGTAAGCCTACCCAGCACTCTCGAAGAAAAACGGGCACCTATGTGGGTGGCAACAGCATATCGCGGATGGTGGGTGCCATGAACGCGGAAGCCCAAGACCTATGTCAGCGACAGAGCGCATAGCCATAGAAGCACTACTACGTACAGCCAGGGAGGTGGTACTCATTTGTCTCATCCAAAAGGTGGTAGTTTTGCAGGCACCCGGTATAGCCCTTCACCAGCAGAAGGCCCCGGCTCGCCCACTTCTTCTATCCCTCACGGAAGTAACCAAACAGCAGTGACATCTTGCAGAGGCTAGATTCCTCTACAGCGGGCCGGCTAAAGTGTCAAATGTTAAAATGTGTGTGAAACCTTATGGGACTTAACTGCTAATGTCATCAGACCCTAAGCTTACACACTACTTAACCTAAATTATCCTAAGGACAAACACACACTCATGCCCGAGGGAGGACTCGAACCTCCGCCGGGACCAACCGTACAGTCCATGACTGCTACAGTGTCGGAGGCAAGTCTTCTCTCGGCATCAGGCAGCACATCGCGATTCGCCAGTCAAGTTATCCCGTAACTGCAGGGAGTGTAATTCCATCGGGATCAGAGGTGCAGACGGAATGATCCCACACTGAGACAGGCTTCAGAAACGATCATACTTAAGCTGAACATGACATCATCGTGGCCGACGATGAAGTTATTTTCCATCATTTCCCGGAGGTGTCAGCGGGCTTGTCCTCACCGTGGTGTCTCGATTATTGTCAGTTCCTCTTGCCTTCTCACTTTCCGTCAGTACAAGGACGCCGGGAGGGACTGAGGTGACATGTTACATATTATGTCTCTGTACTGAAAGGCTGGCAGGATGACGCATTGGGTGCTGCATACTGCGTCTTTTTGAACTCCTCGATTACGGCTCGGCTCGATGGGGAAACGTACTATTAGCAGCGTCCTGCCTTCTGCAACGCTGCACACGGTATGAGCCGAATCTTATTGTCAGCCGTCAGCGCCAAGTAATAACTTCAAAAATTTATGTGGGAAACCGAGAACTGAATTTGCTGTGCAGCAATATTCATGTGGTGTATAGTACTAAGAAGCAACAAAGTTCCCTCCCGTAGGGGTGGCGTATCCCCCCTTTTCCCCTCACCAAATGTCAATTTCTTCCGTTTTTTAAAAATGTTAATACATAATGGTTCATTTTTAGAAGAGATCCGTAATTAAAATAATATTCCTCTTTAAATTTCACACAAGATAGGTATTGCGCGTATTTTAAGTCAAACGGATTGTTTTACAAGTATAAGAGTCGGAATAGGATTTTGTTAATGCACAATTTTTGCACCTTTTATGCCTAATGGGTTTCATAAATCAAAAGGGTAATTAATTATATGGAAATATTTCATATATGTTCAATTTGATGGAATGTTTTGTTTGTACAGTATTGCTGAATTCAAGACAACAATGAAAACGGCAACTTCCACTTCGCATTCACTCAAAGCTCCTCTACCACAGTCACGGTCGTTTCTCCCTGCACGTGTCCAGTTTAGCTGAGTTTATGTCGTTAACTCAGTCCGTGCGGGACAGTTCTGTTTGTTGTATTATTTAGTGTTTCCTCTTACTTTCTTTTCTATGGACGAAGAGACGAACCATGCAGGACTACCACCAGTTTCATTTGCGGAAAATTTATTTCAGAAGGAGATACATACAAAGCGACGAAGAGGTTGGAAACTTTGACACGTATCAACAAATAGAGCAAGGATAAGGCTCACCCTCTTCTGCAAAACGTTGGAATGACCAGTGCATAAGCTATGTAGCCGTGAATGTATTAAGATGGTAGCTTAACGAGACCAATACACTGGAAAGCAGCACAAGCAGATGACAGAAGCTTAAGATCGCCTTCATATTACCCAGGCAGCTTCAAAAAGGACTTGCTCCAGACGTTTCAGACGTCATCACAATAACGGAAGGTAAGCGCAGAGTCAGATAAGGTACACTTCTAATGATCTACTTGACCCGTTACTCATCCAGGACTGCACGCCGTCAATCCTATTTCTCCATAAAGTAAGAGGTTGTCACAGCTTTTCAACCGTGATTGGTAAAGGGAAGTTGCAGGCTTTCTAGCTATCCTACCAGTCCCCGCATCTTCTTAATACCTCACGAAAATTCAATGATCCAACTTCGTTCCCAAAGCCTACTGAAAAGGCAGGAGAAAAATGCATTCTCTCTCCCTCTTCACACAAACAGGATAGAGCCCTGGTGATGACACTTAAAATGATACAAAATTTCAATGATTTAGTGTACTTGTGGGTCTAACAACCAGTGATGTCATATTCTCATTTCCCATCCACTATTAACTCACATGAAGGCCATCAGACGGGTTCAAAGAGTTTGACGAGTCTTAGGTATGTTGTAGAGGGAGCTGTCATGAATACCTGGTTAGTAGCTTTCCATGCGACGGCCCTTTTTCCGCAAACTTCGATGTTGAAGTTTTATGCGAACTCATATACCTGTAACGTATGTCATGTTTCGGCCAGTAATCGTAGTACACGGCTACCACACTGGTGGTCCTGTTTCAAATTCAACAAGTGTAATTTTTTCCATTTAATCATACAGAATACCATTAAATAGTATACATCATGCAAAATTATAAAAAAATTGTCATTTTCTCCCTAGTAATTTCGTTAATAAATCAATCACTACAGATAACTTTCTTCAAGCGTTCATAGTTCGTAGTTACAATTCCAAAAATTTGAACTACGTTCGCCTCCTACATTTCCTAGTTGTAACCTTGCCTCTCATTGTTACCTCCCCCTTATCGACTGACGGAACTCCGAGACCTTGAGTGGTTAGCACTCTGGACTCGCATGCGGGAGGACAACGATTCAATCCCACGTCCGGCCATCCTGATTTCGGTTTTCCATGATTTCCCTAAATCGCTCCAGGCAAATGCCGGAATGGTTCCTTTGAAAGAGCACGGCCGACTTTCTTCCCCATCCTTCCCTAATCCGATGAGACCAATGACCTCGCTGTCTGGTCTCCTTCCCCAAACAACCCAACCCAACCCGAGACCCTGTAAACCGGCAGCTGGCATTTGTCGCCAGCAAAAGTTGTTCGCAACGCGTTATCAGTGCAGCGAATGCCTCCAGAGTACAGTGAAATGGGAGAGGCGACCGTTTCTACACAAGGACAGCCAAAAGTAGATCCATCAGAAATAGAGGAGTGTGAAGAGCAATCGAAGGCCGAACACACTAATACCATCACAGGCGCCGAAAGATTACTTCAAGATTTGAACCTTCCTAAAAATACACCTCCGAGCACAGTTTCCGCTTATTTCATTGCAATTGGAGATGCGACAGCGAGAGCAAAACCAGATCTTTTTATGAAATAATATATACTGCAACAGACTCTTGTTACTAATATTTTATCAGCACGACGAGTTTTGGCAGCATTCTGCCATCATCAGGTGCTTTTACAGTTACTTTTACATTTTAATTAATATGAAATGAGGTTAACCTCCTTTGCTGTTCTTTCCGCACACAGGAAACTAACCTTACCTCGTAATAATTACAATGTAAAAGTAAGTGTAAATGCACACGTTGATGGCAGCCTGTTGCCGAAACACGTCGTGCTAATAAAACATTAGTAATAGGTGACTGTTGCAATGTATACTATCTCATAAAAATCTTCCAGTACAGTCGAAGCCCTCAAATAGCTCCATATAACAAGGATAAATTTAAGTAAAGTACAAGTTCTGTTGGCTGAAAGACGAATTATCGTTGTGGATGACTTAATAGCGGTAATCTACTCTGTAACAAGCGGAATACATATTTCAAGAAATTTTGCTGTGACGATTGATTTATTAATGGAAACAACGGCGAAAATGACTCTTCCTGAAAAATTTTGCAGTACATATGCTATGTTTTTGTGGTCTTCAGTCCTAAGACTGGTTTGATGCAGCTCTCAATGCTACTCTGTCCTGAGCAAGCCTCTTCATCTCGAGTAACTACTGTAACCTACATCCTTCTGAATCTGCTTGCTGTATTCGTCTCTTTCGCAAAGCTGGTCGCAGGTGATGCTCCAGAAATGACCAGCTTTGCGAAATAAGCGGCGACACTTTCTGCATAACCCACCCATCATTGCACGGCAATGAGGGGGCTGCTCTGTTTGGTCGATGGGACTGGGAAGTACTGTACCAGCCACCATACTCCCCAGACTTAAGTCCTTGTGACTTTGATTTGATTCCGAAGATGAAGGAACCACTTCTTGGCATTCGTTTCAGAATTGTTCCAGAGATTCGACAGACAGTAGACCGCTCCATTCTCACCATTAACAGAACAGGCTCTGCTAACGGTATACTACGACATCCACATCGCTGGCAACGGGTTCTAATCAACGCTGCTCACTACTTTGAAGGACAGTAACGGGTGCAAACATGTAACTCTTTTGCATAAGTTGTGAATAAATAGTTGCCACTATTTAAGTTCCAACCTAAGTATAATTAATCCACGTAGTGGAGGGCACTTCTGGTACACGTAACATCGATCCCTATCCGTATTCCATTATTGAATGGTGCGTGTGAGGAACGACTGTGATGAGCCTCTGTATGTGCTCTGATTATCTCGGGATTTTCAAAAATGGTTCAAATGGCTCTAAGCACTATGGGACTTTACATCTGAGGTCATCAGTCCCCTATAGTTAGAACTACCTAAACCTAACTAACCTAAGGACATCACACATATCCATGCCCGAGGCAGGATTCGACCCTGCGACCGTGGCAGCATTGCGGTTCCGAACTGAAGCGCCTAGAACCGCTGGGCCACAGCAGCCGGCGGGATAGTCATTTCGTGACACGTTTGCATGGGAAAGTACTTAATATGTTGCCCGACTCTTCTTGGAATGTTAACAGTAAGAATCTTGGTGATGCGTAGTCTCTCGTGTAACGTGTCCTACTGGAGATGGTACCGCACATCAGTTACCCTCTCACGATTACCAAACGAACCCGTGACAGAATGAAATACACTTCGTTGTATCTTATCTCTCTCTCCCATTAATTAATCTTGCTAAGCTTCTCAGACTGACTACACATACTCAAAAATAAGTCGAACCACAGTTTTGTAATCCAATGGTCATTTCATTTGACACCCTTCAACCTATTTCTAAATACATTTGCACTGATTCATTAACACATTACATCTACGTCAAATTTTGGAACATACCAAAAACTCTTGACATAAATAGTAATAAAACTCTTTTTGTAATTGTTAAAGGAAGAACAACTCTTAGGAGGTACAGCTAACGTTTCATGTTCGCTATCTTTAGCACGAATATTGAAATATATTCTTCTCCTTCAGCAGGGGTCAAGTATCACTACTGGACTTGCACCAACGTAGATCTCTCTTATATTATTGTCACAATCACTGTGAGAAATATCCGATGAAGGTAGTAGACTATTAGCACATTCTACCTCGAATATTAAACTCTTAACGTCACGTTGATGGTTGGTTGGTTGGTTGGTTAATTGGCTTAGGGAAGGACAGGGAAGGAAATCGGCAGTGTTCTTTTCAAAGGAACCGTCCCAGTATTTGTCTGAAGCGATTTATGGGTATCACGGAAAACTTAAATCAGGATGACCGGACACGGGTCCTCCGGAATGCGAGTCCAGTGTGCTAACCACTGCGCCACCCCGCTCTTAACGTCATGACACACCGTTTCCGGAGAATAACTTCCCATTTCTGCCAACGACAGCCACTACAATTCCTGAAACATATCATCTCGTCTGTACCAACCTGTTCCGATGCCTATTGCTAGTCTTTCGATTTTATCGGCGCCTTCCACCTCACCAATTTAATAAGGGCCCTAAACAATGGAGCAGTACTCCAGAATAGTTCGTTCTAGAATCTTATATACAGTTTTCGCAACTCAAGCACTAAATATCCCGAAACCCTTCCGAGAAGTCATATTTCCCCTTCAGCACTACGTGTTAGTTCCGTTTCACATCAGTTTGAAGTATATCTCTACCTATTGAAACTATGTTTCAGCTTTAGAATTTGTTGTTGGAGACTGTCGTTTTTCTTCTGATCAACTTGTTTCTCACCACTACCTGGTTCACATTTTAGATTTTCTTGTCAGACGGGACTGGTGAGTCCCGGTTGTATTTGAGACTATCAAGCAAAAACGGGGTTTCTGTGCAGTCGTTTGTTTAATGCCTGTTACGATCCTCCTGTATCTTCTGCTGTCTACAGGATTTTTTAAGCATGTAGTATAAATTTCAAACATTAGACAGCCGGCCGATGTAGCCGAGCGGTTCTAGGCGCTTCGGTCTGGAACCACGCGAACGCTACGGTCGCAGGTTCGAATCCTACATCGGGCATGGATGTGTGTGACGTCCTTAGGTTACTTAGGTTTAAGTAGTTCTAAGTTCTAGAGGCTGATGACCTCAGATGTTAAGTCCCATAGTGCTCAGAGCCGTTTGAAACATTTTATTTGAACCAAACATTAGACAGCAGCTTCATCAACTTGTTGCAGCCTCCTAGCTCTCCTACTAAAAAAATGGTTCAAATGGCTCTGAGCATTATGGGACTTAACATCTTACGTCATCAGTCCCCTAGAACTTAGAACTACTTAAACCTAACTAACCTAAGGACATCACACACATCCATGCCCGAGGCAGGATTCGAACCTGCGACCGCAGCAGCAGCGCGGTTCCAGATTGTAGCGCCTAGAACCGCTCGGCCACCGCGGCCGGCCAAGCGTAAAAAGTTTCATTTACAGTGACTGTTGTTTACTTATTAAGTATAAAGAACTAGGCAAATTTGATTTCCACCTGTTTATCAAAACCATGTCCTCCAACGTGGGCGGACATTTTACCAGCATTTCTGCAAATTGTAATAGTGTTCGCAACAGCTTCAATGCAGCTAAAAACTGGCGTAATATGTGCACAGTGTACCAACTCCTCTCGTTCTTCTGCTTCCTCTCTTTCCCTTTCCCCCTATATACACACCTGAAAAATTTACTTTTCGATCATAACGAGGAAGCTACGTCAGCGGGTCAACACTCAACCACCGGTAGAGTGCGTTTCCAGGTACTGATGCGACGGGGGGTTGGATTTCCGGGAACAGATGCGACGGAGGGCCACGCACAGAATTTCGGCAATACACACTCGGATAAGGCAGTGGATGTGTAAGCGGAAGGAGAAGCAGACCGCACTGACGAGCGCCGGCGCACACGTACAGCTCTTGTCGGCGCGGTGGTAATTAGAAAGCGCCCTCTTCCGGCGAGTGCAGCCGGCGTGAACGCCAACGCACTGACGTCTGTGTCTGCCGCGCGACCGGGGGCATCGATTGGCGGCGGCGGAGGCGGCGGCAGTCCTGGCGTCTGCTGGCTGCTCGCGCTAACGAGCGCGCCGCCTACTCGCCTCGCTGTCAGATTAGTAATTAGCAGGGAACCAGGTGTGCGCCGCTCCTACAACGTGCCTCACATAACTCGCCATATTCACCACACCACCTTCAAGTTGCCACTCTTTTTCAGTACACTGTGAGAATACTATAAGTCGTACTTTCGGCAGAGACCTTTAGCAAGCAAAACTCGTTTTCACCACAGCTGACGAACGAAGGGAGATTTGTTCAAGGTCACTTAAGATAATACAAGTAGAGGTGGAAAAATAAGCTCATGTCTCAGTATATCTACGTTTCGATACATCATCTGAGTGTTGTCGATTATTATTATTATCTACGTATGGTATTACAAAATGTAGACACGCAATATTCGGCAAAACGAAGTGTAGACCCCCTCATAGTGTAAATTAACGTGGTTGCGCGACTACGTGCAGCCACATTTCAGTTGAAAGTACCAAACAGTGCAAGCATGGAAGCTCTGTGTAAAGTGCATTCGTGTTCAGGCAAGACAAGTTCCTGATAACGTAACTGAATTTATTGGTGAGAGGAGGGAGAATTCAGCACTAGTGCTGATATAATGTGCAAGGAAAAAATTAAAGCCAATAAGTAGGCGATGTTCAAATTATGGCACGACGGACACGATCCTGATGGGAGTTTCATTCTAGCATTTACAATAAAGAAGAAGTAAAGTGGACATAGTAACGATAGGGTTAAATATTTATGGAGCACTGATATCTGAGAGAGTGTCGTCGTAACTGCCGTCCGCTTCACGTCTGCTGTGCAGCGAGCTTCGTTAATTTAAGTATTAACTGTATTATTCTTACTTATCACTTCTTCTTCCGTGTGTTTTTGCTTTTAGGAAGCTTTAATTGTCGAGTGCTAGTAATAGTGTTCCATAGATTTCGTGTTTGTTTTGAATACAGTCAGAGTGTCCCTTTAGACAACCATAGTGCCGGTAGTGCTAGTGTTTGTTTTCAATACAGTACAGAGACAGGTAGTGCTATTTTCATTGTTTTCTACAAGAAGTGGCTAGCAACCACAGTTTAGTCAGTTTAGTCAGCCGCCTTTAGTGAATTAGCAGTCCAGTTAAAAGTTGATTAACTCTCTACACTAAATTGATTTCTTAGGATGGATAGGATGTGTGACTGCTGTGTACGGACGCAGGAGGAGCTGGCCACTGTTCGCGAACAGCTGAACGTGTTGATGGCCGCGGTCAGCAGTCTTCAGGCTGCTGCATCGGAGTGTAGCGGCAGTGGGGAGTCTGGTGCGTCGCATGGTACACCCCAGGTGTTACATGCTTCATCCACTGTCCCTGCTGTCGAGACATCTTCGCGGGTACCGGGCTCGGTTGGGCCACCCTCTCCCCAAGGGGAGTGGCGGGTTCAACGGCGTTTACGGCGCACGAGGCGGAGGGTCAATGTGGAGGCTGGCCGTGTGGCATCGCCCGCTCTGCCTGTGAGTGGACATGTGGCCGCTCCTTCAGCAAGGTCCGAGCAGGACACGGGGGGAGGGGTTTATTAGTTATTGGGAGCTCCAACGTTAGGCGGGTGATGGAGCCCCTTAGAGAAATTGCGGAAAGGTCGGGGAAGAAGGCCAGTGTCTGCTTGCCGGCGGGTCTCATCCGAGATGTGGAGGAGGCCCTGCCGGCGGCGATAGATAGCACTGGGTGCACCCGACTGCAAATTGTTGCTCATGTCGGCACCAATGACTCCTGCCGTCTGGGTTCAGAGGTCATCCTCAGTTCGTACAGGCGGTTGGCGGAATTGGTGAAGGCGGAAAGCCTCGCTCGCGGGGTGGAATCAGAGCTAACTATTTGTAGCATCGTTCCCAGAACCGATCGCGGTCCTCTGCTTTGGAGCCGAGTGGAAGGCTTAAACCAGAGTCTTAGACGATTCTGCGGAGATCTGGGGTGCAAATTTCTCGACCTCCGCTATCGGGTGGAGAAATGTAGGGTCCCCCTGAATAGGTCAGGCGTGCACTACACGCCGGAAGCGGCTACAAGGGTAGCGGAGTACGTGTGGAGTGCACATGTTTTTTTTTTTAGGTTAGAGAATTCCCTCCCTAGGCCCGACAAGACGCCTCCTGAGACGCAGCAAGGCAGGAGTAGGCAAAATGCAACAGGGAATAACAATATTAATGTGCTAATAGTAAATAAACTGCAGGATCGTCTATAGAAAGGTCCCAGAACTGCTCTCATTAGTAAACGGTCACAACGCCCATATAGTACTAGGGACAGAAAGTTGGCTGAAACCAGACGTAAATAGTAATGAAATCCTAAACTCAGATTGGAATGTATACCGCAGAGACAGGCTGGACAGTGAAGGGGGAGGCGTGTTTATAGCGATAAGAAGTGCAATAGTATCGAATGAAATTGACTGAGATCCGAATAGTGAAATGATTTGGGTGAAAGTCACGGTTAAAGCAGGCCCAGACATGATAATTGGATGTCTCTATAGACCCTCTGGCTCAGCAGCTGTTGTGGCAGAGCACCTGAAGGATAATTTGGATAATATTTCGAGTAGGTTTCCCCACCATGTTATAGTTCTGGGTGGAGATTTTAATCTGCCAGATATAGACTGGGAGACTCAAACTTTCATAACGGGTGGCAGGGACAAAGAATCCAGTGAAATTTTTTTAAGTGCTTTATCTGAAAATATCTGTATGAATATCTGTATGAATATCAAGAGCTCAGATGGAAACCCAGTTCTAAGCAAAGATGGGAAAGCAGAAAGGTGGAAGGAGTATATAGAGGGTCTATACAAGGGCGATGTACTTGAGGACAATATTATGGAAATGGAAGAGGATGTAGATGAAGATGAAATGGGAGATACGATACTGCGTGAAGAGTTTGACAGAGCACTGAAAGACCTGAGTCGAAACAAGGCCCCCGGAGTAGACAATATTCCATTGGAACTACTGACGGCCGTGGGAGAGCCAGTCCTGACAAAACTCTACCATCTGGTGAGCAAGATGTATGAAACAGGCGAAATACCCTCAGACTTCAAGAAGAATATAATAATTCCAATCCCAAAGAAAGCAGGTGTTGACAGATGTGAAAATTACCGAACTATCAGCTTAATAAGTCACAGCTGCAAAATACTAACACGAATTCTTTACAGACGAATGGAAAAACTAGTAGAAGCCAACCTCGGGGAAGATCAGTTTGGATTCCGTAGAAACACTGGAACACGTGAGGCAATACTGACCTTACGACTTATCTTAGAAGAAAGATTAAGGAAAGGCAAACCTACATTTCTAGCATTTGTAGACTTAGAGAAAGCTTTTGACAATGTTGACTGGAATACTCTCTTTCAAATTCTAAAGGTGGCAGGGGTAAAATACAGGGAGCGAAAGGCTATTTACAATTTGTACAGAAACCAGATGGCAGTTATAAGAGTCGAGGGACATGAAAGGGAAGCAGTTGTTGGGAAGGGAGTAAGACAGGGTTGTAGACTCTCCCCGATGTTGTTCAATCTGTATATTGAGCAAGCAGTAAAGGAAACAAAAGAAAAATTCGGAGTAGGTATTAAAATTCATGGAGAAGAAATAAAAACTTTGAGGTTCGCCGATGACATTGTAATTCTGTCAGAGACAGCAAAGGACTTGGAAGAGCAGTTGAACGGAATGGACAGTGTCTTGAAAGGAGGATATAAGATGAACATCAACAAAAGCAAAACAAGGATAATGGAATGTAGTCTAATTAAGTCGGGTGATGCTGAGGGAATTAGATTAGGAAATGAGACACTTAAAGTAGTAAAGGAGTTTTGCTATTTGGGGAGCAAAATAACTGATGATGGTCGAAGTAGAGAGGATATAAAATGTAGGCTGGCAATGGCAAGGGAAGCGTTTCTGAAGAAGAGAAATTTGTTAACATCCAGTATTGATTTAAGTGTCAGGAAGTCATTTCTGAAAGTATTCGTATGGAGTGTAGCCATGTATGGAAGTGAAACATGGACAATAAATAGTTTGGACAAGAAGAGAATAGAAGCTTTCGAAATGTGGTGCTACAGAAGAATGCTGAAGATTAGATGGGTAGATCACATAACTAATGAGGAAGTATTGAATAGGATTGGGGAGAAGAGAAGTTTGTGGCACAACTTGACCAGAAGAAGGGATCGGTTGGTAGGACATGTTCTGAGGCATCAAGGGATCACCAATTTAGTATTGGAGGGCAGCGTGGAGGGTAAAAATCGTAGAGGGAGACCAAGAGATGAATACACTAAGCAGATTCAGAAGGATGTAGGTTGCAGTAGGTACTGGGAGATGAAAAAGCTTGCACAGGATAGAGTAGCATGGAGAGCTGCATCAAACCAGTCTCAGGACTGAAGACCACAACAACAACAACATCTGAAAACTACCTTGAGCAGTTAAACAGAGAACCGACTCGTGGCGATAACATATTAGACCTTCTGGTGACAAACAGACCCGAACTATCTGAAACAGTTAACGCAGAACAGGGAATCAGCGATCATAAAGCGGTTACTGCATCGATGATTTCAGCCGTAAATAGAAACATTAAAAAAGGTAGGAAGATTTTTCTGTTTAGCAAAAGTGACAAAAGGCAGATTACAGAGTACCTGACGGCTCAACACAAAGGTTTTGTCTCAAGTACAGATAGTGTTGAGGATCAGTGGACAAATTTCAAAACCATCGTACAATATTCGTTAGATGAGTATGTGCCAAGCAAGATCGTAAGAGATGGAAAAGAGCCACCGTGGTACAACAACCGAGATAGGAAACTGCTGCGGAAGCAAAGGGAACTTCACAGCAAACATAAACATAGCCAAAGCCTTGCAGAGAAACAAAAATTACGCGAATTGAAATGTAGTGTGAGGAGGGCTATGCGAGAGGCGTTCAACGAATTCGAAAGTAAAGTTCTATGTACTGACTTGGCAGCAAATCCAAAGAAATTTTGGTCTTATGTCAAAGCGGTAGGTGGATCAAAACAAAATGTCCAGACACTCTGTGACCAAAATGGTACTGAAACAGAGGATGACAGACTAAAGGCCGAAATACTAAATGTCTTTTTCCAAAGCTGTTTCACAGAGGAAGACTGCACTGTAGTTCCTTCTCTAGATTGTCGCACAGATGACAAAATGGTAGATATCGAAATCGACGACAGAGGGATAGAGAAACAATTGAAATAGCTCAAAAGAGCAAAGGCCGCTGGACCTCATGGGATACCAGTTCGATTTTACACAGAGTACGCAAAGGAACTTGCCCCTCTTCTTGCAGCGGTGTACCGTAGGTCTCTAGAAGAGCGTAGCGTTCCAAAGGATTGGAAAAGGGCACAGGTCATCCCCGTTTTCAAGAAGGGACGTCGAACAGATGTGCAGAACTATAGACCTATATCTCTAACGTCGATCAGTTGTAGAATTCTGGAACACATATTATGTTCGAGTATAATGACTTTTCTGGAGACTAGAAATCTACTCTGTAGGAATCAGCATGGGTTTCGATAAAGACGGTCGTGTGAAACCCAGCTCGCGCTATTCGTCCACGAGACTCAGAGAGCCATAGACACGGGTTCACAGGTAGATGCCGTGTTTCTTGACTTCCGCAAGGCGTTCGATACAGTTCCCCACAGTCGTTTAATGAACAAAGTAATTGCATATGGACTATCAGGCCAATTGTGTGATTGGATTGAGGAGTTCCTATATAACAGAACGCAGCATGTCATTCTCAATGGAGAGAAGTCTTCCGAAGTAAGAGTGATTTCAGGTGTGCCGCAGGAGAGTGTCATAGGACCGTTGCTATTCACAATATACATAAATGACCTTGTGGATAACATCGGAAGTTCACTGAGGCTTTTTGCAGATGATGCTGTGGTATATCGAGAGGTTGTAACAATGGAAAATTGTACTGAAATGCAGGAGGATCTGCAGCGAATAGACGCATGGCGCAGGGAGTGGCAATTGAGTCTCAATGTAGACAAGTGTAATGTGCTGCGAATACATAGAAAAATAGTTCCATTATCATTTAGCTACAAAATAGCAGGTCAGCAACTGGAAGCAGTTAATTCCATAAATTATCTGGGAGTATGCATTAGGAGTGATTTAAAATGGAATGATCATATAAAGTTGATCGTCGGTAAAGCGGATGCCAGACAGATTCATTGGAAGAATCCTAAGGAAATGCAATCCGAAAACAGAGGAAGTAGGTTACAGTACGCTTGTTCGCCCACTGCTTGAATACTGCTCAACAGGGTGGGATCCGTACCAGATAGGATTGATAGAAGAGCTAGAGAAGATCCAACGGAGAGCAGCGCGCTTCGTTACAGAATCATTTAGTAATCGCGAAAGCGTTACGGAGATGATAGATAAACTCCAGGGGAAGACTCTGCAGGAGAGACGCTCAGTTGCTCGGTACGGGCTTTTGTTAAAGTTTCGAGAACATACCTTCACCGAAGAATCAAGCAGTATATTGCTCCCCCCTACGAATATCTCGCGAAGAGACCATGAGGATAAAATCAGAGAGATTAGAGCCCACACAGAAGCATACTGATAATCCTTCTTTCCACGAGCAATACGAGACTGGAATAGAAGGGAGAACCGTCAGGTGGCTTGCGGAGTATGATGTAGATGTAGATGTAGATGTAGTATAAACAACACAACAAATAACAACTCTGTGGAAGCTTCACAACTGTTGCCAATCAATGCCAGCAAGGAAGCTCTGAAAAATTTGTTCCATCTATGAGATTTGGTTTCAAACGTATCAGTGTAAACGAGTTCAGGTGTGCGAACGATGTGAAATAATTTGGAAAAAGGCATATCACATTAATTTTTTGCGGAATAACGACACCTCGAAATCAAAGTAACCAGTGGTTTGTTGATACGAAAGGTGGATTCATACACTACGCACGGTGACTAAGTGTCAAAGTATGTGAGGAGTATTGTTATACAAAAGTACCAGTCAGTGTCTATTTGTTGTTGCACACAAAGCATTGGCTTGCAGATATGGCACTGTAAGCCACCACTACCTCCCCTCACTGTTTTTCAGATGTAAACAAAGAGTTGGACACGTCCTCAATTTGCTCTGCGGAGTATTTTGCACACAACGTATTTGCTAAATAGTATTTAAATTTAATAAATAAGAGGCAGTAATCTGTATCACTCTATGCTCGTATTTCAGATCGCCTTCCAGTTCATAGATTGGGCATTTTTCTAAGCTATTTCTTATTCTAGTGGTCTGTTTTACAAATAATAATACAGATTCGAACGCACCATACCGCCAGAATCATTTGTATGGAAGTCTTTGTATATGTTAATCACACCACTTCATCACTCCCATGAAGCAAGGAATACTTCAGGAGTGCCGTATCAATATACTAATGTATTGGAAAGATGATATACAACCCCGACAAAATACTACGTAGAAAATACGATTGCTGAGTATATTTGCACTTGCTTTATTTACGAAGCTTTTGCACAGACGAGGCAGGCTGAAGGGAGTGATTTCAGGAAAACCGATGCAAGTCTAAGGAGCGTCGAAAGCAAAGAGAAGTACACCTGAGGAATTACCAAAGCTTTAAGTGAGGAGTCACGCGAGAGATATGCAAATCGCGGGCTCTACGGAACATGGTAATAGGATCGTCGCCTGCTGGCTTTTTCTGCATGTCTGATGAGCGTGCCGCCTGGCGCAGGAATGTGGTGACTGGCGACCGCGGCGTGAAAATTAGGACCGCTACAGCTAACAGAGCATTCGTAAAAGCAATTAGCAGCAAGAATGTGACGGTAATTAGGAGCGTCAAGCTGGCTAAACTTAGGTTTTCGCATTCATGTCGGCATACGACGTGCTTGTCTCCAGGTTTGCTTTACATATCCAGTTCTCATTGAAATATGCAGTGATTTACAATTCGAAGCACCTGGCCAGCTTAACAAGTGAGTTGTAAGTAGGCTGTGTAGGTTTCTTTTATTGGAAACGCCACGTAGCGCTCTGTATGAAAATCACTGGCTGTGCTGTGTGCTGTCTGTGGCTAGTTTGCATTGTTGTCTGCCATTGTAGTGTTGGGCTGTTGGCTGTAAACAGCGCATAGCGTTGCGCAGTTGGAGGTGAGCCACCAGCAGTGGTGGATGTGGGGAGAGAGATGGCGGAGTTTTGAAATTTGTAAGACTGGATGTCATGAACTGCTATATATATTATGACTATTAAGGTAAATACATTGTTTGTTCTCTATTAAAATCTTTCATTTGCTAACTATGCCTATCAGTAGTTAGTGCCTTCGGTAGTTTGAATCTTTTATTTAGCTGGTATTAGTGGCGCTCGCTGCATTGCAGTAGTTCGAGTAACGAAGATTTTTGTGAGGTAAGTGATTTGTGAAAGGTATAGGTTAATGTTAGTCGGGGCCATTCTTTTGTAGGGATTATTGAAAGTCAGATTGCGTTGCGCTAAAAAATATTGTGTGTCAGTTTAAGCACAGTCATGTATAATTGTTCTAAGGGGACGTTTCATATGTCGACCCTTAGCCGAGGATACCTCACTGGAATCTTCTGATTTTTTCTTGTAGTTTGTGTAATTACTGTAGATTTTGTTTATTGCTAGCGCGTAATTGTAGAGAGAATCTCCTTTGTAGTTGCAGTCTTTCATTGTTGTACATTAAAAGAGGTGTGGCATGCATGTAAATTTACACCAAGTATTTCGCAGCTGCGCTTGCAATTTACTAGATATTATTTTCTGTGCTATGTTAATCTGTTCTCTTATTTTTGCTCTTCAAACTGTGTTTTTATGTGTTGTCGTATGAAATACTGTGACAATAATGGCGTGTGAAAAACGTAATACTAGGCTCCAAAGTCAACTGAGAAATGACAGTGAAGACGAAAGCAGTGTGTTAGCGCCACCATGTAATGAATTAACTAATGTTCAAAGTAGTAATTTGGTAATTGTGCATAGGGAATGGAGCGAGCTGCAAATAATGGTGTAGGCAGTGAAACAATTAGTGAACAGGGAAGCATTATCGATCGATCGGTCGGCAACAGCTCGCCTCAGGATTCCGCAATGACAGGACACAATCTTGCAAATACTGTAGATTCAGGTTTTGCGTCCTCACCGTTTCCTCAAATAAATCAAGACACATTTTCTGCTTTTCGAAATGCGAATATTGCCGGTTCAAATGCACTGCCGAATAGCACTGAGGTACATGTTTCAGACACCAGTGCACTGTTATTACAGTTAATGCAACAAATGGGACAAAGGCTACAAAAGTTAGACACAACGCTTGAACAAAATCAGAAACAAATGGGACACAATCTTGAAATGTTAGACACAATGGAACAAAATCTTCAAAAGTTAGACACAATGGAACAACACCAGAGACAAACACAGCAACAGTTATACACAATGGAACAAAATCTTCAATAGTTAGACACACTAGAACAAAATCTTCGGAGGTTAGACACCACACTTGAACAAACACGTGAAGATTTAACTACTGAGTTACATAACATTGAATCGAAATGTCAAAAAGTCTGTAATGACGTAAAAACACAAATCTGTGAGCATTTCCAACCTATTTTTTCGCGGCATGAAAATGCATTACAGAATCACGAAGCAGCCATAGAAGAACTGCAAACTATTGTTCATGAAAATCACGACACCTTGCAAGCTAAAATTGACTTAGTTGCATCTACCGATTCGGTTACACAACTTGCAAAAACTCAGGAAAACTTAAAGGACACAGTAGATACGATTTCAACACAAATGGACACTCTGAAACTTTGTTCAGAAAAACACACTGAGGAAATAAGTACACTATCGGAGAAAGTAGCCGAACTTTCAGATTAGTTCACTAACTTATCTACAAAGGTAGATGATGATCTGAATCACACAAGACCTGTAGCCTTCACGGACACTGAAGAGTATGAACAAATTAGAAAAGTCAAACAAAATTAAAATCAAATCAATACACAGTACAAAAGAGAAATCCGGGAAGTACAAGATCAGTTGGCACAAGTAATACAAGAATTACATATTTCAGAGGACACTCGCCTCCAGTACGGGAAGAGGGACATAGAAATACGGAGCAACCACAAAATAATAACACAGGACACTTCGGAAATTATGAAAGAAATTGGCAAGGTGCACAGAATTTTGAAATGGAACCGCCGAAACGACGTAACAATGACCGACATGCGACTCACCGACACGATGATTTTGACTATAAGCTGTTCATTGCTACACGCAAATTCAAAACATTTAAGAATTCTGGCAACGACATTCATCCACAAGCGTGGCTTCATCAATTCTCTCATTGTCCCCCCCCCCCCCCCCAACTGGTCATTAGAGCACAGATTAGAATTTATGTGTGGCTATTTAGAGAATGAACCTGCTGTAAGAATGCGATTGGTCACTCACGATTGTCACAGTGAAGGAGAATTTTATCATGCCTTCCTCTCAGCGTATTGGTCTCAAGCTACACAAGACTGAGTAAAACATAGCATCATAATGATGAAACATTTCGAACAATCTGAATTTTCCAGTCTTGTGAAATATTTTGAAGACATGTTGCACAAGAATCAGTACCTGTCAAACCCATACAGCCCCTCAGAACTCATCCGCATTTGCTTAATCAAATTACCTGAACATTTACGACATATCATTTCGGCAGGTAGTTGCAAAGATGACATTGAAGCTTTTCAGAGACTCTTACAAGAATTAGAAATTGACACTGACAATCGCGGAACGCGAAAACAGGAACACAACAATTATAGGCCACATCCGTCGCAATTCCACGATGAAAGAAATAATAACGGGACATGACAAGGCTATTCTCACAACACAACACGTGACCAAAACAGACATCACCCGTATGACAACCGTTGGCAGAGTAGTAATAATTACAGGGAAAGATCACCTCTCCGCAGTAATGACTATCACAGAGACAATCAGAGAAACAGACAATATGGGAACCAAAATAATTATCAAGGGAGACAGAATAACTTCAGACGCAACGGTCCAGCGCGCAGTTACGATTCAGGGAGAAATTCTCCACCACGTGACCGACAAGAAAGAAACTATGGAAACTACTGACAAAACGACAGACCTGAATTCCATCAGAACTGGCGGGATTCAAACAGAGCAGGGCCCTCTCGACAAGTTGAATTTGTAGAAGTTAGGTCTCCAAATTCCAATAATGAGGCGTGGCAACAAAGACACAATAGGAAATGACTCATACCGCTGGCAGCCACAAAACGTACTTATGAAACTGACGACGCAGCTGCCGTAGCTAGTAATTACATAAAAATGGGAGACATCAGGGACATCTTACTCCAGGAACACGACGTAAAACATAACAACATTGCATATCCTGTGATTCACATTACAGTAAATGTAAAATTTACGGCAGTACTTGACTCTGGCAGTCCCAGTTCAGTAATTAGTGAAACAGCCTTTAGCAAATGCAACAAATCGAACGATTACCCTACACTTCCGTTACTTAAGATTAAATTACAAGGTGCAATCTTTGGAAAAAGTGTAGATGTACGCCAACACACCAACTTAGAATTCTTTTGTCAAAGCCACATTTTCTCTATGAACTTTCTTATTGTTCCATTATTGTCGACGGAAATTACACTGGGAGTAGACTTTTTGAATGAATAGAAAGCAATCTTAAACTTTCACGATGCTGAAATAGGTTTAGAGAAAGAAGGTAAGTCAATAGCTTTGAAATTTGAAGATTGGCTCTCAAACCATGACGAGGAAATTAATCGGCTTTACCTTGTGTTAGACAACAGTTCGGAATTTCCTACGGAACTAGACACTAACAATCACTCTGCAAGTACTGACAGGGCTTATATCGACGGCATATTTGAAACTAATGAGTTAATTCAGAATAAAATTCAAACAATTGACAGTTGTAATGACAGTGATAGGTAGGACCTTTTTGAGATTTTACAAGCACATTCCACAGTTTTTACTCACAAAACAGGACCAATCAAGGGATTTCAATACCCATTTCGTGTTCGTGAGCATTCTATGTTTTATGTTAGACCATAAGTAATTCCAGCAAATTTAGGGACCGTGTTAGAACAGAAATACAATCTATGCTTGACGAGGACATTATTAAGCCTGCAGTAAGCTCATACAACAATCCATTACATGTTGTTGCGAAGAAAAATGGATCTATCAGGCTTGTCTTAGATTCGAGACAAATCAATACTATCATTATTCCTGAAACAGACAGGCCGCAAACGTTGGAAGAACTTCTTCAAAATTGTAATGGTGTAAATGTGTTGTCTTCCATTGATCTCAGATCCAGCTTTTATCAGATCGAACTTCATCCAGAATGTAGAAAATACACAGTTTTCCTTTGTTTCGGCGTTTGTTATCAGTTTCGGAAACTTCCCTTTGGTTTTTAACTTTTTTTCAGCAGCATTCATTCGCGGGCTAAATTTCATATTACCTGAGTTCTTAAAACGTCACATCACCTTATATGTGGACGATATTCTAATAGCAGAAGCTTCATGGGAACAACATAACAGCATCCTCAACAGTTTGTTACGTATTTTTGCAGAATCTGGAATTACAGTTAACTTGGAAAAGTCTGAATTCGGTAAGTCAAAGGTGAGGTTTTTGGGACATATTATTTCTTCTGAAGGCATTCAGCCGGATCATAAAAAGTTAGAAGCAATCAGAGCCTTTCCAGTTCCACTCACAAAAAAACAAGTCCGCAGTTTTCTAGGTCTCGTAAATTTTTACCGTCGTTTTCTAAATATGCAAATTCTTGTTACACCAAAACTTTGTTCTCTCACTGGAAAAAATGCTATTTGGAACTGGGACGAACAAGCACAGTTGGAATTCAGTTCTTTGAAAGAATCGCTACTTAACGCGCCAATACTAGCTCATCCAGATCTGTCACAAGATTTCTGCCTTAGCACGGATTCTTCTAAAGTCGGTCTTGGTGCCCATTCATTTCAACAAGCCATAGAAAATGACACTATCGTTCAGAAAACCATTGCTTTTGCTAGCCGAGTGCTAACAAAATGTAAAAAAAAATTATTCCGTTACTGAATTAGAAGCTTTAGCTATCGTTTGGGCATTTAACAAATTCCGTTTCTTTCTTTCTGGTAAGCACGAAAAAGTATACAGTGATCATCGGGCATTACAACTTCTTATGTCTTCAAAATTAAATCATGACAGGTTAAAACGTTGGGCATTGTTCTGCAAGAATTCCCCTTCACAATAGTCTACATTCTGGGCAAGGCGAACATTGTTGTGGACGCACTGTCACGCCCACTGGCTGGGCTTGAGAAAAGTAACACAGAACGCAACCTCGAAAAAAATTTCGGTATTCTTTACATTCAGAAAGTCGCCTTTGAAAACTTCATCACCACATCTTTAAAGGACATTGCTCATGAACAAGATAAAGATCCGATTTGGAAAGACATCAAAAGCAAATGACATGAAAAGACACACACACAGATTCGGCATTATTATCTGGTTCGAAACTACATACTGTTCAAATGCTGCACTTTTGATGACAAGCTATGGGTACTTTGCATTCCTGACGATTTTGTTAATAAGCTCATTTGGTACATTCATTTCAGCTATGCACATTTTGGCCCACGAAAATGCTATCATATTTTTTGAACGACTTGTTATTTTAACAATATGGAAAAGAGAATTCGAAGAGTCTTGTCTATTTGTAAACTTTGTCAAAAGGCGAAACCATCTACTATCTCCCATCGTGCTTCGCTGTTTCCTATCATTCCTTCTAAATTAAAAGAATTTGCTGCTGTTGATCTCTTGGGACTGCTTGTCAGAACGTCTAATGGATTTTCATACGTTCTAGTCGCTGTTGAATTTACTTTCAAATTTGTTTCTTTCGCCGTTACGTGAAGCCACTGGACGGTCTGTATCCAACGCCTTTGTTAAAAAAATTTTCCGTGAAGTTGGACACGTTAGTAAAATCATTTCAGATAACGGACCGCAATTCAGATCTTCTGTTTGGTCACGCATGCTTCGGAATCATAAAATCAAACCTGTTTTTATTTCAATGTACTCACCATATTGTAACCCCTCCGAACGGATTATGAAAGAAATCAATAAGCTTTGCAGACTTTATTGTCATAGAAAGCATCAGCATTGGGACAGATATTTACACTTATTTCAAAACGAGCTGAATGAAATGCCTCATGACCCCACTGCTTTACCACCTACTCTTGTACTGAAGAATGAAGAACCACCGAATAGAATCAGAGAGCTTGTACCTTTCCCAAATACACATAAACTTCGACACAAAGACATAGTTGATTTGGCTATTATAAATATAAAATCGTCAGCAGACAAAAGGAGAAAACTACACGGTAAAGCAAATGCAAAGAAATTATATATTGGTCAGAAAGTTCTCATTAAAGCTCATTCATTGTCACATTAGAAGAAACACTTGAGTCACAAATTCTTTCTAGTTTACAATGGACCTTACAGAATCCGATGTGTATCATATGATAATTGCGTTGAAGTTGAAACTCTGCATACTAGGAAGAGTAAAGGTTTACATCACATTTCACATGTAAAACCGTTTGTTGAAAGATAATTTGCTTTTTAACTGTGTCTCTGCCATACAACTTTTCACTTTACATTACTAGTATGCCTTATCAGACTTAGAATCTGTTAACATGCAACAATGTTTGAAGTTAAATATCCAGTCAAGAACCAAGAGAACTTATTTAAACAGAAATTACGAATGCATTGTTATTGTGAACAGACGACACAGTGTTATTGTGTGTGTACATTCTTGCTTGTTAGTTGCACGATTACATAACGACTATAAGGCTCACATACTTAGAACATTTACCAGTACTGCTAATGAGATTTTAATGCAATGTTTTGGTTTACTTGAAAATACATTCTGGATTTAAAGTACTTTCTCTGAGATACCAGATGACACAGTGGTTAATTTACATGACAGCTAGACGATTTTATCACGACGCAACTAATGAGTGACAATTTACAATGTTCCTTTTGAGGTGTATCTGTTTTATATCTGCACAGTTTTTCTGAATTCTTCTGGAAACTAAACCATGTTTTAGTAGTAACTTTTGTGGTATAGCTACAAGGAGACAGCCTTTTCTGTAGCACAGCAGTACGTTACAGCACAGTACTTTCTTCATCACGGCAATAAGCGTAATAACTAAGATATCTATACGCAAAGCATTTCACTTTTGTTTATCATGAGGTAAGTACATTGGCTTCTGCAGAACTTAGCTTTCGGAGGACAATAACTATGACACTTCCACAGAGATTATCTTACAGCAAGACGCACATTTAGCGCTACAGGACACGTATTTGAGTGATTAATTTTGTACTTAAATCATTTATTTTTAAAGATATTTGAAGTACAATGATACAAAGGTTTTCCGTGATACATTTCATTCCATTGCTGTAATATGTAACACCTGAGGGTATAATTACATTAATCCTTATGGGGGTACACGCCTACTTTGTGTACCATGTGTTTGGCAAGCACAAGGAGCCGTAGCTAATATGGTATTTGCTTATACAATTTTACACATGGGTACCATATTTCTCTAACACATAAATTACATAGCTATCTGATCATTTAACTGAGAGAGACAAACATTTTATTTACTACATCAGTGACAGGTGTTTACTTAATTACACAGCTGGATAACTTCACACTTATGAAATTGTATCTTGTCTGTACTTTGTGAACTGTTCATATTTTTTCGGAACCGTTGTGATACTATGAGAGCTTTGAATGATGTATTTGGTATGGGAACACGATTTTTAAAGTACGTTTGAGGTAGATGACACTATTGAAATGAGCAGATAATTTTTTTCAGGTTTTTAAATTATTGCAGAAAGCTTCGACGATTTTGAGATTTGACTGAGGTGTTATAATGTTATTCTTACGACGACGATGTGTATTATGCTGCTGAGGTATGTTTATGATCAATAAGCTGATGCTATATGAGGAATTTGATTATGCTACATGTTTGTTATGATGAAATATTGAAGAAGTGTCGACAAATATGTATATGTGTAATAAGGTAAGGAATAATGACTAGTGGTTAGGGACTCTGGTTTGTGAAAAAGGTTGTTGGAAACCAAGAATCGTACTTTAAGAGTTATGAAATGTATGTAAATGCGTGAATGTATTACAATGCCGACGAAAATTTTTTGGACACTGTTATATTAATAGGATTTTGTTTCTACACATCTGTAACGCAAATTCTTGACCTGTGAAACTTTTTATATGAGACTGTCACTGTAGTGCAAACTGCTGTCATAAATACTTCTGTAAGAATGTTAAGTGACCACCTTCACGTAATGCGTCGTGGGCCCCCAGCTGCACGACAGTCGCCTGGAAAAAAGGCATTAGTGTGTGCCTTTCAGAGGCACAGGTAGAAGAAAAAAAAAAGGGAGGCCATTAACCTTGCTATTGACATTCCTTTGTAGAAAGCATCGCAAATACGAAACGCTCAAACTTGAAAACATATGATTACACTGTGGAGCTCTTAATTTATGATATTTACTAAAATGCCTAATGAAATGATGAGAAACATTTTACATCTATTGTCTTTCTAGTTGAGAGATTGCTCATTTTGTTTAATATCTGCTTTCCAGCTGTGTTGCAGCATTGGTTTTATAAAATAAAATTAAATGCATTTGCTAATGCGAACACTTTCTGTTAACAGATCTATTAAATACTTATTTTATGATCTTCATTCTTCGAGAAAGAAGCACTTGGAAAGGAAAGAACAATAAGAAGGGATTAATAACAGTAACTGCATACATAATTTTCTTGTCAACTACTTGGTAAATTTTGTTAGATTAACTTGTTGTGGTGCACCATTTTAATTACATAGACATTAAGATGTGAATAGACAATTCCCTTATCTGCATTGTTGTCTTTAGTGTAATATTTTTCTGCTTGAGCTTTGTCATGTTTAGGTATAAGTTACTGCATTTGCTGCTGCTGCTTGCCAGGCATAGTGCTACTAAAATTGACTTTGTATTACTCTGTTAAGCCAGTTTTACTAATGATTTATTTTTATTGTTTGCTGCACATTGCCTTATATTACTTGTAATATTGCAATTGCTCTGCTAATTTAGACTTAATGCTGCTAGGTTTGCCAATTTGCATTTCTTTGTCATTGCTGTTTGTGTTACTTGTTTTTTGCTGCTGCATTGCCTCGTCCCTTAGTTTAGCATCTGAGCTCAGTAGATTTAAGTTAGCTTAAGAAGGGGTAGACTATATAAGAGAATGAGTTGTGATGAATTGGAAGAAATGCATTGAGAAGCTATAAGAATATGGTTTGGCCAAAAAAGTATTTTGAAAGAGGATATGAACAAAGAAGTAGGGTTTAAAGACAAGTTTAGGTAGGATTTTCTTGGAAATAAATGATGTAACATAATGGTAAATAAATAATGAGGTAAGAAATATGTGAACATATAAATACAGAAAGCATGTTTTGGTGAAAACAAATGTTGAAATAAGACGAAAGATCTATGGAATGAAGTTTTGGGTTGGACTGCAGTACCAAATATTACACTGGAAACGAACCCTGTCTTTCCATTGTGTTATCCCCCTATGTGTTTGTGTACTCTTGTATATTTGTGTTTTCCTGTTTTTATGTGTTTAGCTAATAAGAGTTATGTTGTAGAATTTTTCTAATAATATGTTATTTACTTCGTAAAGATGTTTAGACACTATCTATTCTGTTTCGTTTTAATGCTCATGCGTGAAGTTGATGTTTCAAAAGTTATTCTGATCCTTTATGTAGGTACTTACGTCATAATTCCTGTAACACTGATGTATATGTATATTTCTATTCTTTTGTAGAGCCTGTATTACTACAAATGTTATCTGTATTGTTATGTTCTTTAATTATGTATTTTGAACCTTTGTTATTGTATTCTCATGTTATAATATTGTAATTGACACCAGTTCATCAAATTAAGTAACTTGTAAGCATTCATTTCACTGCACACATTTCTGTTGGTCATAGTATATGCACAATACGTGAAAAAAAAGAGGACTGTTTGTGTTTGGACGTGTGTTGATAACTCAGCAAGGGACTGGTTAACAGCATTGCTGGTTCTAAGGACGATTCCAAAAACTTTGTGAGTGGTTTATGGACGTGCTATATTCTCCGCAAGAATATTTGATGGTGATTGTGCACCTGCACAGTCGCAACGGATGGCTGCTAGCCATCTCTGCAAGGACTACAGTGGGTCTACACCTTTGATGTCTCACCAACACCATTATCTATACAAGGGCTGCAGTGGGTCCGCACCTCTGGTGGACCACCAACACCATACTCTCTACCAAAACTATAGTGGGTCTGCTCTGTGATGACCTACCTACCAATATCCTTCAAAATTTCGACTGACTCTGCTGTGGGTTTGCTCTGTTGTGGCCCATTACCTGTTTGCATGTCAAGAGTCAGCACTGTCCTTCCGTTGGAAGGACACCAATACTTCTTCAAGACTGCATGGAAATCCACTACTTCCGTGTGCATTCCCTTTTACTGCTCATACTTTGAGAAAAAAAAAGCACTGCAATTTTGCTGTGATGAATGATCAGGACTGTCTTTATGGACTGTGAGAAAATTTTAGCTTTTGACCAACATTGTATCAGTAAGTGTGAGCATTTGATATCTTTGTTATTGTAATTATGAAAAATTTTATCAAATCATTATTGGCCACTGCCCAAAACAATTTGTAAAATTTTTTGTGGGAAGCATGGGGGTTATGTAAGTAGGCTGTGTAGGTTTTTTTATTGGTAACGCCACGTAGCGCTCTGTATGAAAATCACTGGCTGAGCTGTGTGCAGTCTGTGGCTAGTTTGCATTGTTGTCTGCCATTGTAGTGTTGGGCTGTTGGCTGTTAACAGCGCATAGCGTTGCGCAGTTGGAGGTGAGCCGCCAGCAGTGGTGGATGTGGGGAGAGAGATGGCGGAGTTTTGAAATTTGTAAGACTGGATGTCATGAACTGCTATATATATTAGGACTATTAAGGTAAATACATTGTTTGTTCTCTATTAAAATCTTTCATTTGCTAACTATGCCTACCAGTAGTTAGTGCCTTCTGTAGTTTGAATCTTTTATTTAGCTGGCAGTAGTGGCGCTCGCTGTATTGCAGTAGTTCGAGTAACGAAGATTTTTGTGAGGTAAGTGATTTGTGAAAGGTATAGGTTAATGTTAGTCAGGGCCATTCTTTTGTAGGGATTATTGAAAGTCAGATTGCGTTGCGCTAAAAAATATTGTGTGTCAGTTTAAGCACAGTCATGTATAATTGTTCTAAGTGGATGTTTCAGAGTGACCTCATGGACTGTATTCCTTGCCTGAGAAATGTAACTGCCTCGTTCCACGTCATAACGAGAATGGCATTTAAGATTCATGCGGTATGCAAATGACGAATTAATTAATCCATCAAGAATCGTGGGCTAAACGTACCTGTAACTTCGCAGGGCACTGCTTGATCGATTTCAAAAAGACACAAGAAACGTCAGCTCACTCAGCAAGGCTGATCGCATTGTGAGATTAATTTCCTAACTTGCTAGGTACGTACTTCAGACAGAAGGGTAAACCAAATAAAGATGATTCTAATACATGGAAACGTTTCTGATCTGGCACATTTGAAGGTTATTTATCATTTAAAACTTGCATCTGTCCAAAATCAATATTTGAAGTTTAAAGCACAAGTCACCGAAGAAACATTACCATGTAAGAAGCTATAATGACATTTGTTATCGAAGGTCAAATATGTATTTGAATGAAGTGGTTAAACCACACCGAAAAGGGATGGTATGTGCATTAGGCGAAGTCATCACATGGAAAGGGTAAATTGTTCTAGGAGTATAGACACTACAGTTATTCAGTTTCAAAATACACAGTTATCACTTTATCCCGATCTTTGGCACTATCTGACCCATTCGGCAGTGTTTTGATCACTTCGTTGAAACTAGAAATTCGCACTTCGACGCCGAAGAAGTAATGAAACTCCATCAACATTGTAACATCTGTTTTGGGAAATACAACACTGTAAATATGGCATGTGTTAAAATGTACTGTTTCAACCAAATGGCGTCATGTAACACGTTATCTATGAATCTTGTGAATCTGCTGGTCACAATTGCTTCTTACGGAATAGTGCATCTTAAGTAACTTGTCTTTTGCAGTCTTTAGGTTTATTAACATTTAGTTATCGACTGTAAACAAATAGAGAGGGTTGTGCTGATCTGGAGGAGGAGACCAAACAGCGAGGTCATCGGTCTCATACAAATAGAGAATTTTGCAAAAAAGTGACCTGGTTGGTTGATAGAAGGGGCGTAGAGTCCGTAATTTGCTTCAGTTTAATTCGCCTCTTGCCATTCCAGCTGGTTTACCTCGCTCGATAATGACACACATTAGGTTGAAGGTAATATTGTTCCACATTATTTACTGAATGCCAGATTCACATCAACAGCTGCAGTAGCTACCGATGTATTACCCAATTTTAACACATAACACTTTGTTGTGGACTGGGACTCGAACCCGGATTTCCCACTTATCGCTAGCTGTCACCTTAACCACACTGGCTCTCCGTACTTTCATTCCGGACTGACCCAAATCACTGTATGTCACACTCCACGTCCTTATATCGCAGTCATACAGCTACTGACCACCAGGTCACATGTAAGTTTCATAAACTGTGATGCGGCATTTGAGGGACGTTATGGATAACAATCTTGATAAAAGTAACAAGCAGCTCTTCTATTATAGTGAGCTTCGGCATACAGAAGGAACTTGTCGGTGTTTTCTGCTAATGTGTACTCATCCATATTACTGTAACACTCACAGACACGCGAATGAAGTACGAACCTACTAAACAGAAGGAACTTTCGGATGAAATAAACAAAACTGATGTATTAAATGACATTTACTATTCGTACAATAAATTATCTGCAAATAATGTTCACTAAATCTTCAGTCGGTTCTGGATAGAACAACACTTTAATAATGAAAATTGCTAATTTGCTTTCGTTCTACAATACTGAACAAAAGCAAACTAGTGCTTTTCAGTTATTAGTTGCAAATCATAGTTAACGTTTTTTACACTTTCACACATCTGTAAAACTACATTTAACTTTCTATTGCTGTACAAATCACATTTTACATTATTTGAACAGATAAAAAATAAAATCAGTCATCATTCTTTCAGATGGTGGTGACGCTAAGTTAAGGTATCCAGTTTATCTGGTAGTATAAAAGTTTATCATCTTGTGATGAAAAACCTACCTTCAACTCAAAAAATGGTTAAAATGGCTCTAAGCACTATGGGAATTAATATCTCAGGTCATCAGTCCCCTACACTTAGAACTACTTAAACCAAACTAGCCTAAGGACAACACACATATCCATGCCCAAGGCAGGATTCGAACCTGCGACCGTAGCAGCAGCGCGGTTCCAGACTGAAGCGCCTAGAACCAATAGGCCACAGCGGCCGGCTAACTTCAACTGTTTAACAATGGAAACTAAATCGAAATGGTGTTGAATAACATGATGCACATTTATTTTAACATCAGAAGTCAGCTGACATTGTCAGTGGTCATCGGTGTTTAATCCGTTATCTGAGTATTGCTTCACACTCTTTGCTCTACACGACCGACTTCCTGACATATTTTATCTCGTTGACCCACAAATCCAAAGAGGTTAACCAGTCAGTTCGTGTTTCATTAATCCGATCCTGTTTTTATTTACAAGCATAATGTTATATCTGTTAGAGGAACTGTGTATAAAATCCGATTTGTATAACAAAGGATTAGAGCTATAATTTGTCATTTATGCAGATTTCAGATGATTGTTACAACCAGTAAGGAAATTCATATGCACACACTGCAAAGTTTTTGGTTCTGCTTTCTATGTGCACTGCAGTTACAGTGACAAATATGCAGAGTTTCAGCTATGCTGAGGTGCGGGATTGCATGGTCTGGTTTAGCAAACAGCTGTATCACATTGCAGAGCGCACAAAAAATTACTTGTTGCAAAAAGAGCGAATGATTATTACTCCCAAAGAGGAAGAAGCATCACAAAGTTGGCACATCTGCAAGGAAGCAATAAAATGCTTATTCAGCGACTTCAGGCTTGAAAGTGCCCACCCAAAACAATCGGCACACGTTTCATATTACACCAAGCTGAGCCAAATGCATTGGCGAGCAACTTGAGCTCCATGACAAAAAGAAATGGTTTATAGAAACGTCAAACATTATGAAGTCAAGCATCAAATACATCATTAACTTATATCCGTAACATAAACCGAGCAATAAATACTGAAGCATTACTAAAACATCAAAAAATCATTTCTGTACTTAGAACATAGCGCCAATATATGCAAAATTCAGATTATTCGGTTACTTTAGGACATGACACACATGTGTTCGGATGCAGACTGAGTTGGCATCCCTTCGCTCCCAGCTTCAGGCAGTGTTGGCTTGGGTCACACAGCTTGAGGCTGTTGCCAATGGGCATTACTGTGGGGATCCGGATGGGGGTTTTTCCGGGATGGCCAGCTCGTCCCACGCATCCCCCGGTCGGACTACGACTGTGGCTGCCCGGGATACTGCCCACATTGAGGCTGATCCCTCACCTATGGTAGAGTGGGAGGTCGTCTCGAGGTGTGTCAGGAGGCGAAAGACATTCCGGAGGGCTGAAAGGAAGGCCTCTCCAGTTTATCTGACGAACCGGTTTCAGGCTCTGTCTCAGGCTGATACTGATCTTCGGCCGGACATGGCTGCTTGTCCTGTTCCAGAGGTTGCCCCTCAGTCTGCAAGATCCGGGCGGTCACAGAAGGTGGGCTTACTGGTAGTTGGGAGCTCCAACGTCAGGCGCGTAATGGGGCCCCTTAGGGATATGGCAGCAAAAGGGGAAGAAAATCAATGTGCACTCCGTGTGAATACCGGGGGGAGTCATTCCAGATGTGGAAAGGGTCCTTCCGGATGCCATGAAGGGTACAGGGTGCACCCATCTTCAGGTGGTCGCTCATGTCGGCACGAATGATGTGTGTCGCTATGGATTGGAGGAAATCCTCTCTGGCTTCCGGCGGCTATCTGATTTGGTGAAGACTGCCAGTCTCGCTAGCGGGATGAAAGCAGAGCTCACCATCTGCAGCATCGTCGACAGGACTGACTGCGGACCTCTGCTACAGAACTGAGTGGAGGGTCTGAATCAGAGGCTGAGACGGTTCTGCGACCGTGTGCGCAGCAGATTCCTCGACTTGCGCCATAGGGTGGTGGGGTTTCGGGCTCCGCTGGATAGGTCAGGAGTCCACTACACGCAGCAAGTGGCTACACGGGTAGCAGGGGTTGTGTGGCGTGGCCTGGCGGTTTTTTAGGTTAGATGGCCTCGGGCAAGTACAGAAAGGGCAACAGCCTCAAAGGGAGCGGGGCAAAGTCAGGACATGCGGGGACCAAGCAGCAAACTGTCGAAGGTGCATTGGTAAAGTACCGGAACTTCAAGCGCTGATAGAAAGCATCGATGCTGAAATCGTTATAGGTACAGAAAGGTGGCACAGACGGTGTTTAGAAAGGATAGATTGCATGCAACCGGTGGTGGCATGTTTGTCGCTGTTAGTAGTAGCTTATCCTGTAGTGAAGTAGAAGTGGATAGTTATTGTGAATTATTATGGGTGGAGGTTACCCTCAACAACCGAGCTAGGTTAATAATTGGCTCCTTTTACCGACCTCCCGACTCAGCAGCATTAGTGGCAGAACTACTGAGAGAAAATTTGGAATACGTTTCATATAAATTTTCTTAGCATGTTATACTCTTAGGTGGAGATTTCAATTTACCAGATATAGACTGGGACACTCAGATGTTTAGGACGGGTGGTAGGGACAGAGCATCGAGTGACATTATACTGAGTGCACTATCCGAAAATTACCTCGAGCAATTAAACAGAGAACCGACTCGTGGAGATGACATCTTGGACCTACTGATACCAAGCAGACCCGAACTTTTCGACTCTGTAAGTGCAGAATAGGGAATCAGTGATCGTAAGGCCGTTGCAGCATCCCTGAATATGAAAGTTAATAGGAATATAAAAGAAGGGAGGAAGGTTTATCTGTTTAGCAAGAGTAATAGAAGGCAGATTTCAGACTACCTAACAGATCAAAACGAAAATTTCTGTTCCGACACTGACAATGTTGAGTGTTTATGGAAAAAGTTAGATAGGTACGTGCCGAGTAAAACTGTAAGGGACGGGAAAAACCCACCGTGGTTCAACAACAAAGTTAGGAAACTACTGTGAAAGCAAAGAGAGCTTCACTCCAAGTTTAAACGCAGCCAAAAGCTCTCAGACAAACAGAAGCTAAACGATGTCAACGTTAGCGTAAGGAGGGCTATGCGTGAAGCGTTCAGTGAATTCGAAAGTAAAATTCTATGTACCGACTTGACAGAAAATCCTAGGAAGTTCTGGTCTTACTTTAAATCAGTAAGTGGCTCGAAACAGCATATCCAGACACTCCGGGATGATGATGGCATTGAAACAGAGGATGACACGCGTAAAGCTGAAATACTAAACACCTTTTTCCAAAGCTGTTTCACAGGGGAAGACCGAACTGCAGTTCCTTCTCTATATCCTCGCACAAACGAAAAAATGGATGACATCGAAATAAGTGTCCAAGGAATAGAAAAGCAACTGGAATCACTCAGCAAAGGAAAGTCCGCTGGACCTGACGGGATACCAATTCGATTCTACTCAGAGTACGCGAAAAAACTTGCCCCCCTTCTAACATCCGTGTACCGCAAGTCCCTAGAGGAACGGAAGGTTCTAAATGATTGGAAAAGAGCACAGGTAGTCCCAGTCTTCAAGAAGGGTCGTCGAGCAGATGCGCAAAACTATAGACCTATAACTCTGACGTCGATCTGTTGTAGAATTTTAGAACATGTTTTTTGCTCGAGTATCATGTCGTTTTTGGAAACCCAGAATCTACTCTGTAGGAATCAACATGGATTCCGGAAACAGAGATCGTGTGAGAACCAACTCGCTTTATTTGTTCATGAGATCCAGAAAATATTAGATACAGGCTCCCAGATAGATGCTATTTTCCTTGACTTCCGGAAGGCGTTCGATACAGTTCCGCACTGTCCCCTGATAAACAAAGTAAGAGCCTACGGAATATCAAACCAGCTGTGTGGCTGGATTGAAGAGTTTTTAGCAAACAGAACACAGCATGTTGTTATCAATGGATAGACGTCTACAGACGTTAAAGTAACCTCTGGCGTGCCACAGGGGAGTGTTATGGGACCATTGCTTTTCACAACATATATAAATGACCTAGTAGATAGTGTCGGAAGTTCCATGCGGCTTTTCGCGGATGATGCTGTAGTATACAGAGAAGTTGCAATTCTAGAAAATTGTAGCGAAATGCAGGAAGATCTGCAGCGGATAGGCACTTGGTGCAAGGAGTGGCAACCGACCCTTAACATAGACAAATGTAATATATTGCGAATACATAGAAAGAAGGATCCTTTATTGTATGATTATATGATAGCGGAACAAACACTGGTAGCAGTTACTTCTGTAAAATATCTGGGAGTATGCGTGCAGAACGATTTGAAGTGGAATGGTCATATAAAATTAATTGTTGGTAAGGCAGGTACCAGGTTGAGATTCATTGGGGGAGTCCTTAGATAATGTAGTCCATCAACAAAGGAGGTGGCTTACAAACCATCGTTCGACCTCTACTTGAGTATTGCTCATCAGTGTGGGATCCGTATCAGATCGGGTTGACGGAGGAGATAGAGAAGATCCAAAGAAGAGCGGCGCGTTTCGTCACAGGGTTATTTGGTAAGTGTGATAGCATTACGGAGATGTTTAGCAAACTCAAATGGCAGACTCTGCAAGAGAGGCGCTCTGCATCGCGGTGTAGCTTCCTGGCCAGGTTTCGAGAGGGTGCGTTTCTGGATGAGGTATCGAATATATTGCTTCCCCCTACTTATACCTCCCGAGGAGATCACGAATGTAAAATTAGAGAGATTCGAGCGCGCACGGAGGCTTTCACACAGTCGTTCTTCCCGCGAACCATACGCGACTGGAACAGAAAAGGGAGGTAATGACAGTGGCACGTAAAGTGACCTCCGCCACACACCGTTGGGTGGCTTGCGGAGTATAAATGTAGATGTAGATTCAGGTACTTCTGAACGTGACAGGCTGCGTTAGTGACTCAGAGCTCGCCTGCGGTGGCGCTGCACCAGACAGCATCTCTAGCACTGAGTCAGCAAGTGCAATGTCAACTGTGCATATCCCTGAAGCTTCTGGCCACCGGCGAGCGGTTTGGTAATACCCGTGCACACCTAAGGTAGATGTAATCACCATTTACAAACCGAGCGACGTGGCGCAGTGGTTAGCACACAGGACTCGCATTCGGGAGGACGACGGTTTAATCGTGCTTCCGGCCAAATTAAATTAGTTTTTCCGTGATTTCGTTAAATAGTTTCAGTCAAATGTCGGGATGATTCCATTGAAAGGGCATGGCCGACTTGCTTCCCTATCCTCTCAAAATCCGATGCAACCGATGAGCTCGCTGTCTGGTCACCTTCCCAAACCAACCATTTACAAACGTGGTTACCACATTCAACATACTGGCCGTGATATCAAGGCGACATACTGTAAACATGTATCGACTAGCACTGATATCGATTATGATAAATCGCTATGGTCGCTTCTTTTGTTTTTTTTTTTTTCGCGCCAGAACGAGCGAGAGAGTCACGCGGTGGTTTTCTAACTGTGCGTTTGGTGTGAAGATGTTAAGGAATCAGGCTAAGAGAACAAGTAAATTTTGTGATTATAAAGGTGTGCGATGCTGTGTAATCATTCGTGTACCTCACGAGACGTAATCCGCGGTTAGCTAAGTCAAAAACCACGAGAACAACCGCGAGAAGATGATTAGATGCCCGCGAGTATCTCATCCGCGCCGGTAAGTGAAACTTGGGTTAGCTATATTGCCACGAACGCCGCATCTGGATTGCAGTGTGGGATAATGTATTGTGGTGTAGTGTTACTGTATGTATCAGTGGATCAACATATATGCTATTTTGTGAAGAGTGTAACAGTGCAGCCCTGTGTAGTGCAAGTGTTAAAGAAAAACATCAATGTATTATACTAGGCTAAAACTTGAATTTTGGTAATTGGCACTCCTTTGTTCCCCTTGTTTGTTATCGTTTATTACAGCAACGCTCGAGCTGCTGTTACGAGACTGCAAGGGAAGAAGCGAATGACGACTGGATTTACGAGGTGAGTAGGTACAAACTCGGTCGGGACAATAACCCCATCCTCCCCCATTCTCTTACAATACTTCAGCTAAGTTCGATTAATCTTGTGTTTGTGTCTGCAGAAAGAAAATACCACATAAATAGGAAACAAATGCTTGTCGTACTTAAGCATCGAAAGTACACTGTGTGATCGAAAGTATCGGGCACCTGACTGAAAATGACTTACAAGTTCATGGCACCCTCCATCGGTAATTCTGCAATTCAATATGGTGTTGACCTACCCTTAGCCCTTATGACAGCTTCCACTCTTGCAGGCGTACGTTCAATCAGGTGCTGGAAGGTTTCTTGGGGGATGGCAGCCCATTCTTAACGGAGTGCTGCACTGAGGAGAGGTTTTTGACGTCCGTCTTTGGGGCTTGGCACGAAGTCGGCATTGTAAAACATCCCAAAGGTGTTCTATAGGATTCAGGTCATGACTCTGTGCAGGCAGTCCATTACAATGATGTTATTGTCGCGTAACCATTCCGCCACAGGCCGTGCTTTATGAACAGGTGCACTATCGTGTTGAAAGATGCAATCGCCATCCCCGGATTGCTCTTCAACAGTGGGAAGCAAGAACGTGCTTAAAACATCACTGTGCTGTGACAGTGACACGTAAAACCACAAGGAGTGCAAGCCCCCTCCATGAAAAACAAGAGCACACCATAACACCGTAACCGAATTTTATTGTTGGCACTACACACGTTGGCAAATGACGTTCACAGGGCATTCCCAATACCCACACCCTGCCATCGGATCGCCACATTGTGTACCATGATTCGTCACTCCACACAACGTTTTTCCGCTGTTCAATCGTTCAATATTTACGCTCCCTACACCAAGCGAGGTGTCGTTTGGCATTTACCGGCGTGATGTGTGGCTTATGAGCAGCCGCTCGACAATGAAATCCAAGTTTTCTCACCTCTTGCCTAACTGTCATAGTATTTGTAGTGGACCCTGCTGCAGTTCGGAATTCCTGTGTGATGGTTGGATAGGTCTGCCTATTACACATTATGACCCTCTTCAACTGTCGGCGGTATCTGTCAGTCAACAGAAGAGGTCGGCCTGAACGCTTTTGTGTTGTACGTGTCAATTCACGTTTCCACTTCACTATGACATCGGAAACAGTGGAACTAGTGATGTTTAGGAGTCTGGAAAGCTCGCGTACAGACGTATGTTACAAGTGGCACCTAATCACCTGACCATGTTTGAAATCCGTGAGTTCCGCAGAGTGCCCCATTCTGCTCTCTCACGATATCTAATGACTGCTGAGGTCACTGATACGAAGTACCTGGCAATAGGTGGCAGCACAATGAACCGAATATGAAAAACGTATGTTTTTGGGATGTCCGGATTCTTTTGATCGCATAGTGTAACTAATTCCCGTTTGACATGTTTCGATTTTCATTGTTTCCGTTACCAGTAGATAAATATACGTAAATTTTCTGTTTAGCTCTTAGTGCGGGAAGTAAACAAACTGCATTGCACAAAGATCACATAACAATCGTTGGTCAAATTTTGGCAGCATGTGCAGTACACTAATCTCGCCCGATAGATATTCCTAGCGGACGTGATTTATGGAATGAACATGACTTAAAACCTTGTAGAGGTAAACGCATGGACGTTTCACTTATTTGTGAGAGGCAAAATAGCTTTTTGATGCAACTGGGTAGGAAATAGAGTCGTACTGCACTTTATCTTAGTGCCGAGTCTCCATGTCAATAAATTTTGATGACGTGATACTAAAAATAGATTCCTACTATATCAAAGTGAATGCGAGATCGAAATTGAAATTGGAGTTTTGATATGAAGAAAATATTCGACTTATCATTACTTAAAATACTGGTCACGTATCTACATCTACATGATTACTCTGCAATTCACATTTAAGTGCTTGGCAGAGGGTTCATCGAACCACAATCATACTATCTCTCTACCATTCCACTCCCGAACAGCGCGCGGCAAAAACGAACACCTAAACCTTTCTTTTCGAGCTCTGATTTCTCTTATTTTATTTTGATGATCATTCCTACCTATGTAGGTTGGGCTCAACAAAATATTTTTGCATTCGGAAGAGAAAGTTAGTGACTGAAATTTCGTAAATAGATCTCGCCGCGACGAAAAATGTCTTTGCTTTAAGGACTTCCATCCCAACTCGCGTATCATATCTGCCACACTCTCTCCCCTATTACGTGATAACACAAAACGAACTGCCCTTTTTTGCACCCTTTCGATGTCCTCCGTCAATCCCACCTGGTAAGGATCCCACACTGCGCAGCAATATTCTAACAGAGGACGAACGAGTGTAGTGTAAGCTGTCTCTTTGGTGGACTTGTTACATCTTCTAAGTGTCCTGCCAATGAAACGCAACCTTTGGCTCGCCTTCCCTAAAATATTATCTACGTGGTCTTGCCCCCTATTATGTGATAACACAAAACGAGCTGCCCTTTTTTGCACCCTTTCGATGTCCTCCGTCAATCCCACCTGGTAAGGATCCCACACTGCGCAGCAATATTCTAACAGAGGACGAACGAGTGTAGTGTAAGCTGTCTCTTTAGTGGACTTGTTACATCTTCTAAGTGTCCTGCCAATGAAACGCAACCTTTGGCTCGCCTTCCCTAAAATATTATCTACGTGGTCTTTCCAACTGAAGTTGTTCGTAATTTTAACACCCAGGTACTTAGTTGAATTGACAGCCTTGAGAATTGTACTATTTATCGAGTAATCGAATTCCAACGGATTTCTTTTGGGACTCATGTGGATCACCTCACACTTTCATTATTTGGCGTCAGCTGCCACCTGCCACACCATACAGCAATCTTTTCTAAATCGCTTTGCAACTGATACTGGTCTTCGGATGACCGTACTAGACGGTAAATTACAGCATCATCTGCGAACAACCTAAGAGAACTGCTCATATTGTCATCCAGGTCATTTATATAGATCAGGAACAGCAGAGGTCCCAGGACGCTTCCCTGGGGAACACCTGATATCATTTCAGTTTTCCTCGATGATTTGCCGTCTATTACTACGACAAATCATCGAGCAAAACAGAAGTGATATCAGGTGTTCCCCATTTTGTTTTTCAGTTTTTGATCCAATGTTTCTTAATCTTCGTTCATATGCGAAATAAATTGTTATTCGCACTTAACCATTCTCCACGTCTGTGGTGTTAGGAGTAGTTTCTGTCGTAACAAGTTTGAATTAAGGACTATGGTTTGGAGATCTGTATGATCCAGATGAAATGACTCGCATTACTATGTAAACTATCTGATCAAAAATACCTGGTCACCGCTATCTAACGTAGAAGTGACCAATATTTGCCCCGAGAGGCGTAATCGCCAGTATAAAAGGAGGTGAAGGAGGTGGGGAATACTGTGTTATCATTAGAGAAGCTGTAATGGCAGAATGGACCGGTCAGGACAACTCATTGACGCCAGTGTTACGTGGTGCTTGAGTTGGTGTGAAGAGCGACTCCACTGTAAAGTGGGTTACTGGAAACAAGCGATTTGGTGCATCATGCAGTAACGTGTGCCATTTTCATCGAGAACGTTACCTGTCATCATCTATAATGTCAACAATGACCTGCGAAGGAGATGGTGATGTGGTATACATATATTTTTCATGTTTAGGGCTTGGTCCCCCTTATTGTGCTTAGGAAATCACTAAATGCAAAAATGACGTGAACATTTTACAATTCAGTTTACTCCGCAAAGTAAATTAAAAGTGTGGAGACGATTATTGATTGTATCAGCATGACAATGCACCATGTCATATTGCAGTATCTGTGAGGTGATGGTATGTGGACAGTAACAGTCCTGAATAACCTGATCTTCCCCAAGTCCAGGCCTGACGCGGATGGAATACGTCTGGGATTAGACAGAACGTCGGCGTCACTCTGGACCCCAATATCCAGCATCACTATCTTCTCTGGTTTCAGTTCCTTAGGAAGAATGGGCTACCATTGCCCCACAGACTTTCAGGAATTTCATTAAAAGCATCATGTAGGCAAGGGGTGGACACACATCCATATTAACGTTCAGCAGTGGGTGTCCTGATACTTCTGAATTCCTATTGTCGCTATTGTCAATAAGTAATTACTCGCAGTCTTACAGTTTATCTGCTGGCACAGAATGTAAACAAACGGCGTAATACAAAGATCACATAACAATCGTAGTTCAAATATTGGCGGCATGCGCAATGCACTATCTTCGTTCGATAGATATCCCTGACGGACATTATAACATTTGTAACTTCTGTATCATTTCGTTACTTTTTGCTTTAGTTCTTAAACACTATCTCACCCCTTCTGTTATTTACACTGTGACACGTTCCAATTTTTTAAAGAGTGACCTTTCCCATTTTTTTAAATGATTACCAGTTACGTTGTTTGTTTTCGTTCAAATTTTTAAGCGGTGACCTGTTCCATTTCTTTAAACGATGTCCCACTCCGTTTTTGAACGGTGATCCATTCCGCTTTCTGAACAACGAAGCATCATTTTTCCTTTTATAAAAAAAGGTGTGTGTGTGTGTGTGTGTGTGTTTGTGAGTGTGTGTGTGGTTTTTTTCTCTAACAGTGACCAACTCCATTCTTTAATGCTGCCCCGTTCGGTTTTTTTTTTTTTAATGTTCTATGACTTCTGAAATATCCCGTTTTCCTAAACGGTCTGTGTGTTTTCCGACGCCATCCGATTTTTAGACTGTCTGTGTGAAACTCAGTAACTGTATTGGTATTTTACATCATCAATTACATTTGGCCAGTGGTATACATTCAGAAGTTTCATTATAATCGGTTCAGATGCTGTTTGAGGTCCACAGTTCTCTCTATGCTTCTCAGTTCTGTTGGACGAAAGATTAATCTTAAAAGAAAGACGTTGAAATTTTACCGAAATACACTCACAAAACTGGCAAAGCTGCAAATAGGGCACGCTGAAGCTCGCTCTCTACTGGAAAACATTTGAAGCCTTTTTCTCAACCACTTCAGATATTGGAAGCTCTAATTCAAAAGAAGAAGACAGAACGAGATGAAGATGATGAACGAAAAGAAAACATTGTACGAAAGTAGAAGGAGGGGATATGAGATGAGAAGCAACAGGAGTAGGAGGAGGAAAAGAAGAAGAAGAAGAAGAAAAAGAAGAAGAGGAAGAGGAAGTAGTAGTTTTCAATCAGGAAGATGACGAAGGAAACTAAAAAGAGGAACGAAATATAATTACGGAAAAGAAGATTGCGAGAGGATGGGGGCACGAGTAAATTGCCACCATTAATTTTAGTTGAAACAACGGAAATACAGCATGATACTGCTTACAGCGTCATATATGAACTGACTGGAAAAGTATGGATGACTAGTTATCCATTCGTAGATGTTATGTTGATGAATAATATTTAATAATTTGCAATGTAAGACACCCAGGATCGATAGGATTGTAAATTCCGTTATTTACAATTAGATTCACATCTTGGGCGTGCGTATTATTTATAAGGATATTACTTAGCACACACGGCAGAGAATCAGATTTCGCTCATACCTAGTGTCACATTCCATATCAAGGCCACGCAAAGAGTGCCAATGTTTCCACACCGAGCTGTGCCGTAATCAAGGAGTGCAAAAGCGCAGTATGGCAGCACACAATGCGTCATTCTACGAGCCTTGCAGTTAAGAGTCATAACATGATCATCGGAGCTCAGACGCTACACGGCGTCATAGCATTGACGAAAACGGAGAAGGCAAGGGGAACTGACAGTAACTGAGACTCCATGGAGGGGCAAGAATGCTGACACCGCCAGATAATGGGGGCAGTCACCGCATCACCGGCTGCGATGACGTTTGTCCAGCTTAAATACGACCATTTCAGACGCCTCAGTCTCTCAGTGTCTGTTCATTCCATCGGCATCTCTGCAGCCTGCTGGCTGTATTGGAACGTAGCCACTGCAAGCTGCATAGTGTGTTGCTAATTTGGGAGCAGGGCTTCCATTCTTAACGACTCCCTCCGTCTGACATATGCTGTTGGCATCTGCTTAGGAGCACGTCTGTCTTCGAAAGCGCAAAGGAGTGCTACCCAAGTTATTGGCGAGCCGCAGTAGACTTGCACCTGTGGAAGGCTGGGCCCTATTTTGTATCGTTCATACCGATCAGTGTAGTAGGTTAGTCTCGGTAGTGACGTCATTTTCGGTTCTTTATCGAAATATCCTATTCAGTAATCTTCAGAGACTTGTCGCCGAACGGTCCTCCCACCGATTTTACAATTGTACCGAGAGGTTTTGGATTTCGGTCTGGCCCTGTCGATCGGTGAGCTGTTGCTTATGTACCCCTATAATTTGTTATTTTAAACATATTTAGCTGTTTTAGCTTTGGATTTAGTGATTGTGTTACTAAAGAATCACCAGAGGACGCATCCAGTTGGAAAGTGATTTCGTAATAGACTATTTTCCTTTGTTGGAAATATGGTTAGGTTAGGTTGTTACTGAAATGAAATGTCGTGTGGCTAGGGCCTCCCGTCGGGTAGACCGTTCGCCTGGTGCAGGTCTTTTGATTTGACGCCACTTCGGCGACCTGCGCGTCGATGGGGATGAAATGATGATGATTAGGACAACACAACACCCAGTCCCTGAGCGGAGAAAATCTCCAACCTAGCCGGGAATCGAACCCGGACCCTTAAGATTGACAGTCTGTCACGCTGACCACTTAGCTGCCGGGGACGGACAGGTTGTTACTATGAATGATTAAATAAAAACATGTTTTCTGTCAATATTCTCTCAAAATAGGTCTTATTATTAGCAAATAAGAGTTTAAAAATCATTAAATATCAAGACATCGGCTCAGCTTATGTACAATATTTTCCGAATATGTACCGATTTCCCAGTATACGGTTAGACAGGAATCTCGTAAATTACATGAGTGTGAACTGACGTTACTATTGCCTTTGTGTACTTTTTCCCACAAATGGGTTAGTTAGTAACTATCGAAACGTGTTAATAAATTTCAAATAACAATGGAAAGCAATTATGTGAAGCCTGATATTGGAAACCTTCCTAACTATCACACATTTATGACTTACGCAGCACCGTTTGGTAACGAAGTCAGCCTACGTTCCTCTACACAATACTACAATTGAGCACTGCGTGACTGTTGTTTGGCGTATCCATTTGGCAGCCGGCACGGAAGCTCAGCGTGTTCGCTCAGAAGGTTAGCTGCCTTCTCTAATAAATAAACTGAGTTAATCGATTAACAACGAACTTAAACGGGTGGCTTACGACGTCCGCCCCGAGCAGATGCAACGAACGAGTGCGAACAAAACGAGATATATAGATAAAAAAAGTGGTTAGCGCGCGGGAATTCAGTGTGAAAGGTCACGGGTTCGCGCATGGGTAGATGCAAAATTTTTTTTTCCTCTTCATGTATGCAACACGTTCTGAGACATTGTTATTCGTGTAAGTTAAGATTTTTCTGCAATATTCGTTATTATTTACATGTAAGAGCGCCCTTCCTCAGTAATGATTTCGTGACTTCTATGTGTTTAAAATACGAAATATGAAATTGCTGTGAGTGAAACAACGGACAGTGACATTTATATTTTTTCTTGCCAGAAATAATTCACCATGTTTTCCGAGTATGTACCGATTTCCCAATATGCGGTTAGACAGGAATCTAAGAGCACAACTTAAATTACTGGGAATGTAACTAGCAGCAGTCATCTTCATAATCTTGCTTGTCACAGGTATTTATCTGCGATCGAATCCTCAAACACAGTAGACAGAGATGAAAGATCTCTGCCATAATATTTTTAGACAGTAGCACCATATAAAAAATATTATCATTTATGAGATGCATGTTATAAACTTCGACGAACTGCAGAAGCTCTCGAAAATGCGTTTTCTTTTTCAGTTTTTTTTTAAGACCCAAATCGTTGACCCATCGTATAGGGAAGTGGGCTACTTATTCATTTGGATCTCTAGGAGCGTGTTATCACCACATTCTGTTTATCTCCTTATTCTTTTAAACTCTCAGAATCAATTTTTCGGCTGTTTTTATAGATGTATTAGTACAATGTGGTACTACACACTATTCCTAACTTATTTTCCGAAATGTAAGTCGACCGGTGCGCTACGGTCGCAGGTTCGAATCCTGTCTCGGGTATGGATGTGTGTAATGTCCTTAGGTTAGTTAGGTTAACGTAGTTCTAAGTTCTAGGGGACTGATGACCTCGGAAGATAAATCCCATAGTGCCAACAGCTATTTGAACTGAAACGTAAAATCCAAAATACGATGTCACTGTGAGTGAGTATAAGATGACATAATGCGGCATTTAAGACGATCTGCAGAATACAGTCAAATACGCTATCGTTATTAAGCATGCATGGAAACATGCGTTCAGAGAAACTGTAAAAATTTGTATGCATTTCAGCTGAGAATCATGGAAATGGATATACTGCGCCTGATACTGTTAAGGAGGATGCAAGGGCGATGAAGGAGTGCACGTCAGCTCGATAGAATGTGGCGGCATGCGTTATGGCAACGTAAACGCAATTTCGGTACTTTTAAGAATAGCGCGTCTGTGTCGTCTGCTAGCCGCTTTGTGTTCGTGGTGCTGTGCGCGCTGCAGTGCGCATGCGCGAACTGCAGCCGCTTACTTTTGATTGGCTTGCACGACATGAACCGACAACAGCACTTCGGTTCTCTAGACCCGAACGGTATCGCTACCGAAATGCATACTGAATAACTCTGGATTCGAGTACCAGACCGATCGGTGCTATTGAGTACCGAAACGATCGGCACAATGGCGGAAAGATACAGAATATACACCCTGTTCTGGACTTCGACGCTGGCTCCTGACTAACACCATGGCCGCAGCTGACAAAGTTCTACTTCCGTTCCTCGCCTCGTTTGCATATATGAATCAGCACACCTCCCGCCATGCCCGTAAGATAAAAATCAAAGGTAATCAGTATATTTCCAGATAATATTGTTTCACTGACGCCTTAGAGGATATGACGGCACCCACACCAGCTCCCTTCCTCAGCCTCCTGCAGCTGCAGCATCACCATTACACCTACTCACTCTCCACGCTCACTAGAAGTCCTGACCCAAGGAGTGCACGCTACGAGTGGAGATCAGAAGCACGACTCACGTCGACATTGCTACAACTCGAATCGTAAGTGGCGGACAGCCACTACAACTGGTGCCCACAAATGGGCCTGACACCGCCACTGTGAGAGATGACACGACTACAACTAGCGCCAGTTCCTGACGACGCCGTCATCACCATAGCAACTTGGCTCATCTAGCAGTCACCGCTTCGAGCGATACAGGCTAGTGAATGAGAAGCATTTTTTTTTCTTTGTAATCGGCCATTTTCATTGTGTAATTCATTGATCATGGTGGATTTTACGGACTTTCATTTTAATGTGAAGGTAATTGTTGTACAACCGTGGAAATCTGACTTGTCTGCTTTAAAGGTAACTGTCGTGAATCACATGCAACATTTGTCAGGTGTATATTTTGCAAGCTTCCTGGGCACGAGTTGCCGTGTACGAAGGCTGTGCCAGCCATATGTTTCACTTGTCGATGTAGCCGTCATTTGGCACGAGAGTGTGGTAAATGTAGGTGGGGCACGATTCGCCGAAAGAACTATAGTAACTCGTTGTGTTCAATGTACCCTGTAGTGTGAACCTGGTGCCACACCGTTTTGTACTGTATATTTCTTTATTGTCTGGGCAGTGACAGACTGCACAAGACGCCAGTAGAAACGCGTACCACTGTACGGGTGTTTTCACTGAAGAATAACATAAAGATACGAAATTTATTAATGAGGCAATAAGGTATTTTTCATAAACCACTTTTTTTGTAGGATATCAAAAAAATGACAGAGAGAAATTTTCTGATGAGACAGAATTTCAGATTCTCATGTATTTTTGGTAAATATTGGAGATGTGGAAATACAGTAACTTACGGTGTGTGCGTGTGTGTGTGTGTGTGTGTGTGTGTGTGTGTGTGTGTGTGTGTGTATTTAAGCTTATATAATATTGATAAGTAAACAGATACTTCCTTGAACGTTATTATGTGACTGTACGGATTATCTGATAAGAGAATGCAACGAAAACAATTGTTTCTGGTTAACTCATGGGCCCCCAGGTGCAACTGCACCAATTATAATGTAAAATTGTCACAACGCAGTTCCTGGTCTTGCAGGTGGCACCAAACACTGCCACACTACTCCCTCACAAAAATCATTTCCATATATTTAAACACAAAAGACTTAAGAAACTCATTTGGCTTACACATGCGGCAGCATTTTCTGATCTAATTATTATCCAAAACATATTTACACATCTGTCTCTCTGTGTATACCAAAAATTAAGTAAACATCTGTATATAAAAACACCAGGAATAAGTTCAATCCTTCCGTATTTTATGTGTATGTATGCGTACAGCTTGTCTGTCATACAAAATAAAAAAATGAAAGTGCCACATTCATACTCTTAAAATTACTTATCAGTTCTCTATGTACTATCTTTTGGTAATAACTTATCAGTTCAGCCAATTACGCCGAGGTGACAAAACTCATGGGATAGGGGACTTCCAATGACTTGTTGAGCCCGCCATGTCGAGTCGTTGCACTCCGCAGGTCCGACACCATATTAGAAAGTATCACATCACTTTTGTCACCATAGTGTATACTGAATATTGATTGATAAACAAGAGCTAAAGAAGCATTTAGTGCGCTGCTGGGACGGATTAAAGGATCGCTGTCTTTCTCTTTAAACATAAACTACTTATCAGATAAGGGCAGCATCATTGTCGTATTGTTCACTGACCGTGTTGTTGTGACAGCAAACTATCTTCGCTGAATTATTTTAAGGAAGAGAAGACGACCTAAACGGTGAATCCACTTGAATAATGAGTGGCAGTAGTCTTTCAATGTGGTTACATGGAAAATAATTCTTGTGACAAGGAGTGCGTCAGATCACAAGGTCAGTGTTTACCCTCTTAATTGGTTGGTTGGTTGTTTTGGGGAAGGAGACCAGACAGCGAGGTCATCGGTCTCATCGGATTAGGGAAGGACGGGGAAGGAAGGCGGCCGTGCCCTTTGAGAGAAACCATCCCAGCATTTGCCTGGAGCGATTTAGGGAAATCACGGAAAACCTAAATCAGGATGGCCGGACGCGGGATTGAACCGTCGTCCTCTCGAATGCGAGTCCAGTGTCTAACCACTGCGCCACCTCGCTCGGTTCTTACCCTCTTAATTCTGTAACACTGTTTACGTATAAAGGACTAGGGAGTACCACGAAGCGATACAGAATAGAACAAACCTCGTGAAATCAGTCACAGAAAAGGTAGATAAAGAATTCTGGAAAGCATTCAGAAAAAAAGAGGTCCATATGTAAAGGAGACCGAAAATGACACAAATCTAACAAAGTCCAGAGCACTCTTCAACCCTTGATATACTTCCCAAATAGGCGTTTCACAGACAGGGGAAGAATTTAGAACGTTCCGTTAGGATCGTAGCAGGTTATTACAGCCAATATGAAAGGTACGTAAGGGCCTCGTTGTCCTCTTTGACTTTTAAAATTACTTCATTTACAAATTCAACGATTGTTGTGTGCATAGTGGACAAACAAGGTAATAACAACAGTCAAAGGCTAGAATAATGTCCTTAAAAAGCTTTATATTACTGTTAATCCCACACAATAAAACAGTTTCACACGGAAGTATTCTACGACACTCAAGAACATATTGTCCTCCAGAGTAATCAGGTAGCATATTTGTGCCACTCCGTGTCTCCTTGCCATTAATTATAGGTATACTTTCAAGTCAAGGGTACTCATACCCGGGAGAAGGTTTGGTCCACTCCCCCCCTGCCCCTTCCCCTACCTCTAAGGTGGAAGGAAAAACCTTTGTGTCGACAAGTGCCTTTCTTATAAGAAAATTAGTTAAAAGTCGGTATTACATAGGTTTTAACAGGGTCGGCTGTAATGTTTTTATGGCTACTAACAAGTCGCCATTGCTTCCTAGAATATTACAAATACTCCATACTCCTCAGGTCTACACTCCCCCTACAAACTCTCGTATGGGCGCATTTGTTACAAAGGGTCCACGTCTAGTCGTCATCACCAAGTTCGTCCAAATTTATGGAACATACAGGGTTTGGTCAGACATGAACAGGACAGAAGAGGGAGCTCTAGATAGTCAAGCGCTTAAAAACAAAATAACGCTTTTGGTGCGGGTTGGGTGAGGCATGGGCTGTTTTCGTTAACGCAGCTGCGGGAGCTGGTGGCGCACTGAAAAAAGTAAGTTCAATATTAAGCGGTTGGGGGTAGGTTCCAGTCTCTGTGCGGAAACTTTTTTATTTTAAATTTTGACGTTGCTTATACAGAAGATGAACCGAAATAATGCCCAATACGTTGTATTTACAAATATTTTCTTAAAAGGTTTGAAAAGAAAAAGCAAAGAAAATCTGGGACTTCGATTACATTTGGAGGACTTCCTATTGGAAACTAGAGACATTTTTATTTTACAGCTGATGATTTACAAGTAATGGGGCAATCTTCACAGTTAATAAAAGGAGAAGCAATAATTTGCTGGACATCTTGACACGTTTGAAACGCCGCATTTTTACCGTTACATGGTTTGTTTTAAGGTTTATATACAGAAAAAAACTTTGTTGAATTCATGCTAAGTTCACTCTTATCGCACAGTTTGGCGGTAAACAACGTGTAACGCTTCATTTTGCCTAATATTGATGAGAATAGTTTATGACGTGCAATGGAATGTGTCTTGATATAGTCATGTTTGCCTCTATCAAGGAGATAAGCATTTGTGAAGCTTTGAAATTAATTTCTTTAGGTGATGAAAAAAGGTTGTCCTAGGGGTGTGAATTTCGAGGAAATCACTTTAATAGTGCAGGATGGCAACCATCAGCATGTAGGAACATCACGTCGTGTGATTGTGGATTTGTTTGTCCTTCTCTGAATCTATTAACAGAAGAAATTTGTTCTTCTGCACACAGGGTTTCATCCCGTCAGATTCCATATATTGAGCGTTACTTTATTTTATGGTGTAACTTTCGATCCATTTCCTTTTCCACCAGCGTCCAGTTTTTTCTTCTTCTATGTAATCTCGATGGTGGTGTGACCCTATATCTAATAAAAATGTCGAATTCACCACCAGTGTGTACGCCTGAGAAGATGAAGTTATGATTTTTACCTGACATTTGTATTATATTCGGGTTGCTGCTGCTGCTCCTGAACTTAATTAATTAGCTTTGTGCAGAGGCGAGTGCAGCTTAACGAGACGGGCCCACGTAATTCGCACTTGTTTGCAAGGAATTTTTGCCACACCCTTAGAGCTAACATAGAGAGGTCCAGGATATTAACACAAGACTAATTTGATAAATGCATTATTATATGCAGTAATTTTTAAGATGCTCTTTGGAACAAACAGCTCTGTGTGCTAAACATCTCATAAGTTGAATACACCACAGTAATGTTTCATTTTCCTCATTACGATTCAGCTTATTTCGACTCCTTTGGCTGGCCATATCGTGATTAGTCAGAGAGCTTTGGTTCGTCAGAACAGGTCCTAGATGTTCATCAGCTCTTACAAGGGAAGTCCCACAGCACGAACTCCTACAACTGAATAAAAATAATTTTAGCCCTTCAGTGCTGCCGTGGGGTGCTGTGGACACCCCACACATTAAAAACCGATCGTATTATTAGGTTATTTTCTTACCGCAGTCTAAATCTGCTGCTATCTTTCTGTCTAACCGCTACGTTAGTCATTAAATTATAATAAACTGAATTTCAGTTATAATAGTTTTTCCGTTGGCAAAAAAAACAAAAAAAAACAACATATATTGGGGTGTTTAGGATATCCTGAGTCAGTCCTAATGCAACAAAAATGGAAATAATAGCACATGTCAGTCTTTTTTAAAATTTTACAGCCGTTTCATTGATTTCGAATCCAATATCATATTACGTAACCCCTTTGTTGTCTAGTACCGTTATTCTAACTGCATTCTAATTTGAGTAAAAAAAATTTGGAGTCAGTTTACTTTCTGTCACTGTATGACGACAACTCAATGTGCAGTATGTGTACAAAAGAAGAAAACGAAATGCGAATACAGAGATTACTTGAAGTTCGAGCAGAGGAAACAAGATAATTCCGAATCCGAGTGATCTAATGAGTGGGAAGAACTGTAAAGTAAAACTGATACAAAGATGGATGGTGATGATAATGAAAGAAGTTTTGAAAATAACGATTACTACTTGGGAAAAGACAGCGAAGTCGACTGAGGATCTTGCACCAAGGAATGTAAGGACACGAAATCAGAATACTATTATGTACCTACCGGAGGTAAAGTTGAAGAAGATACATTCAAAAATATATTGGGATATACTGACACACGTACAGGGCTATTACAAATGATTGAATCGATTTCATAAATTCACTGTAGCTCCATTCATTGATATATGGTCACGACACACTACAGATACGTAGAAAAACTTATAAAGTTTTGTTCGGCTGAAGCCGCATTTCAGGTTTCTGCCGCCAGAGCGCTCGAGAGCGCGGTGAGACAAAATGGCGACAGGAGCCGAGAAAGCGTGTGTCGTGCTAGAAATGCACTCACATCAGTTGTAAGTAGGCTGTTTAGGTTTTCTTATTGGTAACGCCACGTAGCGCTCTGTGTGAGAATCACTGGCTGTGCTGTGTGCAGTCTGTGTCTAGTTTGCATTGTTGTCTGCCATTGTAGTGTTGGGCAGCGGCAGCTGGATGTGATCAGCGCGTAGCGTTGCGCAGTTGGAGATGAGCCGCCAGCAGTGGTGGATGTGGGGAGAGAGATGGCGGAGTTTTGTAATTTGTCATGAACTGCTAGATATATTATGACTATTAAGGTAAATACATTGTTTGTTCTCTATTAATATCTTTCATTTTCTAACTATCCCTATCAGTAGTTAGTGCCTTCCGTAGTTTGAATCTTTTATTTAGCTGGCAGTAGTGGCGCTCGCGGTATTGCAGTAGTTCGAGTAATGAAGATTTTTGTGAGGTAAGTGATTTCTGAAAGGTATAGTTTAATGTTACTCAGGGCCATTCTTTTTCAGGGATCTTTGATAGTCAGATTGCGTTGCGCTAAAAATATTGTGTGTCAGGTTAAGCACAGCCTTGTATAAATAGTTCAAAGGGGACGTTTCATATGTCGACCCTTAGCCGAGGATACCTCACTGGAATCTTCTGATTTTTTTCTTGTTGTTTGTTTAATTAGTGTAGCTTTTGTTTATTGCTAGCGCGTAATTGTAGAGAAAATCTCCTTTGTAGTTGCAGTCTTTCATTGTTGTACAGTAAAACAGTTGTGGCATGCATGTAGATTAGCACCAAGTATTTCACAGCTGCAATTAACTAGATATTATTTTCAGTGCTATGTTAATGTGTTCTCTTATTTTTGCTCTTCAAATTGTGCTTTTCTGTGGTATCGTGTGAAATATTGTGACAATAATGGCGTGTGAAAAACGTAACACTAGGCTACAAAGTAAACTGAGAAATAATAGTGACGACGAGCGTAGCTTACCAGCACCACTGTGTAATGAATTAACAGACATTTAAAGTAGTAATTTGGTAACTGTGCATAGGGAAATGGAGCGGGCGTCAAATAATGGTGTAGACAATGAAACAGGTAGTTAACAGGGAGGCATTATGGATCGATCGGTCGGCAACAGCTCGCCTCAGGAATCGGGAATGACAGAACACAATATTGCAAATACTGTAGACTCAGGATTTGGGTTCTCGCCGTTTTCTCAAATGAGTCAAGACACATTTTCCGCTTGTCAAAATGTGAATGTTGCCGGTGCAAATTCACTGCCGAAAAGCACTGAGGAACATGTTTCAGATACCAATGCATTGTTATTACAATTAATACAACAAATGGGACAAACACAGCAAAAGCTTCAAAAGTTAAACACAGTGGAACAAAATCTTAAAAAGTTAGACACAGTGGAACAAAATCTTAAAAAGTTAGACACCACGCTTGAACAAACACGTGAAGATTTAACTACTGAGTTACATAACATTGAATCGAAATGTCAAAAAGTCTGTAATAACGTAAAAACACAAATTTGTGAGCATTTCCAACCTATTTTTTCGCGTCATGAAAATGCATTACAGAATCACGAAGCAGCCATAAAAGAACTGCAAACTATTGTTCATGAAAATCATGACACCTTGCAAGCCAAAATTGACTCAGTTGCATCTACCGATTCGGTTACGCAACTTGCAAAAACTCAAGAAAACTTAAAGGACACAGTAGATTCAATTTCAACACAAATGGACACTCTGAAACTTGGTTCAGAAAAACACACTGAGGAAATGTGTTCACTATCGGAGAAAGCAGCCGAACTTTCGGATCAGGTCACTAATTTATCTACAAATGTAGATGATAATCTGAATGACACAGAAGAGTGCAAGCCAGTTAGGAAATTCAAACAAAATCAGAATGAAATTAATACGCAACACCAAAGAGAAATTCAGGAAGTACAAGATCAGCTGACACAGGTAATACAAGAATTACGTATTTCAGAGGACACTCGCGCCCCAATACGGGAAGAGGGACATACAAATACGGAACAGCCACAAAATAACAACACAGCGCATTTCGGAAATTATGAAAGAAATGGGCAAGGTGCACCGAATTTTGAAATGGAACCGCCGAAACGACATAACAATGACCGATATGCCACTCGCCGACATGATGACTTCGACTATAAGCTGTTCATTACTACACGTAAATTCAAAACATTTAAGAATTCTGGCAACGACATTCATCCACAAGCGTGGCTCCATCAATTCTCTCATTGTTTTCCTCCCAACTGGTCATTAGAGCACAGATTAGAATTTATGTGTGGCTACTTAGAGAATGAACCAGCTGTAAGAATGTGATCGGTCATTCACGATTGCCACAGTGAAGGAGAGTTTTACCATGCCTTCCTCTCAGCATACTGGTCTCAAGCTACACAAGACCGAGTAAAACATAGCATCATGATGATGAAACACTTTGAACAATCTGAATTTTCCAGTCTTGTCAAATATTTTGAAGACATGTTGCATAAGAATCAATATCTTTCAAACCCATACAGCCCTTCAGAACTCATCTGCATTTGCTTAATCAATTATATTTTGGCAGGACGTTGCAAAGACGACATTGAAGCTTTTCAGGGACTCTTACAACAACTGGAAATTGACACTGACAATCGGGGAACGCGGAAACAGGAGCACAACAATTACAGGTCACATCCGTCACAATTCCGTGACGACAGAAACAATAACTGGACACGACAGATCTATTCTTACAACGCAAATCGTGACCAAAATAGACACCACCCATATGACAACCGCTGGCAGAGTAATAATAGTTACAGGGAAAGATCACCTCTCCGCGGTAGTGACTATCACAGAGACCATCAGAGAAACAGACAATTTGGGAACCAAAATAATTATTATCAAGGGAGACAGAATAACTTTAGACGCAACGGTCCAGCGCGCAGTTATGACTCAGGGAGAAATTCTCCACCACGTGACCGACAAGAAAGAAACTGTGTAAACTACCAACAAAACGACAGACCTGAATTCCATCAGAACTGGCGAGCTTCAAAGAGGGCAGGGCAATCTTGTCACGGTGAATTTGTAGAAGTTAGGTCTCCTAATCCCAATAACGGCGCGCGCCAACAAAGAGACTGACAATGACTCGCACAGCAGGCAGCCGCGTGCGCCCGCTGGCTCCGAGAAAAATAATGTAAGACGCTAACCTTGAGAAAAATATTAGCACTCCTCACCGACGTATACCGCATGATAATTCCGTTCAAGTTGAAACTCTGAGTACTAGGAAGAGTAAAGCTTTACACCACATTTCACATGTAAAACCGTTTATTGAAAAATAATCTGATTTTTAACTTTGTCTTTGCCATAAAACTTTTCAATTGACGCTACTAGTATGCTTTGTCACACTGAGAAACTGTTAACATGCAACAATGTTTTGAAGTTAAATATCCAGTCAAGAACCAAGAGAACTTATTTAAACAGAAATTACGAATGCATTGTTATAGTCAACAGACGACACAGTGTTGTTATTTGTAAATTCTTGCTTGTTAGTTGCACGATTACGTAACGACTACAAGGCTCACATACTTAGAACATATACTGGTACTGCTGATGAGATTTTAATACAACATTTTGGTTAACTTGAAAATACATTCTGGATTTAAAGTACTTTCTCTGAGATACCAGATGACACAGTGGTTAGTTTATGTGACAGCTACACGATTTTATCACGACGCTACTAATGAGTGACAATTTACAATGTTGCTTTTCCGGTGTATCTGTTTCATATCTGCACAGTTTTCTGTTTTATTCTGGAAAGCATAACATGTTTTAGTAGTAACTTTTGTGGTATAGCTACAATGAGACTGCCTTTTCCGTAGCACAACAATACGTTACAGCACAGTAATTTCTTCATCACGGCAATAAGCGTAATAACTAAGATATCTATACGCAAAGCATTTCACTTTTGTTTATCATGAGGTAAGTACATTGACTTCTGCAGAACTTAGCTTTCGGAGGACAATAACTACGACACTTTCACAGAGATTATCTTACAGCAAGACGCACATTTAGCGCTACAGGACACGCATTTGAGTGATCAATTTTGTACTTAAACCATTTATTTTTCAAGATTTTTGAATTACAAAGAAAGTTTTCCGTGATACATTTCATTCCATTGCTGTAATATGTAACACCTGAGGGTATAATTACATTAATCCTCAGGGGGGTACACGCTTACTTTGTGTACCATGTGTTTGGCAAGCACAAGGAGCCCTAGCTAATATGGTATTTGCTTATACAACTTTACATATCAGTACCATATTTCTCTAAAACATAAATTACACAGCTATCTGATTATTTAACAGAGAAACAAACATTTTTTTATTACATCAGTGACAGATGTTTACGGAATTACACAGTTGGATAACTTCACACTTATGAAACTGTATTTTGTGTGTACTTTGTGAACTGTTAATATTTTTTCGGAACCATTGTGATATTATGAGAGCTTTGAATGATATATTTGGTATGGGATCATGATTTTTAAAGTACGTTTGAGGTAGATGACACTATTGAAATGAGCAGAGAATTTTTTTTAGGTTTTGACATTATTGCAGAAAGCTACGACGTTTTTGAGATTTGACTGAGGTGTTATGATGATATTTTTATGACGATGATGTGTATTATGCTACTGAGGTATGTTTATGATCAATAAGCTGATGCTATATGAGGAATCTGATTATGCTATGTAGTTATTATGATGAAATATTGAAGAAGTGTCTACGAATATGTATATGTGTAATAAAGCAAGGAATAATGAGTAATGATTAGGGACTCTGATTTATGAAAAGGATGTTGGAAACCAAGAATCGTACTTTAAGAGTTAAGAAATGTGTGTATATGCGTGAATGTATCACAATGCTGGCAAAAATTTTTTGGACGCTGTTATATTTACAGGATTTTGTTTCTACACATTTGTAACGCAAATTTTCGACCTGTGAAATTTTTTATATGAGACTGCCACTGTAGCGGAGACTGCTGTCGTACATATTTCAGTAAGAAAGGTAAGTGACCTTGACGTAATGGTTTTGGGCGCCCAGCTGAGAGGTAGCCGTCTGACAAAAGAAAGCCATTAGGTGGAGAGAAAAAAAGGGGCATTAACCTCACTTCTGACATTCCTTTGTAGAAAGCATCGCAAATACGACACGCTCATTACTTGGAAACATATCGTACTTTCTGATATTTACTGAAATGCCTAATGAAATGACGAGAAATAGTTTATGTCTACACACCTGATTATGAGTACTGTCTTTCTAGATGAGAGATTTTTTTTTGACTACTTATGAAATGCCACATGGCTATTGAACGATGTTCTTACACTTTATTTTGTACATAGTTGCTTATTTTATTTGACATCTAGTTTCTAGCTGCACTGCAGCATTGGTTAAAATAAAATTTTATAGATGTACTAATATAAATATTTTCTGTCTACAGATCGAGTAAATAATAATTTTTTTTCAAAAAAATGAGGGAGCACAAAACGACATTTACCTTCACAGGAACTACATTCATAATTTTCTTTTCAAGTACTTGGTAATTTCTTTTGTAGAATAAATTGTGATGCATCCCTCTAGTATTAAGATGTGACATGGGTATTAGACATGGCCATTTTTAGTGTACTATTTTTTCTGCTTGAGCTTTGTCATGTTTAGGTATAAGTTATTTCATTTTCTGTTGTTGGTTGCCAGGCATAGTGCTACTGAATTTCAATTTGTGTTACTCTGCTAAGCCAGATTTATTTTTCTTGTTTGCTGTGCATTGCCTCATGTTAGTTGTAATGTTGAATTGCTTGGTAATTTAGATTTACTGTAGCTTGCTTTGCAAATTTCCATTTTTTTTCATTGATGTTTGCGTTAATTGTTTTGTGCTGCTGCATTGCCTCGTCCCTTAGTTTAGCATCTGAGCTCAGTAGATTTAAGTTAGCTTAAGAGGGGTAGACTATATAAGAAACTGACTATGGAGAATAGGTAAAGAATGCGTTGCGAAGTTATATAAGAAACAGATTTGGCAAAAATGAGTATTGTGCAATGAGAAATAATTATTTTGAAAGAAATATGAATAGAATACAGAAAGCAGGTATAGATAACAATTTGGGAATAATGATGAATGAAGGGAGATCTCCAAGAAGTAAAGAAAGTTTTGTTTGCAAAATACTGCAGTAAAACAAACCCTGTCCTTTCCTTTTGTATTATTATGCTATGTGTTTGTGTACCCTTGTGTATTTGTGTACTTCCTGTCTTTATGTGTTTATCTGATAAGACTTATGTTGTAGAATTTTTCTAGTACTAAGCTACATTCACTAAGATGAGGAATACTGTTATCCTCAAATATAATTTGCATTTATAATATGTTATTTACTTTGTAAAGATGTTTAGACATTATTTATTCTGTTCTGTTTTAATGCTCATGTGTAAAGTTGATGTTTCGAAAGTTATTCGATCTTTTATGTATGTACTTACGTCATAATTCCTGTAACACTGATGTATATGTTATTTCGATACAAATGTTATCTGTACTGTTACGTTCTTTAATGATGTATTTTGTACCTTTGTAATTGTATTTTCATGTTGTAAATTTATAATTGTATGGACACCAGTTCTTCAAATTAAGTTACATTTCACTGCACACGTTTCTGTTGGTCATAGTATATGGACAATATGTGAGAAGTAGGGACTGTTAGTGTTTGCACGTGTGTTAATAATTCAGCAAGGGACTGGATAACAGCATTGCTGGTTCTAAGGACAATTCCAACACTTTGTGAGTGCACAAGTGGTGGTTTATGGACTTGCTATAATCTCTGCAAGACTCTTCGATGGTGATTGTGCACCTGCACAGTCGCAACAGATGGTTGCTGGCCATTTCTACAAGGACTACAGTGGGTCTACACCTTTGCTGACTCACCAGTACCATTATTTCTACAAGGACTGCAGTGGGTCTGCACCTCTGGTGGCCCACCAATACCGTAATCTCTACCAGGACTACAGTGGGTCTGCTCTGTGATGACCTACCTACCAATATTCTTCAAAACTTCGAATGACTCTGCTGTGGGTTTTTCTCTGTTGTGACCCATTACTTGTCTGCATGTCAAGAGTCAGCACTGTCTTTCCATTGGAAGGACAACACTACTTCTTCAAGACTGCATGGAAATCCACTAATTCCATGTGCATTTTCTTTTACTGCTCAGACTTTGAGAAAAACACTGCAACGTTACTGTGATGAATGATTAGGACTGTCTTTATGGACTGTGAGAAAATTTTAGCTTTTGACCAACATTGTATCAATAAGTGTGTGCCTTTGATTTCTTTGTTATTGTAATTGTGAAAAAAATTTTAACAAATATGTATTGGCCAGTGCCCAAAATAATTTGTAAAATTTTTGTGGGGAGCATGGCGGCTTTGTAAGTAGGCTGTTTAGGTTTTCTTATTGGTAACGCCACGTAGCGCTCTGTGTGAGAATCACTGGCTGTGCTGTGTGCAGTCTGTGTCTAGTTTGCATTGTTGTCTGCCATTGTAGTGTTGGGCAGCGGCAGCTGGATGTGATCAGCGCGTAGCGTTGCGCAGTTGGAGGTGAGCCGCCAGCAGTGGTGAATGTGGGGAGAGAGATGGCGGAGTTTTGTAATTTGTCATGAACTGCTAGATATATTATGACTATTAAGGTAAATACATTGTTTGTTCTCTATTAATATCTTTCATTTTCTAACTATCCCTATCAGTAGTTAGTGCCTTCCGTAGTTTGAATCTTTTATTTAGCTGGCAGTAGTGGCGCTCGCGGTATTGCAGTAGTTCGAGTAATGAAGATTTTTGTGAGGTAAGTGATTTCTGAAAGGTATAGTTTAATGTTACTCAGGGCCATTCTTTTTCAGAGATCTTTGATAGTCAGATTGCGTTGCGCTAAAAATATTGTGTGTCAGGTTAAGCACAGTCTTGTATAATTGTTCAAAGGGGACGTTTCACAGTCAGTCATAACAGTGCAACGACACTTCAGGACGAAGTTCAACAAAGATCCACCAACTGCTAACTCCATTCGGCGATGGTATGCGCAGTTCTGGATGCCTCTGTGAGGGGAAATCAACGGGTCGGCCTGCAGTGAGCGAAGAAACGGTTGAACGCGTGCGGGCAAGTTTCACGCGTAGCCCGTGGAAGTCGACGAATAAAGCAAGTAGGGAAGTAAACGTACCACAGCTTTGGAAAATCTTACGGAAACGGCTAAAGCAGAAGCCTTACCGTTTACAATTGCTACAAGCCCTGACACACGATGACAAATTCAAATGCTTTGAATTTTTGGCGCGGTTGCAACGGCTCATGGAAGAGGATGCGTTCGGTGCGAAACTTGTTTTCAGTGATGAAGCAACATTTTTTCTTACTGGTGAAGTGAACAGACACAATGTGCGAATCTGGGCGGTAGAGAATCCTCACGCATTCGTGCAGCAAATTCGCAATTCACCAAAAGTTAACGTGTTTTGTGCAATCTCACGGTTTAAAGTTTACGGCCCGTTTTTCTTCTGCGAAAAAAACGTTACAGGACACGTGTACCTGGACATGCTGGAAAATTGGCTCATGCCACAACTGGAGACCGACAGCGCCGACTTCATCTTTCGACAGGATGGTGCTCCACCGCACTTCCATCATGATGTTCGGCATTTCTTAAACAGGAGATTGGAAAACCGATGGATCGGTCGTGGTGGAGATCATGATCCCCAATTCATGTCATGGCCTCCACGCTCTCCCGACTTAACCCCATGCGATTTCTTTCTGTGGGGTTATGTGAAAGATTCAGTGTTTAAACCTCCTCTACCAAGAAACGTGCCAGAACTGCGAGCTCGCATCAAAGATGCTTTCGAACTCATTGATGGCGACATGCTGCGCCGAGTGTGGGAGGAACTTGATTATCGGCTTGATGTCTGCCGAATCACTAAAGGGGCACATATCGAACATTTGTGAATGCCTAAAAAACCTTTTTGAGTTTTTGTATGTGTGTGCAAAGCATTGTGAAAATCTCTCAAATAATAAAGTTATTGTAGAGCTGTGAAATCAATCATTTGTAATAACCCTATATAATAATATATAAGCAGCATTACGTAGAATTTTGCCCGGAAACGAATCGCCAAACAGACGAATGTGGCTGAAATTAAAGCTTCAGAAGGTTGCTTATTTTGGCTTGTTTTGACTGCTCTGGACGTAAGAAACTAAAGGAAGTGTGGAACGCAAATGGTTTTCGAACTGCAATATTTCACACTACGCTGAGTTTGTAGCGGTTCCTGTTAAGAAGTATACCGTTTGATGACATTCAAAGCAGGTATGAGAGAAAGAAAATCGATAAACTTGCACTCATTACGCAAATATTTCAATTATACCTGTCGAATTTGTAACCTCCCCACAAAAATTTAAATGAGACAGAAATAATAGAAATGGAGCCAAGAAGCAATATCGTCCCCACAGAAATATTTAAATAAAAAAATATAATAATAAATGGGACCCAAGAATAACCTCCCTGCAATGAAATGTACTGACAAAGGCAACAAAAATGTGAAATTCGCAATCTGACTCTGGTGTAAGCTCCCACTAAAATAATGAAAAACAATTCAGTGATAAGAAAATCTCAGTGATAATGATAATTCAATTAAACCGAAATATCGGTCTTTGGCCCTGTGCAAAAATCAGAATTAAATTCTTACCTCATTGAAACTGCTAGTCAAATTTCTGCTCTTATTCTTGCGCACGGCTTGGAGGAACTGCATTGCAAATAATAATATTTTTTTTTTGTAATTTAACTGAAAACTGAAACTTTTCTTTAAGGGAAGTGGAACTAAATCGTTAGTTCAATTAAATAATTTTTTTTTGTAAAATTGCTTTTGAAATCAAAATTATTATTGGGGTACTTGTTGGAAATTAATTACAATAAATAAACTTTACATTATCTGATGATTACCTTAATTAACAATATACCTCATTCAGCATCTTGACCAGTATTGCCGACAGACTACATCACACAACCGCACTGGGCTGCTACTACCGACAGAGTGCACTGGCCTACTGCAACTCGCGTACTGCTCTACATGACGGCTACTAGCGTACTCCACAACGACTACTACTGTACTGCTCGTAACACTCGCGCGGTCAAGCGCATACTAACCACGATAATAGGCTCTCTGGTCAAAGATTTTAACGTGCCTCACCATCGCTGCTACGTTACATACGTGTTTCATAACCCTCCACTGGGGGGGCAAAAATTTGGCAGCGATGGTGAGTCATTTGGACATGCCATCGCAAGAAATTTTTACAATTTACAGAATATTCAAATTTAGTTCATAAATTAAATGTTGTGCACATGCACCGAGTACAAAATATATCAGACAAAGACAGGATGTGAGTACAAAACATAGTAGCAAATCAGAAAATGTATATAAAAATTATTTGACAGATAACAGAGTGCACACGCACTGAAAAAAATTCTTTAGCATATTCAGAACAAATAAACAGACTGGCAGAAAATCGTGTTGATAAGTGACATGAGTGTACTCGCACTGGAGTTGAGAACATATTAGCAATTGACGAAATGTATATACAATTAGTAACAAATGACATAAGTGCATACGCACTGAAGTATTGAATATACAGAATGAGTACAAATCATATTGAAAAATGAGAAAAGTGCACAGGCACTGAAGTTCAGTAGAAAACATATTAACACCTAACATAAGTGCACATGTACTGTAGTTCAGAACATATCATCAAAATAAAAAATGTATATACAATATAAAAGACAAGAGTGCACATATAACGTACTTCAGAACAAATCGAAAAAAAATGTCTTTAGTATTTTCGCAATAAATAAACATAATAGCAAAAAAATCATGTCGTTCAGTGAATCAAAAAAAAATGTATAACCCATGAACATAAATGATGTTAACCAAAAACTGATTTTCACTATGTGACAAGAATTAGGATAGGAAAGGGAAGGATTGCATCATGGTTGTAGCACTTTAGATTGCACACAGCTGTTCTGAAAGTCCATATCTTTCCACAGAAGTACAACACCAAGTGACACAATTTGAAGTTCTTTTCCCATCAGAATTGATCATCGTAGCCAAGACACTGAACTGTCGTAGTAATATTCCATGTTTTCATTTTGGCAGTACATTAGGTACACCAAACAGTGGGACCATAATAACGTCTTCATCGCTCACGGTGGTGGACAGCATGTCGTGTCAACACCACGCTCTTACAAGGCACACCAGCGTAGAATTAGTGCAAAACCAAAGATAGTGCTCCATGATCACTAGGATAAACAGGACAAATGGACATTGCAGAAATTCAGGGTAGTTAGCTCATGAGGTGAAGGACATTAAGTCACATAATATTGACAATTACAGTCTTCATTAGTAGTTTGCGGCATTCATAGCCCAGTTATTGAACATTTCTGTACCAAGTATGTAGTATTACAGAAAAATGTTCATTAATTGTTTTACATAGAATCAGTAACCTTCTTTTCCTAGTTACAAAGCATTATTAAATAATCGCATTCTTTTCCAGTTACAAAGCATAGCTTAGTTAATTAATTATGTGTCATTCCAATATAGTAAGAATCATTAGCCTTCTCCTAATTACAAAGCATTATTAAACAGTCGCATTCTTTTCCACTTACAAAGCATAATTAAGAATCATTAGCCTTCTTCTAATTACAAAGCATAGCATCATTTGTCATTTCAATATAGTAAGAATCATTAGCCTTCTTCTAATTACAAAGCATTATTAAACAATCGCATTCATTTCCAATTACAGAGCATGGCATAGTTAATTAATCATTTGTCATTCCAATATAGTAAGAATTATTAGCCTTCTCCTGATTACAAATCATAATTAAACAGTAATTAAGAATCATTAGCCTTCTTCTAATTACAAAGCATTATTAAACAATCGCATTCATTTCCAATTACAGAGCATGGCATAGTTAATTAATCATTTGTCATTCCAATATAGTAAGAATTATTAGCCTTCTCCTAATTACAAATCATTATTAAACAGTAATTAAGAATCATTAGCCTTCTTCTAATTACAAAGCATTATTAAACAATCACATTCTTTTCCAGTTACAAAGTATGGCATAGGTAATTAATCATTTGTCATTCCACTACAGTAAGAATCATTAGCCTTCTGTTAATTACAAAGCATTATTAAACAGTCGCATTCTCTTCCAGTTACAAAGCATAATTAAGAATCATTAGCTTTCTCCTAATTACAAAGCATTATGAAACAATCACATTCCTTTCCAATTACAAAGCATAGCATAATTAATTAATCATTTGTCATTCTAATAGTAATAATCATTAGCTTTTTCCTAATTACAAAGCATTATTAAACAGTCACATTCTTTCCAGTTACAAAGCATAATTAAGAATCATTAGCCTTCTCCTAATTACAAAGCATTATTAAACAATCACATTCATTCCCAATTATAAAGCATAGCATAATTAATTCGTCATTTTCTAAGTGACATATTATTCATTGCTGTTCAGCATTACTCAGAACTTTCTCGAACTGGTATCACTATTTGGGACTGGTAATACATTTTTTTGTTAGCAATGCATTGCGTTGGGATCGATAATTAATTGCTGAGGCATAACACTATTTGCTTTTGACCTATTGCTGCAAATGAGGATAGGTAACGTCATTCGTCATGAGTCAGCTGTAGCAAGGTTATGTAACAAGGCAGTATATGTGATCACGTTTATAAATCATAAACACAAATGGGTAAAAAAATAAAAATGCAAGTACTAGAACAGGTATAATAAGTAACAGGTTTAGTAAGTATCATGAAAAACTTCTCCTGAAAAAATACAAAATGGATTATTGACCTGAAAGAAGAAACGCACACTATGCTGAAAAGTAGTGAACTTCGAATTAACAGGTAGTGAAATGTGTATAAAAAATGTGTTCCATAGCTGTCCTTTCCAAAACTTTCCATCATCCTACTATGCAATATAACACCTGCTGTCAAAACAAACTGCAACAAATACTTAAATAACTACATAGCCTAAATATAACTTCAACATTATCCTCATCTGTAAAGAAAAAACTTCATTATCAATCACTTCATTATCCATATTATCATAACTTCATTATTGTCATCACCTGTAAAGAAAAACTTCATTATTCATAATACCATATCCTTCATCATTCTTCATCAGCATTCATTATCATCTGCAAAAATATCACTTCATTACTCATTATACAACTATTCCTTATCTCTAGCATATTTCATCACTAAAACTAAGATGTGTAGTTCTGTCTGACAGCCTGCATCAATCACCTTGTATTCTGAAAGAAAAAATTAGTTAAGACTGCAATTCTACGATGAGTATAGTATATTCTTGTTAATGTTTGTTAATCCTGATCCATTTACTCTTCCCCATAAAGTTATTGCATCTTCTTTCGTTTATTCCGTAGGTGAAATTCCGATTTCTGTTGGATTTATTGCTTACACGCATCATTTCTTTCTGAAATTGATGAACAAAGATTAATGTCCTGCATTTAAATCATATACCCACTAAACAATGACTAGTTTATGGTGACATAATTAACCCTACAGCATAACATGACAGAAAACGTAATATGTCAAAGACATTGACAGTGTTCAGATGCAAAAATGTGCATAGAATATCACAATGCAGCAGCAAAAGAAAATGTAAAACAGTCACGATGTTGAGATATCATAGGGCAAAAAAAAATGTCAAAGTCAACTGGTGTGTGTTATATCTTAACTATTTCACAGTGCATATAAACAAAACTGGAATACAATCATACACACGAAAAAAAATGGAAAATGTGCACGGTCTGATGTGTAACGACAAGAAAAGCGACCTGCTAACCTTACCTTGCCGGGCACTTGCCAATAAAAAATACGATAATCATCAGTAATTAGTCAGGTGAATATAATTGCATTAGTAAATGGCATCATAGTGTGTTGAATCATAAAGTGTCTTCATTCAATAAACGGTTTAATGTTTGAGATATGGTGGTTGCCTTTCGATTTTCTGGTTCTCAAAGTTTCGACGTGTACAACATTGGGATGAGGGATGCTGCGAATCCGATATGGACCTGCGTATAGAAGTTCAAATTTACTGCACTTACCTTTTAATTTGCTGGATAAATAGTGTGTACGTACTAATATCTTCTGTTCAACGTGAAAGTCGCGGCGTGTACAAACCTCTTTTTGCTGTCTTCTCCGGCGCTCTGCGGCACGTTTGATGTTGTTCAGCGCAATGTCAATTATTTCGTGGTGTCTTAGTCGACGACATTTAGGGAAGTTTACTAATTCTTTAATTTTGTTTGATGGTTCAACGTTTTTCAATATAACAGGCGGAGATAGCATAGTGGATTCATTTGGAATGGAATTAATTACGTCTTGGAATGAGAGTATGTGTGTATCCCAATCAATATGTCTTTTGTGGCAGTATATTCGGCACAGCTTACCAATTTCTTTCATTAATCTTTCACAGGGGTTCGAAGAAGCATGGTACTTGGATATATAAATCGGAGAAATGTTTCTAGCTCGTAACATACGTGTCCATACGCCACATCGAAATTGTGATCCATTGTCATAAATTACTCTCATCACATGCCCTACATGAAATAGAAAATGTTTTACAAATGCTTTCGAAACAGTTTTAGCAGTAGCTTTGCGTAATGGAGCGAAAGTAACAAATTTTGAAGTGAGCTCAACAGCGACAAAGATGTAGCAAAAACCTCTGTTAGTTCTCGGAATCGGACCAAAAATATCTACTGCGGCCATGTGTCTTAATTTAACAGGTATAATGGGATATAATGGAGGAATATGTGAAGTGGTGTCTGATTTAGCTTTCTGGCATATTTTACAAGACGCTAAAACTCGTCGTATACGTTTCTCCATATTGGTAAAATAACAGTTCTGTCTCAGTATAAGAAAACATTTTCGTGCTCCGTAATGTGCGTAACTTAAATGAGTGTACCAGATTAATTTGTTAACCAGTTCGTCAGGAATGCATAATAACCAATTGTTGCTGTCAGGATGAGAGCGGCGAAACAGAATGTCATTGCGTACAGTGTAGTGGTTCCTAATCGTAACATTTTTCCTATCTTGCCAAAGGTGTTTAATTTCTTTCCACACATTGTCTTTATTTTGCTCTTGTGCTATGTCCTGTAATGACGATGAAATAAAGTTTTCAAATGCAACTTGCTGAATGTACATGACTCTGAAATTTGCTTTGCAGAAGTTGGTTGCTACGTCTTGCTGATTGTTGCCGAGAGAACGCGATAGTGCGTCTGCTATAACATTTTGTGTGCCGGGAATGTGAACTATTGTAAAATTAAATTCCTGTAAATAAAGTTTCCATCTGCTTAATCTGTCGTGAGTGAATTTAGCCGAAAGTAAAAATTGTATCGCCCTGTGGTCTGTGTAAACGGTGGTATGTCTGCTATAAAGAAAGTGCCTAAATCTCGTGAAAGCCCATACAACGCATAATGTTTCAAGTTCTGTGACGGAATAATTTCGTTCAGCAGGTGACAGAATGCGACTTGCAAATGCGATGCTTTTAATTACTGTAGAACCATCTTCTTCAATTTCCTGGAAAATATGTACGCCTAAAGCGGTGTTGGAACTGTCGGTGGCAATAGAAAAATTTCTGGTAAGATCTGGGTGCGATAAAAGTGGAGCATTCAACAAAGCATGTTTCAGGTTCATGAACTCAGAATTTGCTTGCTTATCCCAAGACCAAATAGTGTTTTTACCTGTTAATTGGCATAGTCTAGGCGTGTCTAAAGCAGAGTGATGAATAAATTTACGAAAAAAATTAATTAAACCCAAAAAACTGCGTAATTGCTTCTTTGTCGTAGGAACAGTAATGTCACGTAGAGCTTGAAGTTTTTCCGGATCAGGTGAAATGCCTTCTGCTGAAATTACGTGTCCAAGAAATTTTATGGAAGTTTTGCCAAAGTGCGATTTACTAAGATTAACTGTGAGTCCTTGAGCATGAAAAGTTTGCAACAGTCGTTCTAAAATCACATTGTGTTCAGACCAGTTAGCTTCTGCGATAAGAATGTCGTCTGCATACGTCGTAATTCTGTCCTTAATGCATACGTGTGTCGGATGGCGTCAAAATTAATAACATTTTCGTGAAGAAGATTCTGCGTGTCAAAATTATTGCTTGCGTTACTGGAATATGAAACCTGTACTGTGTCTGGTCAAATTCTGTCGTACGTGCTATTATTTACGGGAGGATGCTGTGGCATATCCACTATATGAACTGTTCTGTTATTTCTTACTGACGTGTTACGCTATGGATGACACCTATTGTCTGTGTGCTCATCATTTTTTTTTTTACGTCTGTCATGATAGTAATTTCTATACGGCGCATTGCGATACGAGTTGAAATAGTGTGTTGTCTGTACGTAGTTATTTCCTTGCTGCCATGCGTTACTATTTGTTGGAGCTGGGACTATACGTTCACGCGGCGAAACATTAAAGTTTGGTTGACCTTGTAGACTGCATTGTTGGTTACGTATGCTAAGCGGCTGACTTTCATGCTATTGTGGTGAAAAACATCTATTGTTACAAAAATGTGGTTCCGATTGCTCAAAATTTTCTACATACTGATGATTACGATTTTATCTGTAATTAAAATTACGCTGGTAGTTCTGGTGTGCCTAATGAAAATTGTCACATTCGGTAAAAAATTTGTCTTATCGGGTTTTCATTACATATTCTTAATTCTAGATAGAGCAATAGTTAAAGAGCAGTTTTGATAGATATAAAGGATAATAGAAGAGAAGGCAGCGGTGCAGAAAACTAAAGATGAAACAGCACTACTACAGCTCGGGGCCCTATGCTCGCTACGGCACATATTCATTAAAGCGTATTGAATCCCCTGAGGTCTTTTACGCACTGCAAATAAATTTTAGCTTTTGCGTTACAGGCAATAGCGGTATAAATTCAAAAGCAAATAGTTGTATCCATGTTAATTCAAGTTTCTGCATTACAGGCAATACTGATGAAAATGCAATAGCAAATTGTCGCATTAGGTTCAAAGCTAGCTTCCGCATTACACGCAATAGCGGTGAAGGTACAAAAATAAATTGTCGTATACAGCTCAAAGCGTGTACCTGTGTTCTGTCATTATTAAATTCTTTACATTTTCTTGCGGATAAAAATTGCTCGTAATCTACGTTCTCGTCATTGAATTTGTAAACACGTTCGGGTTTGTATGTGAATCTGTTTGTCTGTGTCATTTCGTACTTCAAGTTGCGTAGCATTTCAGATTTTAAGTCGCGTAGCTTTTCGGATTTTAAGTCGCGTAGTTGCTGTAAATTGTTCACATTATACACGCTGCGTATGTCTGACAAATGCTCGCAACGTGGCGGGTTCTGTGACGTATTGGTGATTGGAATAGTTTTCAACTCTGTTACTGTAACACTTTCGTCAATTTGGTTGATCTGTCGTGCAAATTTCTCGTCAACTTCCGTATTCGGAGTGTGTGAAACTTCCACTGACTCTAAATTAACCTCGTCGCGAATCTGTACTGCGTTTTTAGGGCATCGTTCGGTGGCTGCATTAATTTCGTGTACCTGTGTTGCGTTTGCTGAACATTATACAACTATTCCTTATCTCTAGCATATTTCATCACTAAAACTAAGATGTGTAGTTCTGTCTGACAGCCTGCATCAATCACCTTGTATTCTGAAAGAAAAAATTAGTTAAGACTGCAATTCTACGATGAGTATAGTATATTCTTGTTAATGTTTGTTAATCCTGATCCATTTACTCTTCCCCATAAAGTTATTGCATCTTCTTTCGTTTATTCCGTAGGTGAAATTCCGATTTCTGTTGGATTTATTGCTTACACGCATCATTTCTTTCTGAAATTGATGAACAAAGATTAATGTCCTGCATTTAAATCATATACCCACTAAACAATGACTAGTTTATGGTGACATAATTAACCCTACAGCATAACATGACAGAAAACGTAATATGTCAAAGACATTGACAGTGTTCAGATGCAAAAATGTGCATAGAATATCACAATGCAGCAGCAAAAGAAAATGTAAAACAGTCACGATGTTGAGATATCATAGGGCAAAAAAAAATGTCAAAGTCAACTGGTGTGTGTTATATCTTAACTATTTCACAGTGCATATAAACAAAACTGGAATACAATCATACACACGAAAAAAAATGGAAAATGTGCACGGTCTGATGTGTAACGACAAGAAAAGCGACCTGCTAACCTTACCTTGCCGGGCACTTGCCAATAAAAAATACGATAATCATCAGTAATTAGTCAGGTGAATATAATTGCATTAGTAAATGGCATCATAGTGTGTTGAATCATAAAGTGTCTTCATTCAATAAACGGTTTAATGTTTGAGATATGGTGGTTGCCTTTCGATTTTCTGGTTCTCAAAGTTTCGACGTGTACAACATTGGGATGAGGGATGCTGCGAATCCGATATGGACCTTTTACACAGAATTGATTAGTGAGAGGTTCAGCTTTCATATCAGTTGTTCTTAAACTTCTGTAAAATGGACTTCGATTGTTATTCCTACGTACACTTCATCTACGTTTAACAGGGCAGACTACCATACCTTCGTTCCAAGCTGACTGATGACTGTTCATGAATTCTTTAAGTCAAATTGTGAGGAAGAAAGTATAGGTTCCCCGTAATGCTACGGGCACAGAGCTACCCAAGACTGCATCCAATGACCTGTTCGTACCAACATATTGTCAGAATTCTTGAATATAAGCCATATAAACTTTATGACAGTTATTGCAGGCCTATGGCACAGAATGTAGTACACAGTTTGAATTATTTTCATAAAAAGTTTTCGAGATATTCCACTATAAAAATTAAATAAGGAATTAAAGCAGCTTAATAGCAATGATCCCAGTCAGCGCCGAGCCTCAGAGAGGTGTTCCGTATGCCGTCCGCGCTCGCATGCTTCTATATGATAGCTGTAAAAGTAGATTCAAAAGATATTACTCAGTAACGCCAGTTAGGCTATGAAATGACCCTGTGTGTCTCGAATGATTGTAAGTGTGGTGTCACCGCCAGACACCACACTTGCTAGGTGGTAGCTTAAATCGGCCGCGGTCCATTTAGTACATGTCGGACCCGCGTGTCGCCACTGTGTGATCGGAGACCGAGCGCCACCACAAGGCAGGTCTCGAGATACGATAGAGCACTCGCCCCAGTTGTACGGACGACATTGCTAGCGACAATACGGACGAAGCCTTACTCTCATTTGCCGAGAGACAGTTAGAATAGCCTTCTGCTAAGTCCATGGCTACGACCTAGCAATGCGCCATTAGCCTTACCTAGTTTGAGAGTTATCATGTAAATGTCTCAAGAAGAACGTGTAACCAACAAAGATTAAAAGTTAAGTATAAAGCAGCTACGTACTTTTCTTGCTACCATTCAATAGTTATCCTGTTCCAGACTTGACGCCAGTCGGCGTGTGTGTACGCGTGCCTTTCTTTCGGCTCCCTTCCCAGTGTGGCGTAGCAGGCTTGTTACGCCACAACAGTAAGAGTAAAGCGTCACATCGTCAGTGGATTTATGAAACCTTAAGGAGTGAGAAAACGGAGTAGTATCACAGAAATAAATGTTTCATCACATCACCGATAACTTATCAGCTGATATTTCGTGTGTAAAACCGTTATGGAACTGTGGCATGATTTCATTTAATTGCCTCTCAGATATGAGAAACGTTGCATATTTTACTCTGTAACGTATGCATATCGTGTGGCAAATGAAACTGTACTTAAACTTTTACTTCACCAACTGATATGAAAATTGTATGGCGACATACCTTAAGCTAAACTTTCTGACCGGTAGCTTTATGGCGCTAAAATAAGGACTTCCATAGCCGTTTAGTTCTGATAGGTGCAAAGTGCTAGAAGTTAAATTTCGTAACAGAACTGTCTTGATACAAAAAAATTTGTCATTGCACGGTGAAGGGGGAGTTCTTTTTATAGGGCTCAGATATTAGCAATTGGACAGCAGATCGCATATGACAAGGTTTCAAATATTTTCTAAATATCTTCGTATTTTTCCTGCTGATCCTTGTGGAATGGGTGGCAAGTAAAGTTTTTTACGAACATTAGCGAGAATTGCTACGAACTAACTGAGCCAGCATTTCGAAAACCCACTGCGGGTTTGCTTCCATTATCGCAAGACGCGCCTGTATGCTGTAGAGCAGGAAACACTTCTACTCCATGAGATGTATGCGGCTTCTGATGATCATCCCTCCTAAACACTTCAAGTGCCCGTTTTATCAGGAGTAGTTTTTGCAACGGAACTGACGGATTCGTTACACGCTACTTTGCTCGCATCTGTATTACTGGCTCATTAGCAGAGTTAATAATCCGAAGTACTCGTTCTTACGGCTGACACAAATCGGCGCCAAGTCTGTTATTCTAAGATTTCCCAGAACGCTCATTATTAAATGAAGTGGCGAGATCTGTGGACGTGTTATAACGGATGCTAGCAGCAGTTGGGTCGGGCTGGAACGCGGCCCATCACGTCTTTCGCCCCTGGCCGCGCCTGCGGGCTCCACTAAGATGCGAAATTTACTCACAGGAAAATTAATTATGATAAGCGAATTTCAAGGCGAAATTGGTCTTGTTAGTCGTGCCCTACATGTACGCTCTTCTGCTCTAAGAAAAGTGGCTGTGAGCTCAGTGAACTGTCCTGTCATCCTGAGAGAAATTATAGAAGGTAAAAATTCATTTTCTCTACTACCTTACTTTAAAAGAACTTGTAGAACATATTAAACAAGAAGAGTGTTAAAACATAAAAGGCATAGAATATTTTTCGTGGTATTCATGTGTGATAGGTATATCTCTGCATAAAGCGGTTAACACATCAAAAGAAGGAAATTGTTATTAGTTGTAACGTGAATATTGTTGCTGAGCGTTTCAGTCACAAATCATTGAGTTGCGAATAGTTAAGAGTGTGTTAAAAGCTTAAAAGTAGCATATTGTCTGTGAATTCAAAAAACTAAGGAAAAATCTGTATGCCAGCGCCAAGCTAGTACCAAATTGAAGAACTTACTGAGCTATAGCAATAGAACTGACATTTATTACTGCTTACAGCTCTTTCTGTTAACAGTAAAACTTCTGTATTACCCAAGAAATACGCTGTAATCAGCGTTTATAAATATTTGAAGTGTTTAGGGACGAATGTGACACTTCACAATTTGAAGGTAATTACTGTGCATATTGCTCTTAAAGCTATACATCTGAACGTCGCAGATAACTCGCGATTATAGCTCCTAACATTTTGCAATATGCTAATTTCTTTGTTTTTTTGTTTTTTTTTTGTCTTTTTTTTTTAATCGCCTAATCTTGCATAACGTCTTTCATCGATCTCTCACATACATTTCAACGAATAAAAACTATATTAAATTTACTGCTATCACAACTGTTAAACAATAAACAGTAGTAGAATTCCACCCGATTTTGGATGGTGGCATTGGTTTAATGTCGGTCCCTTTGATCGTGACTTGTCCGCATTTCATTGTGACGCATTGATAAAATATAATGTTCTTCAGCGCCAACTATCAAAAACTAAGAAGCTTATACATCTAATCACATTTCTTAACCCAACAGTTCTGCTGCACTTAAACGGGTTTTTAGATCGTCAGTTTTTACATTCCTGCTCATTATTGAATATGTACAGTTTTGTTAACTGATTAGAGTGATTTTCGATAGTACTCGAAATCCCCTGATACCCGTATTTTGAGCACTAGTCTGTTTCTTGCCAATCTGACGGAAGTTACACACTTCCTACAGATCTCGACGACGTAGCACCAACGGCGGCAGCGGCTGCTGCCTACTACGTTCTCACAATGTCCTTATCATTAGACGTCCATTTAATCTGTACACTGAAAAGGCGCTGTAAGCTGAGTTTTGAGATGTGTAATCAATTGTGATAGTAGCGAGAGAATCGGTTATGCTGTTTTTAATGTGTCCAATCAACACCAGTTTTAATCCATTGGCATAGTCCACATAAACATAAAACAGTATCTATTAAACGAGGTATTCAAGCTAACCGTGCGTAATTCTCACCGAGTTTCTTAAGCCTAGTTTACAGTGAGGCAGTACGTTGCAGAGCTATGTTTCGAAACTGTAACGGCAGCTGCTGCGCATAAGCATCCCGCAGTGGCGTAAGGCAACGGTGAAACTATTCAGATTCGGGTTTTCCAGCTTTCACGACACGGAAATATTACCTGAGTTTTCGGTTAAGTGGCGTTCTAGTAAATGTGACATGTAGTGGGACACTGGCATGATTGTCGGTTTTTTGACAGTTTCGCTATGGAAATGTGCTTGTCAGACTTTAATAATATTCAACAAAAGAACAAAGTGCGATGTTGTGTTCCACTTGAGACACGCCTTCGTGATATGAGGATCGAAAGATTGACAATATCGAAGATACTGACCAAAATACATTATCTGAAAAATAAGAGATTAATGAAGATCCCTTCTACTTTTTAAGACTTTTGTATATGCCCTTAGGCCAACGTGAGGTTGTTCTGAAAAGAATGACTTCACTAAAAGCGCATTTGCGCACATGTGAAAGGTACAAATAGAATATAATGGGGTGCTAACGGTGGAACTAAAAAAAAAACATTATATGTAAGAAGTGAAGTAATTTATATCCGAAAGTCAGGAGTAAGATATTTTCCATGTAACTGGCACCACAAACTTGAACAAATGTGGAAATTGTGCACTTTGAAATAAAATAAATAAATAAAACAAAAAATTAAAATCTATGTGTTCTCTAGTTTCAATTTCGACTATAATGCTTCACACATTAATTTATCTTCTACACGTATAGTTCCTCGAACACTATTAAGATCCGTGACTTGTTATGGCATAATTCTTAGCTGGCTGAAGTACCTTCTTAAGTAATCTACTAAAATTTCGTTATCTGCCCCCAAGCTGACATCTTCTCTTTAGCCAGTCACACATGTACACATGTTAGTTCTTCTCCTTTTCAAGAGATTTAGAGCAGACGATTTTGAACTATGCCACTAGCAACGAAACTGTCACTGTTTTCGTTTCAGAGAAGAAATTGGTGCTTCGGTGCTCGTAAAATATCGAAACTGGATTGTATGCTTATGTTGTCGTGTAGACAACATGTACGAAATTTGTTTTACGCTGCTAGTTTCAAACAACCAGTTTCGCAACTCATTGTCTCCAGGTGCACTAGACATGTTTTGTATTACAGGCTTCATACCACTGCCACGAATTCGCTCACAGTGTTTCGAACTGTTTTCGAAAGTGTTTGCAATCGCACCGGGTTCTCACGCTCGAATCGCGACACGAACTCTATCTCCAACTGCTAAAAATGTTTGTACTACGTCGCCAGCATACTTGTGTCACGACCTAATGTGGCCACTATCCTCCACATCTACCCACGTTTGGCGTCAAGTTCTGCACCGTTTTTCCAACCGGCTGTTTGCTGTTCTATTTACCTTCCCTTACATATGTTTTAAATTCAGATTGTCCAGTTTGAAAAGAAAGGTGATGTCGATTGTGGAAACCTTACTCACAATATTGCAAGATGTGACATAGACACTTAACTCTTATTGTCGTTGATTATTTGTTATTAATACCAGAAAATGGCCAAGGAAGCATAAAACTAAACAGTTTTCACAGTAAGCAATGTGAACATTAATATGAGTTGCGAGTGTCAGTACGTGTTTAAACTAAAATCATTCGCTGTGTCGCGACATTTTTGATGGTGGCGATCAGCAGATCTTCGGCGTGGTGCGTAAAATCTCCGTCCTCTCGCTAAACCTCCTTTTCTCTTCAATCTACAGTTTGCTGCTGGCAGTTGGCTTCGTTTCCAATTATAATTTCTTCCGAACTGATTATAATACTGTCTTCAATCTCGCGTAATTCACTGAAGCTTCGCTAATGCGTTTAGAATGTTAATGGCCGTTCCTTTTGGAAAGTCCACTGAGATGGGCGGTTGCTGACGTGCGATTCCGCTGCCTTAATGTTCCTGACCTCGTCACAGCAATCAGTGGGACTGGTGTGTACCCGAGTTATACTGTGTCTATTAAGGCCTTTAAAAGTTAGCTTCTGGTACGTTTAAAGGACTGTGTTGTTGACCTACCGAACTAGTCTCATTTGGTTCCTACTGCCCACATCACAAGGCATTTTTTTCTGACAAGTCTTGCATTCTCTACTGGATTCCTGGTGTCATTTTATGTTGTTTTCAAATGCACCTGCGCATTTGTGTGATGGCTCCGATGTCGTATGTTTCTGTCTACGATGAGAGAGATAAAATATCATCGAAATAATTTAGTTTTTTATTAATTTGATGCATTTGATGTATCCATGAATTTTAACCTTTACGAGATACTACAGATTATAGAGTGTTTTTCGGACAGTTAAACTATATTTAAACTGTTCTAATGCCTCATCTTTTATTGTAATAACCTTTTCATCTTTTTACATCCTCTACAGACAGCAGCATCTTTATTATTGCTGCAGATTCATAGCGACAGATGCCCCAATTATGTTGAAAGCTAGAATTTATACTTTATTTTATTCTTTCGGTAGCAAAATTATTTTTATGATGTATTCTTTCGAGCAATATTTAATCATCTTTAGACCTATGTAATCTCGAAAGTCATCCATCGTATCCATACGGAATTACAAGTCACAATACTGTATTCTGATGTGTAGTTCTGCACTGATACGATGGATTGCTTACGTAACTCATAGATCTTGAGGTAATCAAATATTTATCGAAGATAGTCATTACAAAAATAAATGTGCTACTGAGTCGGTGAAATGAAGAACATATTTCAAACATCGAAGTGTGTTTCATAAATTTAGTCTGTGTACTCCAGTTCAAATGACTTTACTGCACTTTCCAGCACCAAGATGAAAATTCGTGTGTGCTGAGTGCCTCTCATTAACCTGCGTCTGTTGTTAGCGGCATTCCACAGCTTTCTCCCTACGCATATGCGTTCTAACCCTTCCATCTCGCACTCCACATCAATCTTGACTATGTTACTGCATGTAGAGTGGCGCATACTAATGTAGTTTACAGTGAGACAGAAGAATAGGTCTAGAATACAATTTTGTTAATGGCTGTATTTCTTCATCAACTGTGGTATATACAGTGATCAGCCAGAAAATTATGATCGCCGAGCTACTAGGATATAAACCCGTCCAGGCGATAGCAGTGTCAACTGGCGAGGAGTGACTGCTAGTCAGATACACGCACAGTGCATGTAGTATCGGTGAGCATGCTGTTCGTGTGTAGAATGGGGAAAGTGCGCGATGTGTGTGAGTTTGACCGAGGGCAGATAGTGATTGCCAGTAGATTCAACATGATCATTTCGAAATCTGCACAACCTGTTGGGTGTTCGAGCAATGCTGTGGTGAGTGCCTTTAACATATGGCGAAACCAAGGTGAAACCACGTCTAGACGTCGTGGGATTGGCCGGCCACCCCTCATTACAGATGTCGGACGCCGTAATCTGGGAAGACTGGTAAAACAGGACACGCTGCGAACTGTAGCGGTACTAACGTAAGATTTAAATGCTGGGCAGAGTACAAGTGTGTCTGACTGAGAGGTGGCATGAGCCCCCTCTCATATTTCTATCTTACGATTTTCGTCTCTAATTGCATGTGGTGAAAAGTTGCTATTCCTTCACACGCGGACTTCCCACGCAGCGTCTCTCGTCACCCAGGTGGTCCGGTGACCGGCGGGCTCTGCCGATCTTGAAAGGGTAAGCCGACGGGTGTGAGGGAGTCGAGTGAATGCTTTCGAGACGCCGACATTGTCAAAAGACACGCCCGGAGGGGCCTGAAGTAGCGGCAGGGCTAGAGGTTCCGTTACTTCGCAGAAACTTAGCGAAAACACTTTCTGGCGGGCTACCAGCGAGGCATGGGAATGACTTGTGTTCCCAAGCAGGCTTGGCGCACAAATTCACGCGTCTTCTGCCGTATAGTAACTGTGATTGGCTTTGTCAGGACATAGCTCCGTGACATAGCAATATCAGCGCAGAAATTGGCGCCAAGAATCTCCATTGGTGGAATGGTAGTGCCACTTCCATTGTGATACAGAGGTAGCACATCACAGTTCTCAGCTAGATAGATCAGGACACTCAGCAGACGTGCAAGTGTCGGAAACGAGTGACAACGCCAGTGCAAGGATCAGACAGGATTTTGATCACAATCACTTCCTGTCGATACTAAAATTCCAGAAGTTCAAAGAAAATGGAGGGTCGATGCATCCGAAGAGCTGGGTGATGCAGTTCACAAACTCATTACCGGCATCATAGCCAATCCAGGCAAAATTAGAATTCATGTGTTGACACATCGAAGGCCAAGCCGCGGAAAAAATGTGAGGTGTGGCAGCGATGTGTCGGACTTATCAGTAATTTGTTGGTGCATTCCTGCGGACCTACTGGTCAAAGGAAACGCAAGACAGGATTAAAGAGGAAATAATATTTTGTCCTGAACTGGAAGTGTCCGGGAATAGGAGTGCAACCAAATTTCTTGATGATTTACTCAAGAAGAATCAATTTTTAGATAGTCCATATAGCAACAGAGATATCATTAAAATTTTCTTTTCCAAATTGCCAGTTAGTTACCAACAGACAATTGTGCGGAAGTGTGGATCTGACATAGTAGCATTCAAGAGTCTATTACGTGAACTCGAAGTTGTCTTTGACAAACAAGACGCAAAGGACAGGAAGAAGAGGCAAAGTAACAAATACCACGGGCCAGGAAGGGAAGACGACAACAGATCGCATAATCGCACTGGTCAGTTAGGAAACCAGGGTTACGGAAGCCAAGGTTACGCTATTCAAGGTTATGGAAACCAAAGACACGGAAACCAGAACGTCAGGGAGCAGGGTCAATCTAGACAAGGAATCTGGGATAGGAGGAATAACGAACAGCAAAGCGACCGTAATTGGAGAGAGCGAAACCAAGGACAACAGTGGAGCCAGGAGATTGAAACTAGACCCGTAAATCCTAATGCACGTCAGTGGAGGGGGAGCTTAACAAGGGATTGACGCCAGACTAATGCGAACACAGGCCGCCGGAATTTCGCACGTAATCACGGACCTGGCCAACTACTGATGATAAATTACGAAGATTTATCAGAAATCCTGCTCGAAGAATATAAAACAACTCCTCGACAGGATCGGCAGCCTCTTATCACAGTATCAATAGCTGAAAAGAGTATGAATGCGATAATAGATAGTGGAAGCTACATAACAGCAATATCTGAGGCAGCATACAAGAGGTGATCTCAGGAGGTGGACTGGCCTGTCCTATCGGTTAAGAAAACCAAAATAAAAGGGGCATTAGCGGGTAAATGTACGGAGGTCACCCAACAAGCAAGACTGGAATTCTCCTGCCAAGGACACAAAATAGAGTCTAACTTCTGGATCGTGCCAAATCTGGCGATCGACATGATAATAGGAACGGACTTCCTAAATGAGCATGAAGCGATAGTTGATCTAGGACGAGGTGAAGTGGTTCTGAGGAAAGGGAATCCCGTCCACATTAAGTTCGACGACCAGCTGATCCCAGCTCAACTACCGTCTGACTGTGTTCGGATAAACTATGCGCGTCAGAAAGACAGAAAGGAAGAACAGGTCGACGTTGCGGGTAGGGGAGAGGACACGGATGAGAATGAGGTCGTAGTAATGGGAGAAATAAAGGAGAAAATAGGAGAAAAAGTGGAAGCAATAAAGAATATAAGGTGCGACCACCGCAAAGAACTTCATAAATTACTAGTAGAACATGCGGAGGTTTTCATTCCCAAGACAGGATCAATAAAGCACTTCCAATATGAATTCCGTGTACGTCCGCACAACCAGTTTCGTGTGCCACCCTACCCAATCCCCTTGGCATATCGACCGAAAGTAGCAGCTGAAATTACGCGAATGCTGAGTGAAGGAATAATAGAATCTACGGCTGCAGCCTCTAATAACCCGTTAAGAGTAGTCGAGAAGGCAGATGGTAGTATTCGGTTAGTCTTGGACTCACGACAGATTAATACCATAATAGAACCCGAAACAGACAGACCGGAACGATTAGAAGAACTCTTACAAAACTTCCATGGGATATCAATCTTCTCATCAGTTGATCTAAAATCGAGTTTCTGGCAGATCGAGCTCCATCCAAATTGCAGACAGTATACAGCCTTTTTAGCATTTGGAAGATGTTACCGGTTTCGTCGTCTACCATTTGGTTTAAACATTTCGTCTGCCGCATTCATTCGGGGGCTGGACAGCATACTAAGCGATAATTTGAAACGTCATGTCACCAGCTATGTGGGTGATTTGCTGATCGCGGAGAAATCTTGGGGAGAGCACAATGCGGTCCTCGGTGAACTCTTTGCGATATTCAAGGAATACGGAGTGACTATCAATATCGAAAAATCGAATTTTGGGACGTCCTCTGTCAAATTTCTAGGACATATCATCACGGGTGAGGGCATTGCCCCAAATCCCGAAAAGATCGAAGCGATTGAAAACTTTCCCATTCCTACGACAAAGAAGCAGTTAAGGGGGTTCTTGGGGATCATAAATTTTTATAACCGCTTTATACATGTCAAAACTCAGAGCAGCCCTAGGTTGCATCAACTTACAGGAAAGAAGATTCCTTGGGAATGGGATGAGGCGGCCCAATCCGAGTGGAAAGCATTAAAATTCGCATTATTAGAAGCACCCATCCTCTCACACCCTATTTTAGCAGAAGAGCTTTGCATAGTCACGGACAGTTCACACTCAGGTCTGGGTGTCATGGTGTTCCAAGACTATGTATATGAAGGAAACAGGGTGTGGAAGACAATCGCGTTTGGTAGCAGAGTACTAACCAAGAGTGAGAGGAATTACTCAGTAACCGAGTTAGAGGCACTGGCTATTGTATGGGCGTTTGAAAAATTCAGATACCTTCTGATTGGTCGCAAGACGAGCGTCTACACTGACCACAAGGCACTCGAATTCCTGATGACTGCAAAGCTTAATCACAGGCGGCTCATTAGGTGGGCATCATATCTGCAGCAATACAATTTTTCGATAGAATATATCCCCAGCAGTCAGAAAATTATTGCAGATGCCTTATCACGGTCACCGATCGGATTTGAGCACAACATGGAAGAAGATCTGGAGGAAAATCACTACTGCCTTTTCTATATGCAAAAAGTAACCTTTGAAAATTTTATTACCTGTAGTATGCAGGACATCAAGAAGGAGCAAGACAAGGACCCTGCCCTAGTGTTATTGAAACAGAAATGGATAGACAGAAGACACGCCACCGTCAGGTAGTGTACCTCTTGCGGAAAGGCATAATTTTCCACCGAAATTATGCCAGTGAATGGGGGGTATGCATCCCTGAACACCTAATAAACAAGATTATATGGCATACTCACCTCAGCTATAAACACTTCGGAACACGCAAGTGCAATCTCAAGCTAAGGACCATGTGTTACTTTCGAAACATGGAGAATCGAATTCGGAGGGTCCTGTCGGTGTGTGAAGACTACCAAAAGGCTAAGCACACCACTGTGAGTATGCAGGCACCATTATACCCAATCGTACCGACCAAAAGACAATTTGCAGCAACACATTTGATGGGACCTTTGCCAAGAACAAGAAGAGGATATACTTACGTATTAGTGTTTTATTGAACTAACGTCCAAATACGTTACCTTTACGGCACTGAAGAGGGCGACAGGACGAACTGTATCACGAGCCCTAATCCGGGATTTCCTACCACAGGTTGGTAATGTGAGTAGAATTATTTCTGATAACGAGCCACAGTTTAAGTCAAAAACATGGAAGGAGACGTTGAGTCGATGTAAAATTGATCCCATTTTTATATCTTCACACCATCCAAGCTCGAATGCTGCAGAACGGGTTATTAAGGAACTCGGAAACTTATGCCGGTTGTACTGTAACAAACAGCACACGACATGGGACGTTTTCCTTAAAGACTTCCAGGAGGTGATCAATGAGGCTCCCCATGGGTTAACAAAATTGGCACCCATTACAGTACTGAAAAACAGGATTTCTAAGGACTTGATAACCGAAGTCGTAAACTTCCCACCAAGGGCGCGAACGCAGCACCGAGCCATAGTGGATTTGGCTCTCAAGAGGATACGGGCTGCAGCAGAGGTCAGGAAGAGACGTGCCGACAGGGGAGCTCGTCTACGACACTTCCAAATTGGACAAAGGGTGCTCGTGAAGTCTTTCCGACTCTCTAACAAACAAAAAATGAAATGCCAAAAATTCTATTCTCTTTACAACAGCCCCTACCGTATAAGGAGAGCAGCTCACAACAATGCTTATGAATTGGAGACGCTGAAAGGAAAGAAGTCCATAGGACTACACCACATCTCTCACATAAAGAAGTTCGTGGAGTAGTAGTAGTGTAAGTGGTGTACATAGTAGAATGGGCAAATACATGAACGTTGCTATAGTAGTAGTGTAAGTGATGTGCATAGTAGAATAGGAAAATATATGAACCTTTCTTCGGGGAACAATAATCGTTGCATTAATAGATTAAGATTGCTAAAGTATTAACACACTGCGTTGTCTTGCATAAGAATTTACTGCTGCTATCCTCTTTTTGTTTATGTTCGCGACTTCCAATGTCGATGGAGTAGGAGACACTACCTTTTCATGAGCAATGTTTTTGTCCTTTCCTGTCTGGTGTCCATGTTGAGGGATAATGATGAGTGAGGAGAAGTCGCACAAACGGGCGCATACAAGAACGTGCTTTTAGAAGCGTTCTGAGAAGTCGTGATACGCTCTATAGTGGCCACAACCAGTTCGTGAGAAGTTCATACCAATGCTTGCAGGCACGCAACAGTGCACTGCAAGATTGTGGTATATTGCGTGATTTCGAGGATGAATATGGGTAGTATAGTTTTTACAGTGATGCGCCAGCATCGTTGTCTTGCAAGTGGGGGTGAACCTGTGAGCGTTTGACTCCAATGGTGCCCTACACGGTATAAATGCGGGCATAAAGCCTACCATGCCAATGTGCTGGTGGGGATTTAGCATGCTGCTTGCGACTGTCACAGATGAATAACCAGGGACTTATACTTGGATATTCTTGACATACTGTGTAGCTGGAGTGTGGTGGGCGACTGAATCCTCAACAGGAACCAGTCTTGGCTTGGTCATATTACATTGCCTCTGGAAAGGTGCGGTTTCATTGCTAAAACTGCATCACATACAAAATTAAGTTCAACTATAAATTTATTGTCTTGTATAGCCATGGCTAACCCAATCTCCGGAGTTTCAGTGAGGCGTAATGAAAACTTGGAGGTCATGTCGTACGGCGCGCACATCACTGTCGTCAATAGCGTCTAGCAGCGAGACATCTCAACGTAACAGGAATTATGTAAGACTATTGTATAAGGTAAACAAAAATAAATAAATAAATAAATAAAAATAGAAAAAATGAGAGTACTATATACTAGGATAAGTTAAACTTCAGGATTTAACGATAGCTAGATCCTTAATATTGTGGGGGTTTTCTACAATAAGTGTTCGGCGCGCGCCTGTTGGGATGCTATGTTTCCAGTCACCAAACCACAGGCCCCAAGTGGAGGGACGACGGGCGAGCGAATGTAGAATAGTTGCATGTTCTTTATAACTCAGTAAAACTTCCACCTGCATAAACACCTAATTTATTCAAAAAAAACATAGAATGCAGATCGTTGGCAGTTGGTAGTTAACTCTTGAGCATGTCTACTGTCACTCTATATAAGTAATAGTAATATAAGTGCGGGCCCGCACATTTAGTTGTGCATCCAGTATAGCGTCACACACCATGTACAGTAGTGAGATCGGTCTCTACACAAATATCAAGATAGATTATTTCCATGTCTAGATTAGATACACCAAGATTTGGTTATAATGATAGCCGTAGATTGATAACTATAAAATTAAAATAAGAGTGTCTGAAATGACAGACCATAAATGTATCGTTATGTAAATTTATTATAACATAGAAGGTCATGGTAAAAAGTTAGGCATAAGATTTTTGTCAGAACTGTGCAGATGACGGGAATCGTGGCAATGCAGAGGCCAGGTGGAGCAAAAAAAGAGATCATCAGCTACCTGCAAGAAGTAGAGCGTCAGCGCGCCACCTGACGTGAAGGGCGCGAGAGAATCCGGTCCTACAAGCTGACAGTCACCGGGCTGTATACCTGAGGGATTAGGTGGCAGACAGCCCTCCCCGGGCCACAAGCGAAAGTGAGGCTGGCCGTTGACACTGACACGCGACCCACACGCAACAGCCTGCTAGCTCTCCGGACGCGGCAGCCGTTTGGAGGGATTCCCTGCGGCAGACCACGTTGTCGTGAGTACACGAAGAAGATCACATATGGTGTCATAACCGGCGTCTCATGTGCCTCAGGACAGAAAGGCACGCTATATACTCACCTGTTTGGGTTTATACAACTCACTAGCATTGGCCGATCTGCATACACAAAGCAGTATCATGCCACAAACTCTAACAAATGAATTCTCATTTCTAACTTCTCCTCTCTATTAGAGAGCAGTTGTAGCAATCGTCACTCCTAGTTCGATCCTGTATGGGTGACCTCACACACTTGTGGATCCACTCCACGTGCCATCATCCCTCGTCGAACTGCAATATTGGGAAACGTAAAGTACTGTCCAGCGAGAGAAGAGACCTAGACTAGTGATGTATCCCAACAAGTAGACCTCAGAGTCGTCGAACTGCAATATTGGGAAACGTAAAGTACTGTCCAGCGAGAGAAGAGACCTAGACTAGTGATGTATCCCAACAAGTAGACCTCAGAGACAATTAATCGACGTGAGGAGAGCCTACCACTGTGTCTTCCTACCATACTGCCGTGATCATATCTGTGGGTCTTGCTGCAGTCTCAACAGAGTACTGCAGATGCTCCAGCACACCCTATTGCTGTTGCAACAACGTAGCAACAACACCCGACGTTTAGCCCTATGTGATGTCAGTACTGTGGAATTTGTGAAGTGCTTCGAATATTTCTAACAATGTGATTTAGTGTCTCATTCTCAGCACAGTCGTGAACCTTGTGCAATGTGCAAGCACAACTTGACGCCTCATGACTCTTGTTTTTTTTTCTTAAATTTCCTTCGCTAGTGTTGTTTTTGTAATATATGTCATACCTTGTATGTGTTTGTGTTTTACACTGTAATTCTTATGTAAGTGATAGAGTAGGGCGGACATATTACAAATTTCGGTATTGTTCTCCACACCATGTTTTTTGTTTGTATTTTGTATTTATTGTTGTGTGTATGCAAACAGTGTGCCTGAAGTCCCCATAAACTGAAGCAGATACCACCACTGTCATTGTGAATGGACCATCAGTTAAGGGAACATTTTGTAAAGGTTATTCTTGCTGCAGGGAGACAGAATGAATCGGAGGTTGTAATTAGATTCTGAAAGCTCACAAAGAGATTGTTAACTTAAATAGTATCATGTGTGAGTGAGTTCAGGTTAGTTTAATGATTCAAAATGTTGTAAAATCTTGGGCATTTAATTGCGGAGCACTCCAACTCTGATTGTAAAGAATAAATTGCTCCATATTTGGCTCACATGCCAGGGCCACATTTAGAGAGTGAATATCTGTGTGAATCGGTGTTTGGAACGGGCTCCCTGCGTATGGATGTGTGATGTGAGTGTTAGAGTTCCACATTACGAAGGTGAAGTTGGCTACATCATAAATAATCCTCCCTCTATGAGCTGCATTTTTCAGTTGCAAAGATTTTTTTTAGAGTGTGGCATGTGGAGTCAGTTTGTAAGATTGTTCTTGGGCGATTGACTCACTACCTTGCTCCTAAGTGAGCCAACCGCTCACCAGTTACAATCTAAAATGGCGTAGGGGCTATGAGAGGTAACATGAGCCCCCTCTCATATTTCTATCTTACGATTTTCGTCTCTAATTGCATGCGGTGAAAAGTTGCTATTCCTTCACACGCGGACTTCCCACGCAGCGTCTCTCATCACCCAGGTGGTCCGGTGACCGGCGGGCTCTACCGATCTTGAAACGGTAAGCCGACAGGTGTGAGGGAATCGAGTGAATGCTTTTCAGACGCCGACATTGTCAAAAGACACACCCGGAGGGGCCTGAAGGAGCGGCAGGGCTAGAGGTTCCGTTACTTCGCAGAAACGTAGCGAAAACACTTTCTGGCGGGCTACCAGCGAGGCGTGGGAATGACTTGTGTTCCCAAGCAGGCTTGGCGCACAAATTCACGCGTCTTCTGCCGTATAGTAACAGTGATTGGCTTGCTCAGGACATAGCTCCGTGACGTAGCAATATCGGCGCAGAAATTGGCGCCAAGAATCTCCATTGGTGGAATGGTAGTGCTCCAGCAATAGAGTGGAATTTTCCGCCGGTTTTCGAGTTGCTGATTGGAACGTTTAACCACGGCCACTGTCGTGGGGGCAGCAATGTTCTGTGTTCGGCATGTACGGGTGCTCTAGGGTAGTCGGCTCTCGCCTTTCGGTCGAAGTAGGTTATGAGACTGAGCTCTCGCTGCTCTGGACAGCCTGCTTTCCGTTGGCTGTCTAATATACTTTTATTTAATTGTAACTGTTTGACGAAATTGCTGAAGTTTCGACTTCAACGTAACTTTCTGAGTACAGTTGGCAATTGAGCGTTCTGCGTACAAGCGGCCTATGTTGTCTGTCTTGAGCAGTTTTGGCTAAGGTTGACTTTATCAGAGTTACAGTGTGACTTCACTTGTTAAAATCAATCACTGTACCATCAGTGATTGTGTGGCGAGCCTTCTTCGTCTCCCTCAGAGGCGCATTTGTATTGCTAGGACGTCTTTAGTCTGGAACAACCAAACCAGGATAATTCGTTTCGGGCTATACTCGCGACATTATCATCACCACGACAGGACGTCAAAGCAACCAGCCATCGCCTCCGGTACGCCAGATCGTGTTCTGGCAGCTAAGAAGACAGTTTGGTAATGTATGTCTGCAGCACCGGCAGATAGGGATTTTCCTATGTGATAATCAGAGCTCAGCAGAGCGCGCCTGTTCGTCTTTTTCTAACTTTGTTCTGTCTTGGGTAGCAGCAATTAATGTTGGGTTAGCTGTGTGTCTCTCTTAAGATTTGAGAATTGGCTCCACATACCACTTCGTCATAAACCTCACAATCTAGTTTAGGGATAACTTCATCTTCACAACGTTTGTTTGTGTATCCAATTTGAGCCAATTTGATGTATTATAAATATTTCATATGTTTTTGTTTATTATTTTGTGTTTAGTCTTAATAAATCATATTGTTATTTTGGACAGAACTTTCATTCTGTTAATTGGTAGAGCAACCCTATCATTTCTCACTACGTTAATGAAACCTTCCTTTATTTAACTTATTTATCAAATTAAATTATTGCAGGTGCCAAATTCTTTACTACTCCACTTGCAGGATTGATTACAGTCAGCTCGCGTATATTTTTTAATCCATGTGCAACAGCAAAAGTCGGAGCTAGAATAGGGGGGGCTTAGAGCATCATTTACATATGTAGATTCTAGAAGAATTTAATGTTAAATACACTGCTAGCCCCGGCACCTCGCATGAGCACACAGTGCACCGAACACTTCTAACGATGGGACTCCGCAGCTGACAAACCATGCATGTACCAATGCTAACACCACAACATCGACAACTATGACTGGAATGAACACGTGACACTAGCACTGGACATTGGCTCAGTGTGCCTGCCGGAGTGGCGGTGCGGTTCTAGGCGCTGCAGTCTGGAGCCGAGCGACCGCTATGGTCGCAGGTTCGAATCCTGCCTCGGGCATGGATGTGTGTGATGTCCTTAGTTAAGTTTAACTAGTTCTAAGTTCTAGGCGACTGATGATCTCAGAAGTTAAATCGCATAGTGCTCAGAGCCATTTGAATCATTGGCGCAGTGTCAGAGCGTTGCATGCTGTGTTGAGTCACAATGCCATCATAATGATGCCGATGGGAGTGCGCGAATCCGTCGTCTTCCAGGCGAGCAGCTCCTTGAGACCTGTATTATGGGACGGAGACAAGCTGGTGGCGGCTCCATTGTTCTCTGGGACCATTCCGTGGGCATCCGTTGGTCATGTGGAGCTCGTGCAAGGCACCATGACGGCCAGGGAGTGTCATACACTGGTTGCAGATCACGTACACCCCTTCATCATGATTATGTTTCCCGACGGCAGCCGCATTTTTTTTACAACATTATTGACCCATGTCACATGGCCAGGGGAGTGATGGAGTGGATCGAGGAAAATAGTGGCCAGTTCCAATTAGTGTGCTGGCCCCCCAAATCGTCAGGATCTGAATCCGATCGAACACATCTGGGATGTGATTGAACGTGGCGTCAGAGCTCATCGCTCGCCCTACCCGGAAATTTCGGGAATTAGGTGACTTGTGTGGGCAGATGTGGTGTCATTTCCCTCCAGCGACCTGCCAAGGCCTCATTGCTTTCCTGCCATGACGCATCGCCGCTGTTATCCGTATTTAAGGTGGACATCCATGGTATTAAATAGGTGGTCATAATATTCTGGCTAATAGGCGTATTTTTACAAAATTAAATTTGGTCGTCAACTGCATAATTAGAATATTTTATTTAACTCAACCAATCTTGACAGATTAAACTGTCATCTTCAGAAGTTCAGAATTGGCTTACAACGTGATAAGCAAACGTCGTTATCTTCGTCATAGTGCGAAGACGTATCGCTAAATGTACTTATTATATGCGATAATTATAGGCACCGGTGAATTAATCACACTTGTATACAGAATCAAGTTGATGTGCGAAAAAGAACATGAAGGTCAGTGAGCCGTGTCCTTTTCAAAACAGGCATTCCCACAATTGCGATAACTGATTTAGGGAAACAACAGAAAGCCTAATCTGGTTGGCTAGATGTGAATGTGAACCACACTCTTGAATGCGACTTCAGTGTTCTACCAATACGCCACCTTCCTCGGTCTGCTGTCGATTCAAGAAAATTTTGATAGAGGAATATATCAAGGAAACTCTCAATTATTAAATTAGAATTACAAGTTATTGATACAGATATTGCGAGAAAAATGTTTTACATAGCATCATAGCATGTTGACGAAGTATGTTTGTAGATATCCTGGTAAGCATTGGATAAATAGTTAATGAAATGGCGATGCAATGTTGTTCATAATATAGCGAGTATTTTCAAACTGGTGTCGAATATCAGAATTTAGAGCTTTCAAGATATACCAGAAGAATGAAAACCGTCGGAATACTCTAATAGTTAACTTGGAACGATAGAGGGTATTAAAGGCTTGTTAATTACAATAAACTGTTTCGGTCACATGCAGATATAATCTCACTAGCAGTAAGCGCTAGATACCCATTTCGCAACAGTATCTTAGAAGTGTTAGAGAAAGAGTTGAATGTAGTAAAAAAACGTGAGAATGTTATTCAGTATGTGTTGCAACTGGCAGATAGTTTAAAACATAAAACAAAAGTGGAATAAACTACGATATACTTTGATTGTAAGTCATTGTTTATAACAGCTCTATCAAAGTGCAAAATCTAGTGCGTTCACCATAATATTGCTAAAAATATAGCATACCTTCTTGTAATTTTTATCTTAATTGACAATAATTTATCATAAGTGTTGAACTGTCATTAATTTGTTACAATTGAGGGCCAAAAGAACTTGCTCACAGGATGGAGGTTCTGTGTACATCATATGCTTTGTAACACATGTGCTTTGCTGTTCTTCAGATTTATTTCGAGTGTTTCGTGTCTCAAATGGTATAAATAGTATTACTTGAATTACATACATATTGAGTAAGTGTCAAACAGCTCTGTGATAATACATAATTGAACAGACTCTACGCCTGACCCAAGACAAACGCCCTTCACACAGCATTTTTCATATTAGTTTTCGCAGATAAAGTCACCACATGATCATCTTGAACCTCGTCCACCTGATTCTTTCCCTCACTGCACCACCGGTAAACATGCAAATGTCCACCATATCCTGGCTAGCCACATTCCTGCCTTCTATAAGCTGGTAAAAATAAACCCATTCTCCATGGCTTGGTAGAACATTTACCTTTTGTTCCCATTTTCACGTTGTCCAATCAACATTCTCCCTATAGCAGGGTCACACGAGCACTTTACATAAAAGATTTGGTAGGCGTTCTAAAATCCCCAGAAAACTGCGAGTACATGCGATGCACTCAACATAATAACTAGTACAACTAACCGGTTTCGATCTTGTGCTGACTGTTCTGTTTCATACGTCTGTTGTTCCAGTTTTTATGAAGTATAATGTATTTAATAACGTATGAATAATTTAAGCGTTTCATAGCTGATAGGGCAACTGTTTTGCCATTAAAAAAGTTGTCCAGTCCTATGATTTTCTAATCCTTTGAACAACACTTGCATTTTAGTAAATTATCAGAATGTTACTATAGCAGCAATTGGCCAATGCGGCAGGTGTCTGGTTGCCCCCCCAGACACCACCGTAAACAACGAACTTAATCGTACGTCACAAATTTTACTAATATGGAAACACAACCCTAAGTGTTTTTTCAGGATAAAATTCAATTATCAGTTGCAAATAAATTTTTGTTGTGCTTTACCGATCTCGACAAATTAATTTTCATCCTCAGAAACTTAGTTTTGGTTTGTCAGACGTCAGCAGCACCTTCATACAAGCATTATGCCACTGTATATTAAGAAATTTACATGTTCTACGTGATTATTTAAACACAAATTGACTGTAACCGATCACATCCAAGTATTTGTTGTGATCACACCAGGGGCTCTGCTGGACGAAAGGAGTTAACTTCGCCACACTGGATGTAGCATGAACAGCAGCGCCACAGTTAACAGCGGCCGAGCCCTCGGAGTGGGACTTGCAGTTCCGCACAAGTTTGTAGGCTGCTGTATCAGTAGACGGCAGACCGAAACAGACGCTCGTCGTAGCTAGATGTTGGCAGGCTGAGCACGACTGAGAATGTCAGAGAATCAGGATCTGACTTGGAGGATATTTATGAGAGTCTGCTGGCCAGTATCCACCGAACAGCAGCACCCTCATCCAAGAAAAGGAAAAATGTCGTAGTAGCCGCGCACCACTATTGACAGACGAAGATTTCATTTGGTCTGAATTTCTTGTTTAGTCATCTACTGAAGGAACCTAGCCAGAACTTCCTTGTTACGCAACTTCACTTATCTTAGTCGCTAGCTTCGTCCGCTTTGTCAGTTTCCTAAATGAGCGTACTTGTAGTATGAATAAGACTTTTTATACCACAATGAAGACTCTCTATAACAAGGCTGGGCAAACGCTGCACAGTGTGCAAACGTGCAGAGATGCTGCACATGTGTGCACGTGTGCGACAGCGAGCGACAGCGACATCTGTTATTAGACATGTGTCCTAAATGAACGGCGGCGGCTCCACTTCCCTGTGGTACAAGCAAGAGCGCAACATAGCCAGTCTCGTTTACCTCTGGTGACCGTAACCTTAACAGAGTACTGAGAAATGGCAAGTACTGTGTAAAAGCAAAGGACGAGAGATCTATGTTCTCAGTCGTTTAAAAAAACTGGGAACTGCAATTCTTTTTTGTAGCCGTCGGTGAAAAGTCACAGTGTTGCTGTGCCGCCGAATAATAGGCGGCCAGCGTAAGTTTTCAATTGGAAGACACTACAATTCATATCACAAAGACGAGTGTAGTGTACTCAACAGTGAAGAACGGCAAGCAAAATTAAATGTCCTTAAGAAAACGGATGAGACACATCAACTTGATTTTACTGTAAAAGTAACTGATACTTCTTGAACTCTTAGTTTCTTGCGTTACTTTTATGTCTGTTTTACTGTACGCTGTACAATGTACTGTTTTCAATTTTCCAGAATGACAACCACACAAAATCTTCACTGCGAGCAAGTTTTAAAATGGCATTAAGAATTGCACAATCTGGGAAACCCTTTTCCGAAAAGGAATTTGTGAAATGGTGTCTGACTGATTGATGCTGCAGAACTTGTGTGTCCCACAAACGTTAGCAGGTTTCAAGAAATCAGTCTATCCAAACAAATAGTGACAAGACGTATAAGTGCTATGGCCGGCGATGTGCACAGGCAACTAATGCATAAGGCTAAATACTTTGTTGCTTTCTCTGTTGCGCTCGATGAAGCAACAGATCTTACAGATACAGCCTAGGTTGTGATATACATATGAGGCGTCGATAACGCACTTTGTGTAACAGAGGAGCGACATCTGTGCGTAGAAGCATGCACTGTATGAACGCTGACGGCTGCGGCGTGCACGCTGTGACCCTGAAGTTGCACATGTGCAGGAGCGCCGCACGCGTGCAGAATTTCTGGCCGGCCCTGCTCTATAACGTCACTTCGCTGCGTTACTGACAGACAGTTCAGCGCCCCAGACTAGGGCGTTGCTCAACAATCTTTCTTTCCGTGGTTTGTGAGTTACTGGGGAAGGCATTTTAATTTTTACGTAGCCCCACAAAGTACATTATTTTATGGCAGAACAAGTATGTGAAGTTATACACAGTTCTACATCACTGTTATCGCAATGTCTGTGTTTTTTAAATCCAATCAGACACAACTAACACGTCACTTTTCTGAAACCCCGTAATTCTTTCTCATTGCAATGCAGACGTTTTAAATTTGGCTGAAAAGCGAAGTGCCTAAACCCTTAATCCGTAATGATGCAAAGGCGTGGCGCACTGCGACCTCAGCTGGCCGGAGTGGCCGAGCGGTTCTAGGCGCTTCAGTCTGGAACCGCGCGGCCGCTCCGGTCGCAGGTTCGAATCCTGCCTCGGGCATGGATGTGTGTGATGTCCTTAGGTTAGTTAGGTTTAAGTAGTTCTAAGTTCTAGGGGACTGATGACCTCAGCTGTTAAGTCCCATAGTGCTCAGAGCCGGCCTGCGACCTCAGCATTGGGCTCGGCGGCGTTTCAAATACCAAGGTGTCGATACATGTGAAAAAAAAAGTCAGACGCTCATGTGAAGTATAAGGTATGTTAATGTTTTCAAATTGGCACCAAATTTCACCACAATTCTACACAATGTCTGTGTGGCCATGCCACACAATTAGATGATCTTCCCAGCCCTCTTACCCTATTTCACTCTCATTTGATGCCTATGCCGTGAAGGTCAGAACCAAGACGCCCGGTGTTGCAATAATGTGGTTTCTCTTATGAATGGCCACGGAAAACAGGAAAATGCCTCAGTAGGTGCATAAAGGATGACAATGAAAACACCTCTTCCCTCGGGGCATTAATCCCCACACATTCCACTTCCGAAAACGACAGTTCGCAGTGTGATGAGCAACAGAAACAACGTTCAACAATGCCGAAAACCTCCAGACAATTCAGCTCTCCTCTATCGACGAGGCGGTGATTCAACAACACTGAACGCGATCTGACTCGTTTGGAATGTTGTAAGACTGCAATTTTTGCTTTGTTGTTCAGGGTAGGTCCACTTGGAACAGTCCAAAACCATCTAAACATGACCGAGGTCGCGTTCTGAGTGTGGAATAATCAGTGTGAAACTATTGCCACTCGAGTGTCGAAATACACTGAATTTACCGTAGATGGTGACATATAGGAAAATGCTGCCAGAGCCACCAGCTTTGTCTGTGAATAATTGCAAACAAATAATTTTGGAGAAACTAAACTGTTTATCTCATAGGCTATATATGGCGCTGTGCCTTTTAGAAACGAAAAAGTTCTTTGAAAAAACAGTAGTCGTAAAATAATGGCCACGTAGGTCTGTTGTATACGCCGATCAGAACCAGGATGGCAGGCTATATAAAACCTTATACAGGTTGTTTCCTCCAAGCTCATGAATTTAGTGGATTCACACCCTCTGCTTTCCGACAGTGACCTGAGGTAAAAGATTTACTATTAGTGCCACTCTATGGGAGTCTTTTTACCTCATTACTGACGAGTGAGAAGCATAAGGGAAATAATATTCCGGAATAAGCAGCCCTGGAGGCCGTGAGATCTTGCCCCGGCCCCGCCCCTGCCGTCTAGAGAGCGGAGGCGAGCCGCTCTCTCCCTCCTCGTGCCCGTGTAGCTCCAGGTGCGAAGCGCTCCGCCCAAGCAATGACGCGTCCGTGCAGCGGAGGTTGGAGGTAGCTTCAGCGGGACGGTTGCCCGTCGATATCCATCACCAGAAGGTCGTCGTGGTTGGCCTTCAACGTAAACCGTCGTCATTCTCTCCGGTCCTAGATGCAGACAGAAGGGCAGCACGACTGCCTGCTATGTGCCTCCGGGCTCGCTTTTTCCGAAGCCTCTGACTTAGTTCCTCTGGTGCGGACAAGTGGCTTGCTCTTTGCTAATTACAATGACAGCTTTCCTCAGCCAACTTCGACTCCTACACACAGGTCACTAGGCGCTGTTGTAACTGCAACGCGTGGGTTCTTCACAGCACGTCGGAGCAGTATGCTACCCCGATTATTTCACATTTGTACAGTGCCCACTGGGCTGTTCCTTCTAGCCAGCGAGCGGCGACGTAAACGTGGCTCTTAGAATAGTTTGCAAAATACCAACATCCCCCATGCCTGCCATCCGATGGGCCTATCGATCCCTTAATTGCTATCTTCCTGCTATAGCTGACCGAAGTTTACAAGAATTCCCCAAATATGTTCCTGTACTTATTGGTCGCGCAGCATCATTTTACCAACGTTAAAAATAACATAACTGCAAGTCGTTTCGAGTTACCCCTCTGTTTCAAGCATCTCATTTTGCGGTACTGATTTTTACATTGTATTTGAAAGGAGAAAAAACTCCTATCATACTTTGCAAAGCACGTTCCCGGATCTTTCTTTTTTTTAACGGAATAAGCCAATGTTCAGAGTCTTAAGGATTAGTATAATATGCAGAAATTAACTAGGTCATGAATAAAATGGCCTAACCGGCTATTTCGGCGTTGCCTCTATGCTCATATCCGTTTTTATTAAACTTGTGGAAAACTTCCAGAATTTTTGGGACAAAAAACGATAAACAAATGTCAAGGTACGCTAAAATAGCGATGATTACTCTATAATTCATGAAAAGGAGCAAAATTTATTTCAGTGAAAAAGTGTTAGCTTTGTCCTATGTTATCCAAATGTAATTTTAGATTTGGCCTGTCCTATCTCATGCATGTAATTGTATAAATACTAGGAGGTCGTTCAATAAGTAAGGCCCAATTTTTTTCTCAGAACATATTTGTTGTTAAAAGTCAGAATTAAAATTGCTACACCACGAAGATGACGTGCTACAGACTTGAAATTTAACCGACATGAAGAAGATGCTATGATATGCAAATGATTAGCTTTTCAGTGTGTTCACACAAGGTTGGCGCCGGTGGCGACACCTACAACGTGCTGACATGAGGAACGATTCCAGCCGATTTTTCATACACAAACAGCAGTTGACTGGCGTTGCCTGGTGAAACGTTGTTGTGATGCCTCGTGTAAGGAAGAGACATGCGTACCATCACATTTCCTAGTTTGATAAAGGTCGGATTGTAGCCTATCACGATTGCGGTTTATCGTATCGCGACATTGCTGCTCGCGTTAGTCGAGATCCAATGACTGTTAGCAGAATATGGAATCGGTGGGTTCAGGAGGGTAATACGGAACGCCGTGCTGGATCCCAACGGCCTCGTATCACTAGCAGTCGAGATGACACGCATCTTATCCGCATGGCTGTAACGGATCGTGCAGCCACGTCTCGATCCCTGAGGCAACAGATGGGGACGGTTGCAAGACAAGAACCATCTGCAGGAACAGTTCGACGACGTTTGCAGCAGCATGAACTATCAGCTCGGAGACCATGGCTGCGATTACCCCTGACGCTGCATCACAGACAGGAGCGCCTGCGATGGTGTACTCAACGACGAACCTGGATGCACGAATGGCAAAAGTCATTTTTCGGATGAATCCAGGTTCTGTTTACAGCATCATGATGGTCGCATCCGTGTTTGGTGCCATCGAGGTGAACGCACATTGGTAGCGTGTATTCGTCATCGCCATACCGGCGTATCACCCGGCGTGATGGTATAGGGTGCCATTGGTTACACGTCTCGGTCACCTCTTGTTCGCATTGACGGCACTTTGAACAGTGGACGTTGCATTTCTGATGTTTTACGACCCGTGGCTCTACCCTTCGTTCGATCCCTGCGAAACCCTACATTTCAGCAGGATAGTGCACGACCGCATATTGCAGGTCCTGTACGGGCCTTTCTGGATGTTCCACTGCTGCCCTGGCCAGCACATTCTCCAGATCTCTCACCAACTGAAAACGTCTGGTCAATGGTGGCCGAGCAACTGGCTCGTCACAATACGCCAGTCACTACTCTTGATGAACTGTGGTACCGTGTTGAAGCTGCATGGGCAGCTGTACCTGTACACGTCATCCAAGCTCTGTTTGACTCAATGCCCAGGCGTCTCAAGGTCGTTATTACGGTCAGACGTGGTTGTTCTGGGTACTGATTTCTCAGTGTCTATGCACCCAAATTGCGTGAAAATGTAATCACATGTCAGTTCTAGTGTAATATATTTGTCCAATGAATACCCGTTTAGCATCTGCATTTCTTCTTGTTGTAGCATTTTTAATGGCCAGTAGCGTACAGAAACATCTCTTGTCCGTGTTCTATTTTTCTACGTAGTCTCCATGACGTTCTATAGTCGTACGCGAACGTTGTGGAAGAGCAAGTATTCCCTGCTGGTAAAAGCTCTTGTCCTGTAGGCGTAGTAATGTTTTCACTGCATGGCTGACACTCTCGTCACCTTGTTGGGTCTTGTTGACACTCTCGTCATCGAGTTGTGATGCGCCGATCGGCACGAATAATGGCATCCGTACGATTCAGCATGTCTGCAGCAGTGGCTGTGACAGGACGTCCAAAGCGTGGCTTATCATCGAACTCTGTTTCTGCATTTCCTGAGGGTGTAACTTTCTTTACCCATCGCCCAGCTGTACTCCTGTCAACTGCATCATGGCCATGCAATGCACACAAACATTTATGGATGTTCACCATGATTTCTTTTCCTGCACGTAAGAATTCAATAACAGCACTCTGGTTGTAACGTAAGTCGTACGTAGACGCTATTTTGACGCTGTAATACGGCTCTGCCATCTTCCAGAACAGTTCGATACTTCACCGACGCACAAAATAAACGACAAATGTGAAGCACCAACAAGAACGTTTGTCTATGTGTATTAAAGGGTTTTTAAAAGAAAATGTAATGCATTGCTTATTGAAGACTCTCATACCTTTCACTCGCAAACATGCAAACACGTTTGGTTTCAATATGTATACACCCATTAACAGATACAGGATTTCTTTTTTCGGTCAGGATGTTAGTCAGTTTTGACGGTTGGCGGATCAGTGCGTTCCCTAACTTTCGCCTAAGATTAATCATTTGACCAAAAAATTAATAAAAATATCCCTTGAAACTTAATAGAGTCCATTATTTTGAGTTGAATTGGAGGCCATCCTCACGTCTACAAATCCGCCCTTGCTCATTCTTACGGCAATACTGGATAAATTATTTCGCTCAACACGAGTAGAATAACACGTCCAAGCTTACCTGTGTCATACGGGAACGAGATGGAGAAAGGAGCAATTGCAGGCGAGTTCTGGATACCAGGCATACTTCGCGCTATTCGCCAGTGAAACGCTTCCTTGCGATAGAGCCAGTTTCCACTCGCTTTTAAAAAGAAACAGATATCTGTAATCGAAAGAGCGATTTCTCAAAAGTTCTTCTGGTTGTGCACGCAATGACTCTTTGAGAATCATCAGTACGCTGAGATGAAAACGTTTATAAAAATCGATTTCCAGCCTGGAGGACATGCGCAATTTACCAGTTGTTACGTGTATTACAGTTCTGGGGGTCAGTCGTTCATCTGCTAAATATGTCAAAGAGCGAAACAGTTTCAGCTGTTAAAACACGGATAGTTATGAAGATGCTTAAGACACTAAGTTCTCTTCATTTCAATTGACCCAATTTTAAAGTGATTCACAAAATTTAAAGAAAATGAAACATGTTGTAAATTCCATATTACAACTGTTGTATAAGCGCTTTTTGGTAGCTTAAACTTCGTGCATAACGAGATGTATCGAATAAAATAGTGAAACCTTTAAAATGAGAGTTCGGTATATCACAGCTTTTCTGAAATAGCATTATGTTAACTATTGTCGTAACAGGTATTGTGTAACAACTATAAATAACAGCTCCTCTGTAAATGCATAGGCAGCAGCGCTGCGAGTACAACGGTTTTAAGTTCCATGTGAATACTGCATAAATACTGACTCGGAAGCTAAAACTCTACCTTACGCTTGTCACCTATCATAAAGACGGGGGAGGGGAGGGGAAGTGAGCTATCTGATTAAAGTCCAAAGAACCTAAATTAACTCACCCAAACCAAGTAGATGCTAGCAACAAATAACACCGAAATGATGCTAAAAGACGAAATGACAAGAAAATAAGCTAATTTAGGGCAAGTGTAAACAAGAGTGTACAACGATGCTGAAAAAAAATATAAAACAGACAAATATGCTAAATGTGTCAGTGAAACACAAGACTTTCAGATGACACCATAAAAACTTGAATGCATGCAGATTAAGGACGTTATTCTTAATTAATGCTTTAGATCAGCACGAAATATTTACAAAGAAAATGTATGAAGAGAATCACCATAGGTATAAACACAGACACAAATTCGATTAAGCCTTCGTGAACAACACGTCACTATCCAACTACAAAGCAACAGATGCACGATCCTTCCCAGGCCTTTTAAAAAGCTTATTTGCTAAACAATTCTAATTTCATCTTACACATTGGAAGACAAAATAGCTAACCTAGAGTCCAGGTTAGTACCGAACAGTTCCAAAAAACGTCAATGCTTTTCGGAGCAAGGTAACACGTTGTGGTAAATTACTGGTAACGCAGGAATGTCAGAAACTGTCTGACTAAGAAGCAGGGGCTATTGGCCAATAACATGTCGATGCGTATATGCTCTAACGACTTCACAAGAACGGGTTACATTTATGACTGGGTCCGTTTTATTTGTGTCTGGAAAGAAACTGGTGCATACGTCTACATAAGGCTGCAACAATTTTTTTAATGCTGCATACGAGCTACCATCAAACCTGCCGCTCATACCCCTATGGAATGATGTGTTTCTATCCAGCGATTCATGGTTCAAATGGCTCTAAGCACTGTGGGACTTAATATCTGATGTCATCAGTTCCCTAGACTTAGAACTACTTAAACCTAACTAACCTAAGGACATCACACACATCCATGCCCGAGGCAGGATTCGAACCTGCGACAGTAGCGGTCGCGCGGTTCCAGACTGAAGCGCCTACAACCGCACGGCCACTCCGGCCAGCCGTTGTTAACAAATTCAGCTGCTTCTTCAGTTAATATTCTGTGCTCAGCTGAAGTTTAAGTAATGCATTAGAAAATTCGTGATTATGTTCAAAACACAACTTTCTACTCAAGAGCTTAACTACGTGCAGGCTGTATCTACGGCAATCTAACTCACACAACCGAGTTCTAAATACTACTGGTTAGGTCTTATGCGTGCTTACACTTCAAAACTATTCTTGAATACACAAAACGGTCATCAGTTTTCAGACAATTGCTGTTCCACTTCAGCATGAAAGAGGTTTCCGTCAGATTCGTCTGCACCATGGAAGCTTTAGCAGCTTTCAGCGCAAGCACCAGATAAAGATTTGATTAAATTTATCTATAACAGTAATGTGAAAAGCTCAAAATCTAACCAAAGTAATAACCAAAATCAAAGCAAAGAAAAAAAAGTTGAACATTAACAGCTACTTTCCTCAAGCGAAGCAAACAGAAGCGTAAGCACTAAAACACCAACTCCTGATCGAGTCCGAAGGGCAAAGGTTTTTCTTCACTGAAAAAGTGCAGCAGTGTAGAAACAGCGATGTGCTGTTATTACCACTTGAGTTGAAATAACAATGTGACGCTATTACCACCCGAGTAGAAATATCCATGTGATGATATTGGCCCTCGAGTGGCAATATCCACTGTCTACGGTAACGTGCTAAAGATCTGTTGTACCTCAATTAAGCGCCACTCCGTTTTATTGGCAGAAAACTCAGGAAATTAGTACGCAACGTGGTTGAGATTAAAGCAGTTAAAACGAACTTGAGCTGCGATTCGTCCACGTGAAATATTTCACATTAAATTAAAATTTGTTGCTTTGTCCTGAGTTAAAATCATATTCACGTGTAATTCTTATTTCAGTATTTGCCCACTACAAAAAAAGTTAAAATGTAGTTACATATTTACAGGTCAAAATTTGTGTAATAAGTTATGTTGCATTGCATTTAGCAGCTTGCGCTGTGGAACCAGGAAGTATTCTCAGGCACCACACTAGACATACCTGTACTAGAAGGCACTGTTCAAATTATGTGACTAACGCTGTATGACTGGGAGTGTATGGAAGCAGTGCGGTTTTGCTGACAGAGATAAAGAAGTGAATGTGTCTCTGTTCTTGTCGTCTCAGTGCTGCAGTCCTCCTGTCGCGCTGTAGTGGAATTACGAGTAAATTTCCGTTGTACATTGTCGTTGCAAATACTTGTGCTCTTTTGAATCACATTTTATTAAAATTGTTTCACAAAAGTCATTGCCTCGTTTTATAGGTTTCTTCTGTGCTATATTTAGAACAGGATGATTTTACACGTGGCGTGGACATCCTGTTTATGTCCGTGCTGTGACAGTGTGCGCACAGTGTTCTTATGTACCTCAACCGCCTTCATGCACTGAACTTACATAAAAGAAGAATGAACAACAGATGTCGAAAATAAACACTGAAGTTTAGTTTCTTGAACTAGTATACAAGAAATCGAGCAATTCCTATGAGACGATGTCTGGATTGATTAAATGATGTTGTCGGCATCCAGCTTTCAATCGTGGGCAGTGTGGTAAACGTGAAGATGGTCAACGACATAGCTTGTGACAGGATTATCAATGATATGTCAGATGGCCTTAAATTCCGACATTTGGACAGACAGACAGAAGTAAAGTGCAGGAGTAACACGCGGGTCTCAAACGGAGAAAGATCTAGGTATTCGTAATACTGTTTGAGGTTCCAGCGGAGATGTTGGTTATTACGATGAGCACCTACGGAAAAGTTATTAGCCATACAGCCTAAAAGTGGGTGCACTTTACCACATACCCGTTCCTTAATTGGGTGCGACAGATGCAGATCGAATTTTCCAAACATGTCCCGTCCTATTTGCACATCAGCGGCTGCCCTACCGTTATTATCTGTGACAGTCAACCTAAGATATGCTGGGAATGCGGCCAAGAATGTTATGTCTGTTCCAGCAGTCTGTAATGTCGAATTACCTTGTTACTGCCAGGCAAGAAGCAAGCGATGACAACATCGACGGTGGTCCCATTGACTTATGTCGAAGCTCTCCAAGCCGTTCATTACCCGTCGACTGTGGCGTCGTCTTTTGCAGGACCACCATTGCCTCCAGAGCAGTAACCAGGCCATGAGGAGGCCGACTGAGCTCTCTTCAGATACGAATTTATCACAAGACCGTGGGAGACACAGGTGATGGGGATGGAAGTAGCCTTTATGCTTGTATCAACCGACACCTTCAGTCCTGACAGTCGGGGCCCACAGGGGCTTCGGACACTGATACCAGTATGCGCAAACAAAGATCTCCAAAGTGATGGAAGATGTGTTGGTCGGCTGGTGACACTTGCCGGATGCTGTCACAGAAAGATCAGATCACCGGCAGCGATTCTTACCCACAGGACGAACAGTCACGGAACCACCAGTTCAGCTCCAGTTGGGGTGGCATCGGTGATGAATGTACACAGAAACATGGCTATGTATGTAGATCAACAGCCAGAAGCAAACCACGAATCAGTGATGGATGCAACACTGACCACTATGGACGGCGTGCCTCAATGGGGCGACCACTTGCCCAGCACGTCGCTGTGGTTCAATGATATCGATGAAGGGAGACATGAGGGAGCAGCTGTGACAGCGGCTCGTCGCGCCCCTCCAAGAATCCTAACCAACGATGGATTTGTGGGTTTGTGCTTTCGACTGCGGAGCCGTCTTGGACAGCTGAGGCACTTTCTACCCTCTTGAATGCCATTCTGTGGCATGCTTATAGGATAGGCCCTATCAATGTCAACACTATCGGTTCACAGTTGAAACTCCAGATTTTCTGCAACGTATTGAGGGTGGTGGCCCTCGATGTGGCCCTCTTAGAGTAAACTCGCCTCAATCTGTTTCCAACTATTTACGAGTATAACATCTACCACATGCCGTGCATCTATGACGTGTGCAGGACGGTCATACTCCTAAAAGAATGTATTGAGGTTGTAATGCACCTCTTTGTCCGGGGGACAAATATTAATTATTATCAGTGGTAGTATATTAAGCTACAAATTATCAGTTTAAACCTGTGTGGTCTCCCTGGTGTGCCTAGTCGACCACAAGTCCCCGTCACGCTGTTCACTCTAACAACAGAGTACATACAGGGTTGAAGACATGGAGAAAGAAAGGTATCATCACAATCTCAATTTAGAGTAATATAACTTTCTTACCTTTATTGGTCGTTGTTGCACACTCATGGTCCAGTGATGAATCTCGCCATCCGCTGTTTGTTAAATCAATTTGAGGTCCAGGGTGTGTATTCTGCTGCGTAAGAACTGACACATTTAAACTTCCAACTTTTATTTTACAAATTCTGATCGTGACGATATTCAATAATTTTCAATGTAACAGCTTTTCCAATACATCATTTCGTTCCCTCTATCCTTGACCTTCTCAAAGTAAGCGTATTACAAGACGTCTCAACAGCAACTGCCCATTGTCTCTACACCCGCCAACAACCGGCTCCTGTTCACAGAGCTTACAAACTGTGCAGTACTGCCAACCTTGGTTGTATATCGATAGTTTACACATCGCACGTATACATACATGAAAAACATAGTATGAAAAATGAAAAGTGTTTATAATATAGTTCTGTGGCAATATACCTCACGATTGTCCTCATATTAACAGCTTTGTAACAAAATAATAATATTTCAGTTTATGTTTACTTAGTTAAAATTCACTTGCTCCTTCAAGTTGACTGACGGCACCGCACACCTCGCCAGCCGGTGGTATCGGTAGTTTCAGTAGTCCGTTACATTACAAGGTGGACGATGTGACCTGTCTCCCACCGAGGGGGGTAGCTCAGTGGCACATTAGAATCGCATTCGGGAGGACGATGGTTCAAACCCGTGCCTGGCCATCCTTGAGTTACGTTTTCCGTGATTTCCCTAAATCACTTCTGGCAAATGCTGGGATGGGTCCTTTGAAAGGGCATGATCCTTAACACAATCTGAGCATGTGCTCCATCTTCGATGTCGACGGGCTGTTAAACCCAATCTTCCTTCCTTACTGCCTGTCTCCCATCGGCTTGGGGCCTCGCGTTTGTTGTTGGGGCGTCAGGATCATCAACGTTTACACTCTCCCAGTGCACATAAACGAAGAGGGAGGGTGCGGTATTATATGGAAGAGGTAGCGCCATTCTTTGGGGACCGCTACGACCACATTTTTCTTGGAGGCGCCTTCAACTGCGTATTATCCACACTTCAACACAAGCCCGGAATTGAACAAAGTGGTAAATGAACTGCACTTCGTAGATACCAGGCGATGCATACACGGCGACTGGCAAGGATTCACTTATGGTACCAGCCACTCGGTGAGCCACCTTGGCTGAATCTTCGTCGCGCCAGGACATACAGTGGCGATGCTCGATGTGGAGCTATACCCGATTTCATTCTCCGACTATGTCGCTTGTATCTGCACATTATCCTTACCACGGCAGAAGATATGGTGCGGGCGAGGCTCACTCCTCAAAGACCCAGAATGCCAGCAGCTGATAATGCACACTAATCCCATATGACGGTGAAATAATACGTTGAAATCACCATTGTAATGGAATACTATTTCATGCTGTTACGGCAGGTCTCCACCCAAGCGCCGTCTGCTGCACATCAGGTGGAATTAAAGCAGACAAAGGCGAAGATCATAACGCTCACATGTCTCCGTCAGAAGGGTACACTTGTATATTAAAGCAGATAAAAGCGAAGATCATCATGCTCACATGTCGCCGTCTGGAGGGCACACTTGCACATGTGCTTAGCCGCGATTGGATCGGATGCGAATCACCGTCCATGTACCATATATTCCGCGAAAAACAGAGGTGCTGGAGAACAATGACACACACCCTCGATATACCAGGTGGCGAACGCCTGACGGTCCAAAAGGATGCTGCAGCTGCATTTGATGAACACTACTGGTGGGTCTATGAAGTGGGCAATCACGACGCCTCGGCAACGGATGACGTTCTCCATTCACTCACTGGGGTTCTCGATGGAGAGGCTGCGGTGACTCTAACGGACCTGATGACAACAGATGATATAGTTGACATTCTTCTCAAATGGGCTGCCAATATACCAGGCCCAGATGGTTCTCACTAGAGTTTTGCCGCGTATTCATCACGTTGTGGCTCCTCATTGTGTTCCAGGAACTGATAACCTCGGCGTTCCGTACCATCTGAATTCGTCGAAATCCTTCTTTCCCGGTCCCCAAGCGGTCAGGTGACAGTGATGTTGAACATTATTGGCCTCTTAAAATGCTTAACATTGACTTCAAAATTTTCTCTCGGATTCTAGCAGGTGTGCCCCATATAGTCTCCTTGGCCAAAACATGCCCGGGTGGTAACAGTAATATGCAGATGGCGTTCGGAGACTGTAGGGACATCATCGCCCTGGCAGAAGCTCGTCACCTGACCAGCGCCCTGGTGTCAGTGGACTTCCACATATCTTCGAGAGACTGAATCACGACTACCACATGGCAGTGTTGGCTTTCCCTGTGACCTTTATTTACATTGTCATGCGGTACTCTGAGGTGCTACGTCGCGAGTGATGATCAATAGTCACACGGTAAGCCCAATTACCATCTCCTGGTCGGTGTGGAAGGGATTCTCGTTATCGGTGATTCTGTACACCATCGCCCTAGACCAACTATTACACGGACTACGGTGCTGGCCAACGGAAATCATGAGACACCATGCCTTCATCTCTGGCACATATCCGGACGATCCAGTGTCTTTAGCACTATCGTACGAAGTGCAAGGGAAGCTGCAATAGTTTGCCAGATGCGGAGCTGGTGCGAGTAACCGAATGAATTTCACGAAGTCTGCGGCAATGGCAATAGGCAGAGGTCTCCTGAAAGGGAGTGTAGCCCCGTTTCGATTACAAGATAAACTTACATGTTTTGGGATTGTCTTTGCAAATGACGTCAGGTGGACGGCGGTTATTAATTTACCTGCCTTCTTCGAAAAATATGCACAATCGTCCGAGCAAAGCTACTCTGGACGTTAACCATGATTCAAAGGTTTCCTCATGTGAACGTTCACCTGTCGTCCAGAATACCCCATTTGGCCACCATTTTACTAACGTCTAAGACAATAGTGCACAGGTTGATGACGGTCTTTGGCTACTTTGTGAACTTGAGTCTGATCCCAAAAGTACGATACGATACACTCAGCCTACCCACCAGAGACGGCGACTCAGGACTCATCAACGTCCATGTCAATACGATGGTAAAGTTGTGGACGCAATGCCAGCACAGATTAACGGGCACCCTGATCGAGGAGCTAGCTCCCCTTCCCGACTACCGAGTATTGCTGAGTTTCAGGTCTCCTAATCGCTTTCCCACACCAAGTCTTCCTTCGTTGACTACAGTTATATCCACGCCGATCTCCTGTGCACCAGGTCCCCTCTATCTGATAATGAGAGAACAAAGAGAATGTCGTGGAATGGCGTCAACCTACGATGGCTTGGCCTGTGTTGTGTCGTGCAGTACACCAGTCGCTCCTCGACTCGGACGCCTAGACGACTTGGTACCTGGTGATTAAACAACAACATATGACGCGGCAATAGCTCCATGTCATTAATGTGGCCGATGGCTGACTCTCCACTCTTCCGACAGTGTCGCCTGCCTGACACGGAAGTAAATTGCCTAAAATGTGGATCTCCTGGGGAAGTGTGGCAGTTGTTAAGAAAAATGCTTACCTTTCTTCTTCACATAGCCTTAGATGCAGTGATCCCACAGTCACTTTTGTCCCCAGACGAGACGCTTTACCTTAGCACAAAGACTTATGCCCGACACGGACCAAGTGAATGTTGAAATCTTGTTTGTCCCGCGATGGTGATGACAGCATTCTCGATTGGGGCTGGACTTGTAATCGAACCTGGATTTCCGCTTGTCACGAGCGGTTGCCTTAACCACTTTTTTCTTTTCTTTTTCTTACAGGTATAGAAGGGAACATATCAGTTCTATTTTGCACAGGTGATTGCTTGTGGTAAGAAAGTCCGCAGCTCGTGGTCGTGCGGTAGCGTTCTAGCTTCCCACGCCCGGGTTCCCGGGTTCGATTCCCGGCGGGGTCAGGGATTTTCTCTGCCTCGTGATGACTGGGTGTTGTGTCCTGTCCTTAGGTTAGTTAGGTTTAAGTAGTTCTAAGTTCTAGGGGACTGATGACCATGGATGTTAAGTCCCATAGTGCTCAGAGCCATTTGAACCATTTTTGTGGTAAGAAAACAACAAGGTGTACAATAATGAAAAATAGGAAAAGGTCGCGCTCCCAACGGAACAGACAGAAAGGCCGCATATCCGCGGTTGTAAGCGACTGGTTATTAGTTGATTCCCTTGTTCTGCAGCCGATGTCCGGGCATATCATCTAGAAGATGAATGCCGTATGTCCCTGTCACTGTTCTTGTGCTAAGAATTAGACATTCAGAATGAAATTGCTGTATCATACCCTGTACACTACAGCTGCGGAGAGGGTCCTAGAAAACACTGCCCATAAAATTGGTATAGCAACGCCGATAGTGCGGGTGGTTCTGAGAAGAATACAACATTCCTGTAGAAAAGAAGAATGGTAGGCGGTTTCAAGACAGCAAGATGATCCTGCACTTGACGAGAGGATTTCGGTGAAGTATCCAGTATCAAATTTCCTCATTCGCCAATACCAAAAGGCCATGTTACGACTGTGCCTGTTTCGTGTATCATTACAGATGAACTTGCTTCAGGACTAGAAGACCTTCCTGCCAACATGGAAAACTGAGGAACTTGAAGACAAAGTGGTCTCATGGTAGAAGAAATTCTTCAACATCATCGTTCATTGTGGCCATATACCAACAGACTGATCATATACACACACCAAAAAAGTGTTTGATCACCTCGGTTCCGACAGTTCCGGAACCTCTACTGAAAATTGGAATAGAGATCAACATAAACATCATTTCCACCCTTTTTATTCCTCAAGAAAGCCACACATTGCATGTTGTACCACCATGCATCTAGACGTTCAGGGGTGCTCGTCCAGACTGCTGTCTACACTGGTACCTCTCATACCCACTAGCATGTCCTCTTGCATGGATGCATGCCTGTATTCGTCGTGGCATACTATCCACAAGTTCATCAAGGCACTGTTGGTCTAGATTGTCCCACTCCTCAACGGCGATTCGGAGTAGATCCCTTAGAGTGTTTGGTGGGTTACTCGTCCATAAACAGCCATTTTCAATCTATCCCAGGCATATTCGACAGGGTTCATGTCTGGAGCACATTCTGGCCACTCTAGTCGATCGACATCTTTATCAAATGGCTCTGAGCACTATGGGACTTAACATCTGAGGTCATCAGTAACCTAGAACTTAGAGTTACTTACACCTAACTAACCTAAGGACATCACACACATCAGTGTCCTAGGCAGGAGTCGAACCTGCGACCGTAGGGGTCGCGCGGTTCCAGAAGTCGTTATCCTGAAGGAAGTCTTTCCAAGATGTGCAGGATGGGGCCGCGAATTGTCGTCCATGAAGACGAATACCTCGCCAATATGCTGCCGGTATGGTTGCACTATTGGTCGGAGGATGACATTCTCGTATTATACAGCCGTTACGCCACCTTCCATGACCACCAGCGGCGTACGTCGGCCCCACATACTGCCACCCCAAAACAGCATTGAACCTCCACCATGCTGCACTCTCTGGACAGTGTGTCTAAGGCGCTCAGCCTGACCGCGTTCCACCAAACACGTATCCAACGATTATCTGGTGGAAGGTATATACGACACTCATTGGTGAAGAGAACGTGATGCCAATCGTGATCGGTCCATTCGGCATGTTGTTGGTTCCATCTGTACCGTTCTGCATGGTGTCGTGGTTGGAAATATGGACCTCGCCATGGACGTCGGGAGTGAAGTTCCGCATTATGCAGACTCTTGCGCACAGTTTGAGTCACAACACGGCGTCCTGCGGCTGCACGAAAAGCATTATTCAACATGGTGGCATTGCTGTCATGTTTCCTCCGAGCCATAATCCGTAGGTTGGGGTCATTAACTGCAGTAGTAGCCCATGGGCGGCCTGAGCGTGGCATGTCATCGACAGTTCCTGTCTGTATCTCCTCCATGTCCGAACAACGTCGCTTTTGTTTCACTCCGAGACGTCTAGACACTTCCCTTGTTGAGAGACGTTCCTGGCACAAAGTGACAATGTGGACGCGATCGAACAGTGGTATTGACCGTCTAGGCATGGTTGAACTGCGGACAACACGAACCGTGCACCTTTTCCCTGGTGGAATGACTTGAACTGATAGGCTGTCGCCCCCCCCCCCCTCCCCTGCCTAATAGGCACTGCTCGTGCATGGTTGTTTTCCTCTTTCGGTGGATTATATTCATAGCCAACGTCTATCTTCAGGAGTTCTGGGAACCGGGATGATGCAATACATATTTTTAGGGAGAAGCGAGACCTAGATGAATGTATTAACTATCATGGAATCCGGGTTCTCTCCAATACTATACATGATGATTTAATTGCTCCTACCGTAACCGTATGATGGAGCAAAACGAAGAGTGAGGTCGTCATACGTTTGACATTTCTCTACTGGCTTATGTACGGCACTGATACATAGTGAGCTTATCTTGCAAACGAATGTGAGCACATCTAGTGTTTGGTATAGTCCGTTCGCTAAACATCAGTCCTTTAAATCATTCATCGACGTTCGTGTACAATGTAACTATATTAATATATCGTGCCTAGTGACTGGTTGTAACCAAAAGCCAAATTATTTGCTTGAAACGAGATACAAGTGAAGTGCATAATGAATTGAAGACTTAACTGACGGAGTATGTACACTAATAAATTCGTAATACAGAAGTGTTACGATCACTGTAGCGTAGCGAATGTGGTTATGAGTTAGCCGAGAAATGAATGAAACATATTATCGATGGTTCCTGCATCGACAAAACGTTTTTGCATCAGATGATGTGTTAATACGTGAGCACAGGTGAACGTTTGCCCCATTCAGACAGGAAAATGACGTTGTTATTGATATTGAGCCCTTCGCACACTGCAGTGGTATACGGCATGAATGCAGTCTCCCTGTCAAAAAATGGTTCAAATGGCTCTGAGCACTATGGGACTCAACTTCTGAGGTCATCAGTCCCCTAGAACTTAGAACTACTTAAACCCAACTAACCTAAAGAGATCACACACATCCGTGCCCGAGTCAGGATTCGAACCTGCGACCGTAGCGGTCTCGCGGTTCCAGACTGTAGCGCCTAGAACCGCACGGCCACTCCGGCCGGCAGTCCCCCTGTCAGGTGTTATATTTTCTACTGATAAATACATTGACATACTCCTTATTTATGTAGGAGCAAGAAAAATGGGTTGGAGACACTATGTGTGTATCAGGAGTGGTATCCGGGAAGGCTACACCAGGCCGGAAAGACATTCCACAGTGTTGAAATACGTTTAAGGACAACAGGTGTGGTTGAAAAACTACCCCCGTCTCAAAGAAGACCTTATCATCTGATGAAAAGGAACAGGCCGTCCTGGAAAACAACGTATGAGAACAAGTGCAAGTGAACAACAGACACCAGACAGACGTCCCAATAGTGAATACTGCATTCACATAAATATCACCCATACCATCTACAGCTAAATACAGATCTCTACAAGTGGGATTTCTAAGCTTCAATGAATTTCTGTTAGAGGCTATTAGGAAACTGGAAAATGATGCAGCATTCCTGTCGCTCATCTTGTCCTCTGGCGAATTGCGTGTCCACGCTAATAAGACCGTCAGTCACCACAACATGCGCCATTGCAGTAATGACAGTCCTCACTGGGTGCGATTGGCAACCTATAAAGTCCTATGGGAAGGGAATGTTTGGTGTGGAATCTTGGGGGATCACCTTACTGGACCATATTTCTTTGAGGGCCATTTGACGGGTTCAAGCAACCTCAACTTCCTGAGTTAGAAATATTTTACTTTAGCCGTTCCAAAACCATCTGAAGGAGAAACTTCCAGAAAAATGGATAAAAAGAGGAGGACCTGTCGCTAGGCCCGCCAGATCACTGGATTTGACACAATTAGACTTCTTCCTGTGGGGCATTTGAAACAGCAGTAACATCGGGAATGCTTTGACGCTCAGGAATATCAATTCAACATTGGGCCCGAATGCCCTAAAACCAAAATGTTCGTTACTTCGTGAATTTTCTGACAGGATAAACATTTCTAGTGGCGTTTTTTCCCTTATTTCTGTCAGGTATTTGTCCTGCGTCCTGACATATCTGCCCTTCTTAGGGCTACAAACACCATCATTCACTCGCAGTTTGCATAAAAAGAGGACGTTCCACGGCATGACTTACATTGAAAGCGAAACAAACTGTAATATATTGATTACTCCTTGCTACTGTAGTGTTATCTTGAAGCTGTGAGAAAGGAGGACAGGTGTTCCAAGGCGCGGAAGCAGAGACGATGTTGAGGGCAGACGAAACTAGGAGAGATATTGTTACATGAAGTAAACCGTAAAGGGAGAGCCTCACGAAAATGCAGATGCGGTCCAGGGCGTTAGTTATGCTTCAAGGAATTAACATGTAACTTCATATGTCGTCTAAACGCTGTAGTAGGTTGCCACCGTAGAACTTTGTAACCAACAGGCACGTACTAGCGTATAATGCCAGCTTGATACCAGCGCTGAGAACAGCAAATGGTTCAAATGGCTCTGAGCCCTATGGGACTCAACAGCTGTGGTCATAAGTCCCCTAGAACTTAGAACTACTTAAACCTAAGTAACCTAAGGACATCACACACATCCATGCCCGAGGCAGGATTCGAACCTGCGACCGTAGCAGTCGCGCGGTCTGAGAACAGCAACGTCAGTAGTCTCACAAGGGTTAGAAAGAGATCGAAAACCCCAAAAACAGTTGACCTAGTAGTCCCTACTCCGGGGACCCCGAGGGGCGGGGCTAAATGACGTATAACAATAATGTTGCAATCCTTATTTGGCAGAGCAGTTACGTTTAGCTTTCAGCTGAACAATGTTGATACCAAATACGGACTTAGTTAGTGCAACTGCATTAACATCCCCGCCTAAGGCGCGGTAGAGGGGACCTAACTAAACCGGGATTGGCAAGCACCTGCAAGACACCTAAAGGATTGGCAGGGTGGCTTTAAGTGGGAAAAACAGTGCCCCCACGCGATTATTTAAAACCCCTACATTCCGCATTTTGGAAGAGTTATCAGTCTAGCCTCGGTGCAGCCCCGCGTAAGTCTGCTCTCTCACTTGGAGTGCCTCAGTGAACAGTGTCACGTTAAGTATGGTTTGTTTTGCAACTATTTTGTTGCCTTAAAATGCTGCTAGTGTTTGCTACTGCGGTTAGCATCCACTCCTGGGACTTCTTCACTGGCCTGTGTTGTAACAGTGTTATTCATGCTTTTTCTAACCCTAGAACTTGCCTCCAGTGTATTAGTTAGTCCTGTCTGGAATAAACAACTGTTTCAAATCCCTGTTTGCCCAAGAGTCTCCACATCGAGCTCCCTACCGAGTCTCACCACCTGCATTTCTTGTAAATGCCTGTTCCAGTGTTGGCTCAGATAGAAGAAAACAGTCAAATGCCTCCACTGTGGATTGTCCTTCTGCCTTCTGCTCTGTACCGCTCGGGAGCGCAGACTGACCTGTAACCGCTTTTCTCCCTCTCCCACCTACGTCAGGACATGACATAGGAACAATATTTTGGTGCCTGGTGTGGCGTTGTTTTCGGTGGAACTGATTTTTGTGATAGGTAGACACTTCGTTCCTGGTCAGCCCGAGGACTGACGGCTTTGAGACTCTGTTAGATGCAGCATTAGCACTCCAGTGAGAGCATACGGAGCGAGAAGAACAGAAGAAAGAAGATGGGGCCCGACGTCGAAGCCGGGCGCCGGAAGACGGGGCCAGGACAGCCTGTCTTCACGACTACCGACACCGCGGACGTCGCAGGGGCGGCGGAACGCCAACGAGACGGGCCTTGTCGCCGTCCTGGGAAGACCGCCAGGGCATCGCACCCACGACACCGAGCCAGGACAACGCGGAGACACGTCCTTCAGGCGTCAGCAGGCGCCTTCAGCAGCGATAGCGGCTTCAGCGGCTGCGGGCTACGCGACACCGCGCCCGGCCCGAGACAGCGCAGCGCCGGACAGGCGATAGCAAGTCGGCTCCAAGGACAGCACGTCGGCACGCATCTGCACGTACCAGAACAGCGCAGCGCCAGCTCGTCTCTACTCAGCACGTCGCGTCGCAAACACAGTGAGTCATGATGACCCATAACTCTGCCGATACTGAGAGCGGACTGACTACGGCTAGTATTTCAATAAGCGACGCGTTAAAGTTGATCCCTCAGGTCTTTGATGGCACTAAGTCCACATTAAAGGGGGTAGGACGTCAAACGGGCCGACTTGGAGCAGGAGAGGCATCACAGGACATTTTAATTTCCAGTGTCTATACTTTTACAAATAAATTCATAAAACTTTGTCAGCATCACCAGGAAGGATTCAGGATTCACACTCATTGCATTGGAAGTTCTAAAACATAACAAAACTAAATTTTTTTGCGTGTGAAAATTCATCATTTTTTCCCTTACTAACGGCTGCATTTGTTGCTACAGGTACACTTTTCTTCATAAGTTACAGAGATTCTTCGATGAATTTTGCATAGCATACATACCATACTTACAGGTGCATGAAACCCTAGAATTTATTTAATTTATGAAAAAACAAATGAGCTGTTGTATTTTAAACTTCATGTTTAGAAAAAACACTAATTTTAATGGTAATTACCTCAATTTTTACCACAGTTTTTAATAGATTTAGAAAATTCCAGAGTTTCTTACACCTTTAAGTATGGTTTGTATGCTGTGCAAAATTCATCGAAGAATCTCTCTTATTTAGGAAGAAAAGTGTACCTATTGCAACAAATGCTGCCATTAGTAAGTGAAAAAATTATGAAACTTCACATGTAATAAAAATTACTATGTTACGTTTTACAATTTCCACTGCTAAGAGTGTGAATTCTGAATCCTTCATGGTCATGCTGACAAAGTTTTATAAATTTATTTGTAAAAGTATAGACAGTGGAAATTGAAATGCCCTGGGGTGCCTCTCCTGCTCGAAGTCGGTCCGTCTGACGTCATACCCCCGTTAAATGAATTTATAAATAATGTGGATATAGCCTTCGAACTAGTACGTGAAGCAGACCATCCATCCTTTTAAAATTTGTCAAAACAAGAATTCATGGTCCTGCACGAAGCAAATTGCTCGTACGCGAACTATCTTCCACATGGGCGGAAGTAAGAGCCATTTTGTTAGAAAATTACGCATCCAAACGCGCGTTAGATTTTTATCCCTGTTCCATGTTTTGGAGTAGGCAATGAAAGGGACAATCAATTGCAGATTGGGCTAGTAAAGTAGATTCTCTTCAACATGAATTTCGTGAAGCTGTACACGGTGCCATGCCAGCGTCAGAACTGGCGGGATGTGTGGCGTTAGAAGGTAAATTAAGCAGAGTAGTATTCATTCAGGGGATCTATAGTGAGCGTATACAGACATTTGCGCGTGCAAAGGGCGAAAACATTACTGTGACTGAAGCGGTCGATATCGCTTTGAAGGAAGAGTCAGCAGTTATGTCCACCTAGGAGAAAGGATTTAATGACAGAAGTCAGCAGGGCAAAATGGGGAAAGCTGCTCTCAAGTGTTTTACCTGTGGTCGTATAGGGCATACCTCAAAGGGTTTCAAGAGTAATCCCAGGTGCAAGACTTGTGGGAAACTAGGCCATTTAACGCGAGACTGACGACTTGAGAAACGGATTCGCAAAGTCGAATCGGCGCAAGCGTGTTGAGAATCAGAGACGTCAATAACTGTAAGATGTGAAAGTTGAAATTTACTGGGACATCGAGGATCCTGCAAGAAAGCGAAATCAGCTGTGTGTTTTGCGTGTCATAGGCCAGGAAACATGGCTAGAGAATGTACTGACAACTCATGGTCACCTGTGAAAAGTAAGAAGCATAAAATTACAGTCGCCTTATACTGAACTAGGGAAGGTATTTAAAGTCGACTGTGAGAGTAAAAATGGGTTTGTACAATTGACGTGCCCCCAGAGTACAGAGAGTCCGTTAAAATTGCTTCTAGATAATGGAGCTCAGATTAGTTCGTTTAATATGAAGTATCTGCAAGACCAAGTGGGGTACAAAAAATGTGTGTGAAATCTTATCGGACTTAACTGCGAAGGTCATCAGTCCCTAAGCTTACACACTACTCAACCTAAATTATCCTAAGGACGAAAACACACACCCATGCCCGAGGGGGGACTCGAACCTCCGCCGGGATCAGCCGCACAGTCCATGACTGCAGCGCCCTAGACCACTCGTGTGGGGTATAGACCTGAGCAAGGTATAAAGATTAAAGCTATTACGAACCCAGCCCCCTGGGACACCAGCCTTAGATCTAGAAATAGATCGCGAGTTAAGAGTGAAACATAAATTTCATCTGGTAGGAGGCGAATTGGATATTCCCTATGCTGGTTTAATTGAAAAAGACTTCTTTACGAAGTGTGGCGTAGTGATTGACTACGCAAAGGAATATTGTAGATGAGGGGCAGATCCGTTAAACTGTGTACTGGGATGGAGACACCAAGCTCACATACACAAGAGCCGGGGCTAAAGGAGCCGCTGATGGAATATGAAACTGCAGAGAAAGAATTCAGTACACAGGATACCGGTAGAAAGACGTGTCGCCGACAAGAAAAAGTCGCTACTGGACCTATGACAGGCCAGGTGGCCAAATTAGAGTTAGGTCCTCGCGAGAAGAGGATTTTGAGAATAGATTTTGCAGATACTAACCTAGAGAAAGGCATTGTGGAAATGCGAGAATTGCAAGAAAGAGTGTACCTCCCAGAAGCCTTGGTGAGAACAAGAAAAGGCTCTTGTTTAATTAGTGTGTTAAATTCACAAGATGAGGCGATTTCTCTTGAGATGCCTCGGATTAAAGTGGAGGGAGTTCCGCGGTTCAGCACTAGTCCGCATTGGACCGTGCGTAACATAGATGACCCGAGCAAGAAAAAGTCGAGAGTCAGTTTACTGAAGGAGAATTTACGATTGGATCATTTAAATGATATAGAAAAACAGTCCAGAATAGAGGGGTCTTCTGCGTATAATGACATTTTCCACCTGCCTGGAGACAAGTTGCCATATACAGAGACGCTTCAACATAGGATACAATTGATTCCTGAGGCCAAGGGGCGAATTATTTCTTCCCGCCCATACAGAATCCCGAAAGCGCAGAAAGAAGCGTCGCAACAAGAGGTAAATCAAACGTTAGAGGACGATATAATCGTTCCTTCCACCATTCCTTAGGTAAAAAGAAATGGCAAGTTGTTGCGGACTTCAGGAAGTTAAATGACATTACTGTCAACACAGTCTCCCCAATTCCGCATATTGATGAAAATCTGGATAGCTTAGGCAAAGCGAAATATTTTTCAACTCTTGATTTGGCAAAAGGAGATAGAGAACTTACATCTTTTAGTACACCATATGCTCATTCTATGTATAAAAGAATGCCCATGGGACTTCGTTCAGCACCTTCCACCTTCCAAAAATTGATGAATGCCGTATTAGCTGGGTTGCAGGGTGACAAGATGTTTATTTATTTAGATGACATAGTAGTTTTTGGTCCATCTCTGGAAGAGCACAATTCCCGATTGGGTGAAGCCTTCGAGAGACTAAGCCACCATAATTTGAAGTTGTAGGTTGATAAATGCGAATTCTTAAGGAAGGAAGTCACATATTTGTGGCATGTTCTGACTGCAGATGGGTTAAAACCGGATCCAAACAAGTTGAAAGCAGACACAAACAACAAAAGAATTGAAATCTTTTATTGTATTAATAGGGTATTATCAGCGTTTCTTGAGTGACTTCAGCAAAGTGGCAAAACCACTCCATGAATTATTAAAAAAAGGTGTTAAGTATGAATGGGGTGGAGATCAAGAAAATGCGTTCCGATGCTAAAAGAGAGTCTACTTAACCCCCGGTATTACAGTATCCAGATTTTTCAAGAAAGTTTATCATTACAACTGACGCGAGTTCATTTGCTATAGCGTCTGTTCTATCACAAGGAGAAATAGGCAAAGACCTCCCCATAGCCTTTGCATCCAGAACCCTAAACAATGGAGAGCGCAATTATAGTACAACTGAACGGGAATTATTGGCCGTGTTTTGGGCCGTCAAACATTTCAGACCTGTTTGGTCGCAGGTTCACCATCTGTACTGATCATAAGCCATTACAGTGGATCGCAAATATTAGCGATCCGTCCTCACGTTTATTGAAGATGAGACTGAAATTAGAAGAATACGATTACGAAATTGTGTATAAAAAGGGGAAAAATAATCTGGTTGCTGACGCCCTCTCTCTCGAGAGAGAGCGCAGGGCGTCTGATAACCGCCCGGACGGCGGCAGTAGCCTTAGTCAGGGCGCGGCCGAAGAGGCAGCCATAGAGCAGGTCCCGGACTCACAAGGAGACAGGCACCAGCGGAGCCAATTACAGAGAAAGGTATAAAAAAAGTGAGGAAAGACCGGTAGGTCAGTTTGACGAACCAGAGCAAATAACTGATGCAGAAAAGGCGAAAGTTTTGCGAGAATTCCACGACGCACCTATAGGTGGTTATCAAGGGATCGTGAGAACCTACGATCGTATACGAAAATACAGAACGTGGCCCGGTATGAAGAAGGACATTGAGGACTTTATTAGAAAATGCCCCAGTTGTCAGAAAAACAAAATAACACAGAATAAGACAAAAATGCCTTTGGTTGTAACAACAACGCCGCAAGGTGTATTTGATAGGTGTGATATTGACATTGTCGGCCCATTAACGGTAACCGAGAAAAACAGCAGCTATATACTGACATTTCAAGACGAGCTAACGAAGTTCATTGTGGCCGAACCCATAGAAAAACAGGACTCAGACACTGTGGCTCGCGTCCCCGTGTAAAAAATAATTTTGAACTTTGGAATGCCTTTGGTAATGCTCAGTGATAACGGCAGCAACTTCTTGAGTGACACGCTAAAGAGAGTGTTCAAAATGTTAAGGATTGACTTCTTGTTACCATCCGCTGTCGAAAGGCTCATTGGAAAGTTCGCACCGCACCATAACAGAATTCCTAAGACACTATATCAACAGACAGCAAACAGACTGGAACGACTGCCTTCAATTCGCTGTCTTCGTGTGCAATACCACACCTCATAGTGCAACCAATTATACACCGCATGAGTTGTTTTTCGGTAGAAATTGCAACATACCTGGAACATTGCAAAGAGATCCCACAGGTGTTACGTATAATTACGATAATTATGTTCTTGAATTAAAAGAGAAAATGAGGCAAATGCACCAGTGCGCAATGGATCATAACAAACAGTGTAAACAGAAAAATAAGGAATACTATGATAGCACGAAGAACCCGAAAGGCTTCAAAACAGGTGATCAGGTTCTGTTGTACGATGAAAGTGTAAGAAGAGGTAGAAGTCGTAAGCCAGACACCCAGTGGCGTGGTCCCTTCACTGTAGTAAGGACAAAAGGACCAAGTGTAGTTATCCGTTTAAGAAGAAACAAATTTTTAACAGTACATGTCAACAGATTAAAGGAATTCTATTAAAACCGGATTTTCTTGAAATTACGGATGAGGAAACTGACGGGAGTGTTGTAGCTAGTGAGCTGTATCCCATGCTAGTGTACCGGGAAGCCGACGGAGAACTTGTATGCCTGTTGAAAAATGTCCGGCGTCCTGTTTTCAGTGAAACATACGAGAAAGCCACGTAAAGCTACAGTGGAGCAGTCAACAGAGGCCAAAATATGCGTGTTCATGACTATAGCAACTTCACGCTGAATTCACGGTCCGCAGAGCCTGAAGTAAATCAGGTGAAGAGCGACAGAATGAAATACGCCGGCCTCTGATGGGCGTGTAGGGCCAAGGAATTTGAAGTACCCTCCTGGAAGTCAGAATTCCGGAAAAATTGGTGTTTTGTGCTGACGCTAACCTTGATGGGTGGCCTGGGAGGAGCTAAATAGCAGAAGTTGAGAGGAAGGGAAATTTGTGGGAATTTGTTCACTTCCCAGAGCAGGCATTGGTCGGCGCTGGAAAGCGACGCATAATTAACGCGACTTGCGCTGCAATTGGCGTAAGTGACTTTGCTGGAGGGGAAACCGAGGCGAAGAGTGGACTGGGAGAAGTCTCCGTAGAGGTCTTCCGTTCCCAGCTTGCCTAGAGCGCAGAAGTGACGTTCTTTACTCAGCTTGCCTGAGAGAGAGTGAGGATCTCTGCAGTTTAGGACTTAGCAAATGGAACGATTGAGCTTGGAGAGTTTTCGTTCAGCTATGTACTGAGCAAGATTGCTAGAAGTGAATAGACGAGCACATCCTTGCAGCACCACGAGGTCGGCCGACGTCCGCGTAAAGATGCCGTCCCGCCACGCTGAATTCGGTGATATTGCACCCGCTCCGGCCACTGATTAATTTGCTGGATCACGTCGGCAAAGTTTCCACGAGGGTTTCATGGGCCGTGTATTGTAGAATTCTTCTCGCACTTCGCATTACACCTGGGTCAGTCGATAGGAATTACTTTTGATTTATCGCGCTTTACTCCACGCAAACGTAATTTATTACCACTGTCTGTTAGGAGAGTCATGTAATGTGTTGATTGAAGGTAGTGAGTTAAAATAAATCTGTGTTAATCGACTGCATCTGTTATCCATCAAGTAGTTGAAATCCCAAGTCACTTTCTTAATTAATTTCATGTTCAACATTTGCATCTGGTGTTCAATAGCTAAATATAACATCAATGTGCACCCATTTTTAATTAAAATGGATCAATTCTGAATCAATTAATGTCAGCACTGCCACCGCAGTTCAATTAAGAGTCACAGGGCCTTATTACTTTCTTTGCATTATCTGACATTGTGGCAGTTTTGCAATCTCTGTTGATCTGTTAGTCAATTACCTGGGGTGAACACACACCAAAACCAGATAAGTGACGGGTGGGGTGTTACAGGTTTTATAAATGTTTGCGAATCGTGTAACCCAAGCGGTAATCGGGCACCAGTCCAGTATTCACCTACTGGAATGTGGGAAGCCATCTAAAAACCTTATGCAGGCTGACCGGCAACCAACCCTCGTCGTTAATTTGCTGTACGGATTTAATGCGGGGGCATTGCACATCCTCGTTCCTGACGCTGCGTTTTAACGTGCACGGCTAACCAGAGTGCCGTATTCCTTATAACGTTCAATCTGCATACACAAATCTTGATAAGAAACCCATATCCAGAAATGTACCATTTGTATGTAAAATCAGTTTGAAGATAAGATAACTTTCAAATCTTCCGCTTCCCGGTATGCGCACAGCAGAGAAAATGAGTTGTGACCTGTGTCTAGAAACAGGTGGAATATGCAATGTTTCGAGTATGTATCCTCTTGTCCTCTTCTACGTGATGCAGGAAGTCCTCTTCAAAATACAGAATGTAGCGCTTCCGTGGAGCAATACAGCGAACCCCCTAGTGTTTTTTAAAGATCTTTATTAACACAATACAATACAATATAATAATACAACAAAACCAACCACCTTAGCTAATTAGTGGGTCTATATATATGATACAACATGAAGCAAGCAGCATTGTTACAGTAAACTTTCAAATACTGGCATATCTATGAGCTAAGTTAATCTATTATATTAATCTATTCTAATTCTAATCTAATCTACCCTGCAGCGATTACAGTTGTGCCAGTTCATATATAAACCTACTGTTGTGGCCTACTCACCGAGCTAACCCCAGTGAGCGTGCCCCTGGCACTGGGCTCACCAAGATGGTCTTAGTCGCTGCAGTCCCTACTTGATTAGTGTTGCTAGTGTTCTAATTCTACCTAATACTACTACTAATACGTAGTACTTAAAGTAAGAGTGCAAATTGTTTTTTGTCTCTGAGGTGTTGCACCCGCTGGCCTAATCCAGTAGCGCGGCGGATTCCATTCGTAAGAGCGATTGGCCAGTTCGGCTCCCGGCAGTATGGGCGAGTACATCTCAGTCTATTTCGGTTTTGCTGTTAACCATTTTGGTTACTAATGAAATCCCTCAAGATCTTCTGTGATACCTCGTTTGCCAGAATGTTGAGGACATTTAATATATCGGCTCGTCGTATTAGGGCATAAGTGTCATTGTTCGGTTATTGAGTTCTTAAATCATGCGCCACATCATCATATAACAAGCAGTCGTAGATGATGTGCTCAGGTGTACCGTCTTGAGCACCACAGTCACACGCTGGTGTAGCTTGTTCTCCAAATCGGCATAGATATGTCGGATATGGCCATGTCCTGTGAGAAAGTGCAGTAATCCTCTACTTGGCTCGAAATAAGTCATCCCAAGTCTTTCCTTAAAGTTTGGCTACAGTTGGAAGACCCTTCTGCCTGTATCTTCATTTTCCCAGGATAGTAGCCACCACTTCTCCCCCTTTCTTTTAACTGCAAACTTGTTCCCTACCTGCACCCCCAAGATGCCTCTAGTCCTGTCTATTTTACCTTTGGAAACACGATACCATGCTGCCTGCTCTCTTATGTTTATGTCTAGTGGACATAACCCCTTTAGCACCAATAGAGCCCCCCCCCCCCCCCAGGAGTTGTTCTCCCCAACAGATCGTAATATGTTTTGCTGCACCCTCCTCACAGTCATGGCTAGCATCACCATCGTGCCCAGACCCCACATGCATATCCTACTATTGACGACAAGATGCTGTTATGATAAAGCTTGATTAATGCATGTGGCAGATGAAATCTCTTGTGTCCTATGTTGAATAGATTATTTAAGATTTCTAGGGCTCGTTGCGTTGTGATTTCTATGTGACATGTGTAGTTCCATTTTTCATCAATAACGACTCATAGATATCGTCCCTCGCGGCGCCGAAGAACTGGTGTTCCTTCTGTTCTAACTGTGGGATTCCTGATCAGACTGCCTTTCAGTAAAAGATATGTAGACTCACGCGGTGCAACCTACATCTTGGCTTCTAGGCTTCACTCGGTTGTTGTTGTTGTTGTTGTGGTCTTTAGTCCTGAGACTGGTTTGATGCAACTCTCCATGCTACTCTATGCTGTGCAAGCTTCTTCATCTCTCAGTACCTACTGCAGCCTACATCCTTCTGAATCTGCTTAGTGCACTCATCTCTCGGTCTCCCTCTACGATTTTTACCCTCCACGCTGCCCTCCAGTACTAAATTGGTGATCCCTTGATGCCTCAGAACATGTCCTACCAACCGATCCCTTCTTCTAGTCAAGTTTTGCCACAAACTTCTCTTCTCCCCAATCCTATTCAATACCTCCTCATTAGTTACGCGATCTACCCACCTTATCTTCAGCATTCTTCTGTAGCACCACATTTCGAAAGCTTCTATTCTATTCTTGTCTAAACTACTTATCGTCCACGTTTCACTTCCATACATGGCTACACTCCATACAAATACTTTCAGAAACGACTTCCTAACACTCGGTAAGTAGCGTTATTGCACGTTCTACTTTTGGTTCGAGGTCCTCTCGGCTATGGCCGACAACCAATAGGAGGAGGGGGTCAGCGTGGGCTATCACATCTACCACTTCCTCGCTGAGCTGTAGTTTCTCCAGTACCGGTTCTATATTAACGTCCCGAAAGAGTGGCCGCAGAACGTTGCCCTGGGGACACCGCTTCGTGATGGTTTTGCTTATTTTCTTTCTAGGCGATGATAACCAAACCTCCCTGTCCATGCAATAGCTCCTCACAGCCATAGAGGGGCCCTGGACACTCCTTCTCAGGCAAGCGGGACAAGAGCGAGGGCCACCACTGATGTCCACTATGATTCCAGCCACGTACTTATGAGGGCCTGAGCTGAAGACCTCAGCCGCCAGGGCGATTGCGTCAGGGGCCGATCGCCCGGCTGGAAGCCGAACTGCCTGTCGCTCATCCCACGCAGTGTCCTGTGTGCCGTCAGTCTGTCAGCTAATATCTTTTCCAACCATTTCACCATTATGTCTAGGAGACATATTGGCCTGTAGGACTTCGACTCCATAGGATCCTTGTCTTTGCCCTTTTTTATAATAACGATGTTTGCTCTTTTCCAGATTTTTGGAAATTTACTGGTCTTAAGACATTCATTAAATAACGCCGTGAGTGGTGCTACTAGCTGCAGGACGAGGAACTGTACCACCTCCGCTACTAAACCGTTTGGCCCTGGTGCCTTTCCCCGTTTTAGTGACCTAATGTGTGCAGCAACTTCTTCCTCAGAGAAGGGGTACATCACGGTGTCATTGGTGTACTACTCCTGATCCGCACTGCGGATTTGCTGTTGGAGCTCCGTTTCTCCACTATCCTCGTCGCGTGGCAGCAGAGTACACAGGAGGACCTGCACAGTGTCTCGCCAGGGCTCTGTTGTTCTGCCGCCATCTCTGACTGTGGAGAGAACCGCAGGAGACTTTATCTTTCCCTGGCCAACTTGTAGGGGACTCCCCAATGGTCAATTGCTAGTTGCCTCCGTACATATCCCTCCCAACTTTTGATTCTTACCTCCTTCACTTCTTTTTGAAAGATATCTTTTGTTTCTCTGTACTGCTGTAACCAGTACTGTTTTCCTTGCCAGACGGCACTTCACTGGTAGTATTTCTTCGCCCGTCGCACAGACTGGCGCAAACATTCGAGGTCGGCGGTCCATGGTAATGGGGAGGCTCTCCTCCTAGTCGGCACAGGAGTTTTTACCGCCCTAAGTACCGACCCCACCAGTTCTTCGGTGTATCTATCCACGTCAAGGTCACCCTCAGGCAATGGAGGAACATCACACTCTCGAACTAGGCAATCCCAGTCTGTTTTGTTGAAGTTATATTGGACTTTCCACCCCAGGTCCCAGCGGCACTCCTCGTCACTAAGAAGAAAAACGATCAGGTTACGGTCACTTGTGGTTACTTGATCATTAACTTCCCAGTGTTTAATGTTACTGATTACATTAGGTGTGGCCAGAGTGACATCTGTGTTGGTCCCTAATCCACCTCCACCCCTTTAGGTGGGGGATTCCCCGGTTTATTAGTCACAACAAACTGTGAGGCCGTGATCAGCACCTCAGCCTTTTCGCCATTTACATCTCTAGTGCCGTTATACCACAGGGGGCATTTTGTATTCATATCATCCGTAATAATAACCCTCCGCCCGTGCAACGCCGTTGTGACTCTTGTAAGGTGGCCCAGGAAGTCTTCGAAGTTCCCTCCACATTGAAAATACATGTTTATGATATACAGGGTGGTCCCGAATTCATGGTACAAACTTTAATGGTAGGTACAGGACATTGTAACAAGGATTTATTGTATAGGAATGTATAGTCGCAGGTGACGCGGTGAGGCGTAAACAGGGGAAAGAGAAATGGAGTGATCGGTTGGTGTCACTGCCGGTAGAGGGCAGTAGATGAACATGATGTATCGCAGTAGGGACAAGCGCCATTCACAATTGTGCTGCCGTAGACGATGGGTGACTTTACGTATGCAGAAAAAGCAGACATGCATTACATGTACGGCCGTGCAAATGGTAACGCCAGAGCTGCGTTACGAATGTATCGCGCGGAGTATCCTAATCGACGAATGCCGGATCATAGAATTTTTCAACGGTTACATCGTCAACTTTGTGAAACAGGTACGTTCGACGTCAACAGACATGACGCTGGTCGATTAAGAGCTGTACGCACTCCAAGACTGGAAGAACGCATCTTGAACATAGTGGCTGATAGACCCGAGTCAAGCACAAGAACTGTTGCGCGTGACGTACATGTGAGTCATCAGACTGTATGCAGAGTGTTAAATGAAAATCGCTTACACCCCTTCCATTTTCAAAAAGTACAAGCATTGAATCCGGCAGATTATCCTCTTCGCGTGAACTTCTGCCAGTGGTTGTTGCAGCAATGTGCGTTGCAGCCGGATTTCGTAGGTCATGTGCTATTTACAGATGAAGCGACATTTTCACGCGAGGGTGTCTTTAATGCGCACAATTCCCATGTGTGGGCAACAGATAATCCACATGCAACGCGTCCACATGCGTATCAACAACGTTTCGGTATTAATGTGTGGGCTGGTATTGTGAACGACTTTTTGATTGGGCCATACTTACTACCCACGCGACTCTGTGGCGAAAGCTATCTTATTTTTCTGCAAGAAGTGTTACCAGAACTGCTGCAAGATGTTCCGCTCGCCATTCGTAACCGCATGTGGTTTCAGCACGATGGAGCGCCAGCACACTTCAGCACTGCTGTACGGAATTACCTGAATGCCACGTTTGGTGCTAGATGGATTGGGCGTGGTGGACCAGTCCCTTGGCCACCCCGATCTCCTGATTTCTCTTGCCTCGATTACTTTTTATGGGGACATCTTAAGAGTCTTGTTTATGAGACTCCAGTTGACTCAGATGAGGATCTCGTTGCTCGCATATCTGTAGCTGCTGCAGGTGTGCGTGAAATACCAGGCATCTTTGAACGTGTACGCCAATCGCTGCACCGACGCTGTCAAGCATGTATCGCTCATGGTGGACGCAATTTTGAACACTTACTGTAAACATGACACTTGTCAACAACGATTTCAATAAAATCTTTCGTTTTCCTTTCGGCCGTTATTTCCCCTGTTTACGCCTCACCGCGTCACCTGGGACTATACATTCCTATACAATATATCCTTGTTACAATGTCCTGCACCTACCATTAAAGTTTGTACCATGAATTCGGGACCACCCTGTATACCGTTCCCAGTGGTGTCTCTAACACCACGACGTTGCAGTGGCTATTGGATAACTGTGTTATTATTGCGGCCCTTAACCCTTTATGGCTATTATTATGACTGCCTTGGGTTCTTCTCCAATGGAGATTACTTGCCAAGAGGTAGACATGAAAGGAATTTGCTCAGCCCGAGAATATGGCTCTTGCAGGCAGGTTACGACCAGCCTCCACTCCTCCACTATCCTTCGCAGCTCCTGCTTGACTAGTCAACTATTGTGAGTGTTGATTTGTCCTATCGTGATTCCAGTTGTCATGATGGGAAAAATGTATGAAAGTTGCAGTCAGGCCATTCCTCGTTCCAGTCTGACGCAGTTGGCCCATTAGCCAGGACAGACTATGTATAGATTTCCTCCATACCGAATTTCTCTCCTCTTCTTTCAAAGACTTTCTTGAGCAGGTCAAGCAGGGCTCTGAATTCTGTGGGCAGATTCATTGACCTTAACTGTATCCTGTCTACAGACTCCATTGTTGAAAAGTTGATCTTTCTTTCATATTTATGCCCTACACGTAAGACGTGCCTAAGTGCTGTTGTGAGGACAGCCGGTTGCTCAAGGCGTGAGAGCTACATAGCGAATTCCAAGTTTGGATGTATCCTCCATGGATCCATTCCTGTAGGTCTATGTGCTGCCTCCACTTGCATAGTACTCGTGACTGAACTGTCTTGCAAAACTAATTTCGAGAGTCCTTCCTGCGCTGGGATTATAGTGTTTGTTTCGGTAGCATGCAGGTCGTTATCTGACACATGGCCGCTTTGTACTGTGACTGGTCGGCCCATTGTTACCGGTCACGGAACAAATCTTGCAGCTTTAGGGTTGAGTGTTGAAGAGGCAACTGGAGGAGCCTAAGCCACAGGTTCGGTCTGAATACTTATGTCTGCCTTAGATATTATCTGTTCGTCTAGCTCTCCTACTGGTTCTGACTGTATACTTTAGTCTACCATGATTATTCTTTGCTGCTTTATTTCTTGTATTGACTTTAAGAATTCTTTAAATTTGCAAGCCCATTCAGCGTCTCTCATTTTTTTTTGCTGGGAGACTTTCCTTTCTAAACTATTTTGACTTTATTTGCAGCATCAGCCCTAATCTATTCTGGCTATCAAATGGTTCAAATGGCTCTGAGCGCTATGGGACTTAACTGCTGAGGTCATCAGTCCCCTAGAACTTAAAGCTACCTAAACCTAACTAACCTAAGGACATCACACACATTCATGCCCGAGACAGGATTCGATCCTGCGACGGTAGCAGTCGCGTTGTTCCAAACTGTAGCGCCTAGAACCGCGCGACCACCACAGCCGGCGCTGGTTGTCAGATGTTGTTCCAAGATTTTATAAGATGGGCAGTTCCTTTCAGTTGTTCCCCAGGACTTTTTTCCCTCTGCGTACGCACGATACGCAAACACTTGGTTTGCTGCAATTTTTTCTAGGATGGTCTTTAGAACTGCACCTGGAGCAAGCCGGCTTCCTACTGCAATATTTGTGTATATTGTCAATGTCCGCGCAATTGTGGCAGCGAGGTACCACTAAATAGTCTTTCACATTTATTGCATGAAACCCCAATGTACACCTTGCCCATTGCTGTTAACCTATTCCAAAGGGCCCCCGAGAGGTCTCGGTGCCTTGGACCTGTTCGGAATCTTAATTTGAAGTCTTTCATAAAACTCCAATGTCCATATCGTCAAGGTTTTGTTGGTACAAGGTTTCGCAAAGGTCTTCATTTGTTAGTTTTACGGGTAAAGGAACCCCCTAGTTTCGAACGTACCAGTTTCTCGCAGCTGCTGTTAGGTCAGAGGAAGGTACTAAAGTGTTGTCGCAATTACATCAGGGACTGACGACGTCGCCATATTTTAGCTTGCATGCGAGTCGCGAAGTGCTAGATTTGAAAGTGATCCCAACTTCAAACTTATTTTACATCGAAACAGTATATTTCTGGCCATGGGTTCATGCTCCAAACTTCATCTACAAGGTCCTATCTACTGCCCCTAGAAACCTGTAATAGGAATTTTGAATCACCCTGTACAAAAATGGTTATATATATATATATATATATATATATATATATATATATATATATATATATATATATATACACTCCTGGAAATTGAAATAAGAACACCGTGAATTCATTGTCCCAGGAAGGGGAAACTTTATTGACACATTCCTAGGGTCAGATACATCACATGATCACACTGACAGAACCACAGGCACATAGACACAGGCAACAGAGCATTCACAATGTCGGCACTAGTACAGTGTATATCCACCTTTCGCAGCAATGCAGGCTGCTATTCTCCCATGGAGACGATCGTAGAGATGCTGAATGTAGTCCTGTGGAACGGCTTGCCATGCCATTTCCACCTGGCGCCTCAGCTGGACAAGCGTTCGTGCTGGACGTGCAGACCGCGTGAGACGACGCTTCATCCAGTCCCAAACATGCTCAACAGGGGACAGATCCGGAGATCTTGCTGGCCAGGGTAGTTGACTTACACCTTCTAGAGCACGTTGGATGGCACGGGATACATGCGGACGTGCATTGTCCTGTTGGAACAGCAAGTTCCCTTGCCGGTCTAGGAATGGTAGAACGATGGGTTCGATGACGGTTTAGATGTACCGTGCACTATTCAGTGTCCCCTCGACGATCATCAGTGGTGTACGGCCAGTGTAGGAGATCGCTCCCCACACCATGATGCCGGGTGTTGGCCCTGTGTGCCTCGGTCGTATGCAGTCCTGATTGTGGCGCTCACCTGCACGGCGCCAAACACGCATACGACCATCATTGGCACCAAGGCAGAAGCGACTCTCATCGCTGAAGACGACACGTCTCCATTCGTCCCTCCATTCACGCCTGTCGCGACACCACTGGAGGCGGGCTGCACGATGTTGGGGCGTGAGCGGAAGACGGCCTAACGGTGTGCGGGACCGTAGCCCAGCTTCATGGAGACGGTTGCGAATGGTCCTCGCCGATACCCCAGGAGCAACAGTGTCCCTAATTTGCTGGGAAGTGGCGGTGCGGTCCCCTACGGCACTGCGTAGGATCCTACGGTCTTCTACATCTACATCTATACTCCGCGAGCCACCTTACGGTGTGTGGCGGAGGGTACTTATTGTACCACTATCTGATCCCCCCTTCCCTGTTCCATTCACGAATTGTGCGTGGAAAGAACGACTGCTTGTAAGTCTCCGTATTTGCTCTAATTTCTCGGATCTTTTCGTTGTGATCATTACGCGAGATATATGTGGGCGGTAGTAATATGTTGCCCATCTCTTCCCGGAATGTGCTCTCTCGTAATTTCGATAATAAACCTCTCCGTATTGCGTAACGCCTTTCTTGAAGTGTCCGCCACTGGAGCTTGTTCAGCATCTCCGTAACGCTCTCGCGCTGGCTAAATGTCCCCATGACGAATCGCGCTGCTTTTCGCTGGATCATGTCTATCTCTTCTATTAATCCAACCTGGTAAGGGTCCCATACTGATGAGCAATACTCAAGAATCGGACGAACAAGCGTTTTGTAAGCTACTTCTTTCGTCGATGAGTCACATTTTCTTAGAATTCTTCCTATGAATCTCAACCTGGCGCCTGCTTTTCCCACTATTTGTTTTATGTGATCATTCCACTTCAGATCGCTCCGGATAGTAACTCCTAAGTATTTTACGGTCGTTACCGCTTCCAATGATTTACCACCTATGGCATAATCGTACTGGAATGGATTTCTGCCCCTATGTATGCGCATTATATTACATTTATCTACGTTTAGGGAAAGCTGCCAGCTGTCGCACCATGCATTAATCCTCTGCAGGTCCTCCTGGAGTACGTACGAGTCTTCTGATGTTGCTACTTTCTTGTAGACAACCGTGTCATCTGCAAATAGCCTCACGGAGCTACCGATGTTGTCAACTAAGTCATTTATGTATATTGTAAACAATAAAGGTCCTATCACGCTTCCCTGCGGTACTCCCGAAATTACCTCTACATCTGCAGATTTTGAACCGTTAAGAATGACATGTTGTGTTCTTTCTTCTAGGAAATCCTGAATCCAATCACAAACCTGGTCCGATATTCCGTAAGCTCGTATTTTTTTCACTAAACGTAAGTGCGGAACCGTATCAAATGCCTTCCTGAAGTCCAGGAATACGGCATCAATCTGCTCGCCAGTGTCTACGGCACTGTGAATTTCTTGGGCGTGCATCCGTGCGTCGCTGCGGTCCGGTCCCAGGTCGACGGGCACGTGCACCTTCCGCCGACCACTGGCGACAACATCGATGTACTGTGGAGACCTCACGCCCCACGTGTTGAGCAATTCGGCGGTACGTCCACCCGGCCTCCCGCATGCCCACTATACGCCCTCGCTCAAAGTCCGTCAACTGCACATACGGTTCACGTCCACGCTGTCGCGGCATGCTACCAGTGTTAAAGACTGCGATGGAGCTCCGTATGCCACGACAAACTGGCTGACACTGACGGCGGCGGTGCACAAATGCTGCGCAGCTAGCGCCATTCGACGGCCAACACCGCGGTTCCTGGTGTGTCCGCTGTGCCGTGCGTGTGATCATTGCTTGTACAGCCCTCTCGCAGTGTCCGGAGCAAGTATGGTGGGTCTGACACACCGGTGTCAATGTGTTCTTTTTTCCATTTCCAGGAGTATATATATATATATATATATATATATATATATATATATATATATATATGTGTGTGTGTGTGTGTGTGTGTGTGTGTGTGTGTGTGTGTGTGTGTACGTATTTATGGAGAGATAGAGGTGAACGAGAGGATGAAGAGAGAGAGAGAGAGAAAGAGAGGGAGAGAGAGAGAGAGAAAGCGGAGGAGATGGACTCAGAGGGGGAGATGAGGAGATGGACAGAAAGAGGAGATGGCGGGAATTGAGAGGGAGTGGGGAAGGAGGAGACGGACAGCGAAAGCGGGAAGAAGAGGTGGACATAGAGAACGCGTTGGTGAGTGAAGTGTGGAATGCAGGTGGGTTAGTGGGCTAGTAGAAAAGAGAGAGGATGTGAGTAGGCAGGTGGAAGACGAAGAGGATGCAAGATTGGAGATGGACACTGAGATGAGGTAGGTGGTACTGGGAGGAGGCATATGGGGCAGGTGGTAGATGGGCTATTTGCTACGATGGAGATGAATGAGTGAGTACAGAATTAGATAGGGCAGGATGTGTTAGTGAAGAGATTACAATTTTTTCTGATTAATTTGGTGAGGGTATAGCTAACTTTTTTTCCGAGCCATCATGCATGTGTCTGGTTTGCTGCGGTCCGCCACGACAGACTAAAGGACGAAATAATAAATTTCTTTTTCCAAAGCTGTTTCACAGAGGAAGGCTGCACTGTAGTTCCTTCTCTAGATTGTCGCACAGATGTCAAAATGGTAGATATCGAAAGAGATAACAGAGGTATAGAAAAACAATTAAAATCGCTCAAAATAGGAAAGGCCTCTGGACCTGATCGGATACCAGTTCGATTTTACACAGAGTACGCGAAGGAACTTGCCTCCCTCCTTGCAGTGATGTACCGTAAGTCTCTAGAAGAGCATAGCCTTCCAAAAGATTGGGAAAGGGCACAGGTCATCCACGTTTTCAAGAAGGGACGTCGATCAGATGCGCAGAACTATAGACCTATATCTCTAACGTCTATCAGTTGTAGAATTTTGGAACACATGTTATGTTCGAGTATAATGACTTTTCTAGAGATTAGAAATCTACTCTGTAAAAATCAGCATGCGTTTCGAAAAAGACGATCGTGTGAAACCCAGCTCGCGCTATTCGTGCACGAGACTCGGAGGGCCATAGACACGGGTTCCCAGGTAGATGCCGTGTTTCTTGACTTCGGCAAGGCGTTTGATACAGTTCCCCACAGTCGTTTAATGTACAAAGTGAAAGGGTATAGTACCGCCCGACATTGAAAATAGGTACAACATTCTCCGTTATTCCTGTCATAACAACATGTTTTTTCTAATAATATCTCAATTTCAATTAATACAGCGAAGCCGGATACCAGTGTAGGAAAGAATGACAATTTATTTATTTAATTGATTACATGTGCACTCCCACAAAATAAATCCCTACATCCAATTTGGTGAGATCTGCGAAATGAATGAATGTATGGTCGTCTGCTAACCACAGATAGTGAATGTGCAATATATGATCATCTTTGAGACGGTCCTTTGGTCACCTTTGGTGGAACCAAAGAGATGAAATTTACCTGAGCTTTGAGCGCCTGAAACGTGGCTGACCAATGGGTAGCATAGTCCTCCCCCACCTTGACGGAGGTGCGAGCTGACCTGTAGAACGGCCATGTTTTCAGCACTCTGCCGCTGGATCATGTGTTGGTAAGACCTGTCTTAGGTGTGCTACGTAAAGACAAAAGAGAGGAGAGAATGGTATGCATGTGGAATACTTAAGAGTAGTTTAGAATAATAAATTCTCTATTTCAGGAACTTTTGTGGGGAGAATTAAATGTCAGGCAGGTAATATTAAGGGGATCGTAGTAATCTTCGGAAGTCACCAACGGTCACAATGAAACCACGAGTAGAAATAAGTTGAAATACTTCCGAGTGCTAAAGTTAAGCTGAATTACTGGCGTGTGTACAATAAGTTGCAAATATTTAAGAAATGGCGTGTGCAGGAATTGAAATTAGAGACAAGTACTTCCACGTAGTGAGTACTGTGTGAGTCTCAATCTGTGTATGAGACAAAGGATAAAGAGAAGTACTCGTCCATGGTATCAGTGAGGACTCGCGTGTGTGATGAATATGTTCTCAATATTACTTTGCGTGTTATGTTTCCGTGTGACGTTTGATTCAAACTATAATACTCTGAGAGTGAAGCAAAGTGAATCAGCCGTCTACCCAGCTACGCCACTTTGCTTGCATTGCACAGGAAGACGTGCATATGTCCTCCAGAGTTCATAGTAGGAAAGAAAAGTTGCGAAGTGGGGCAGTGTCGTGTGAAACTGTGATAAATACTAATTGAAGTGGGAAAGCTGAAAGTGATGTGATTATAACGTTGTGACTATTCCTTGTGTTGTACTCCATGTTGCCAGTGTGGTGTATTTCATGTAATTTAAGTATGTGTGGTTTGCATGGGAGAGTAGCAAGATAGGTTCAGAGGCAGTGGGTGATGCATGTTTCTTTTTGTACCGCTCAGTCTGGAGGAAAGTTTCGTGATGATGGTTGTGAGAGTCGAAGTGTGAGATATAGCAAAAGATCCACCATCCTATCCATAAAGTGCACTGTAGTGTTAGATAATCACGAGACCATAAGATAGAGATTCACCAATGTAAAACCATTCCCACTGGACGGAGTTTCTCATGTGCAATTGTTGTAGCAATTGTTATGGTGTGTTTAGGTTATAGAATTTATCGGAATAAAAAAGATAGTGAAAAGAAAAAGATTGGTGGCCTTTTCCTTCGAATAGTATGTTGTCATGATATCCAGAATTTATAATGTGTGCGATGGCCACGTGTTGATCAAAGCCGTTAAATAATAAAGAAAATGTGGTATTGCCAGTGCGTAGTGAACAGTCAGAGTTGTGTAAATTACTAATAGTCAGATGAGGGTTTCCGTTTCCGTTGCGTAATATTCAAACAGGAGAATGACTTGTAACTCAATTGTGAATACTATTGTTCATGTTACTCGATAAATAAGAATGAGTCCACTCACTTGGCAGACCACTCATCTTGCAGGCCTGACTGCTTGATGCCACAGTATGAGCAAGGCATGTGGGTGCCTCTCATAAGTAAGAGCATATGGACTATCAGACCAATTGTGTGATTGTATTGAAAAGTTCCTAGATAACAGAACGCAGCATGTCATTCTCAATGGAGAAGTCTTCCGAAGTATGAGTGATTTCAGGTGTGCCGCAGGAGAGTGTAGTAGGACCGTTGCTATTCACAATATATATAAATGACAATTTGGATGACATCGGAAGTTCACTGAGGCTTTTGGCGAATGATGCTGTAGTATATCCAGAGGCTGTATCAATGAAAAATTGTACTGAAATGCAGGAGGATCTGCAACGAATTGACGCATGGTTCAGGGAATGGCAATTGAATCTCAATGTAGAAAAGTGTACTGTGCTGCGAATCCATAGAAAGAAAGATCTTTTATCATTTAGCTACAATGTAGCAGGTCAGCAACTGGAAGCAGTTAATTCCATAATTTATCTGCAAGTAGGCATTAGGAGTGATTTAAAATGGAATGACATATAAAATTAATCATCGGTAAATCAGATGCCAGACTGAGATTCATTGGAAGAATCCTAAGGAATTGCAGTCCGAAAACAAAGGAAGTAGGTTACAGTACACTTGTTCGCCCACTGTTTGAATACTGCTCAGCAATGTGGGATCCATACCAGATAGGGTTGATAGAAGAGATAGAGAAGATCCAATGGAGAGCAGCGTGCTTCGTTACAAGATCATTTAGTAATCGCGAAAGCGTTACGGAGATGATAGATAAACTCCAGTGGAAGACTCTGCAAGAGAGACGCTCAGTAGCTCGGTACGGGCTTTTGTTGAAGTTTTGAGAACATACCTTCACCGAGGAGTCAAGCAGTATACTGCTCCCTCCTACGTATATCTCACTAAGAGACCATGAGGATAAAATCAGAGAGATTAGAGCCCACACAGAGGCATACCGACAATCTTTCTTTCTGCGAACAATACGAGACTGGAATAGAAGAGAGAACCGATAGAGGTACTCAACGTACTCTCCGCCACACACCGTCAGGTGGCTTGCGGAGTATGGATGTAGATGTAGATGTAGATTCCTCTCCTGTGCAAAACATTTCATCTCAGAGTGGCACTTGCAACCTATGTCCTGAATTATTTGTTGAATACATTCCAATTTCTGTCTTTCCCTACACTTTATATCCTTTACAGTTCCCCCTACTACCACAGAGTTTGTTCCCTTACGTCTTAACAGTTGTCCATTCATCCAGTCTCTTCTTTCCGTCAGTGTTTTCCTTAAATTCCTTTCCACGTCGATTCTACGGAGAACCTCTTCATTTCTTACACCATCGGTCCACCTAATTTTCGAAACTCTTCTGTAGTATCACATCTCAAATACTTCAATTCTTCTCCGTTTCAGTTTTCCCAGACTCCTGCACTCCAAAATTACTGTCTCAGAAATTTATTCCTCAAATTAGGTCCTGTATGTAATACATCTCCCACCATTGTTGTGGCTGACTTGGATTAGTTTAAAATTATGAAGCGAAATTTGCTTCCTACTTGTGCTATTCAGTTTGTGAACTATGTTTCTGGAATGAGTAGCGCAAAGGACCAATACTTTCGTCGAAGTGTTTCAGGACAATGATCATGTCGCACTGATGATTAACACAGGTAAATTTAACATCCTCTCTGGAGATATATGATGTGAAAAGTCATTGATTCATAGATATATCTATGCAGTATATTTGACAAATACATTAGTGGGTCAAGCCATTGGTAAAAAGCCACTACATTTTAAAAATATATGTGTGTACGTATGGTCCACATCACCCATTAAATAAGAGTAAGTGTAACGTCATCTACATGTGTAATAAAAGGAATTCAATAAAATTCGGTTACACGATAAATCACAAAAATCTAAAAGCTATCAATTCAACTAAAAACTTAGGAATTAAAATTACGAATAACTTAAACTGAAACATTCACATAGTTAATGTCGTGGGGAAAGTAAACCAAATACTGCTTTTTATTGGCGGAAAACTTAGAAGATACGATAGGTCTACTAAGGAGATAGCCTGCACAACGCTTGTTCGTCCTGTGGTAGAATACCACTGTGTGTTATGAGACCCTTACCAGACTAGATGGAAGAGGGCATCGAAAAATTTCAGGGAAGGGATGCTAGTTTTGTACTCTTGCAAGATAGTGAGAGGCTGTCACTTTTCCTTACGGCCAGATCATCTTATGATATTTCACTCAACAGTTTCTACTCTGAGTGTGAAAATATTATGCTCACGCAAATCTGTAAAGGGGGAATGATCATCGCAATAAAATGAGAGAAGTCAGAGCTCACACAGAAAGATCTAAGTTTTCGTTTTTCCTGCACGCTCTTTGAGAGTGGAACAGCAGAGACATAGTCTGCAGGTGTTTTCAGGTGAACCATCTGCCAGATACTTACGTGTGAATTGCAGAGTAATCATGTAGATGTAGATGTAAACCATTGTATCGATTTCAAGCAAACTTAGTACCTGTATCATTTATTGCCTGGGAAGAAGCACTGTTGGGGTAAGAACCACTTGCCTCCTTTTCAGGTAGGGGTCGGGTTGAATATATGCTGAGATAGATGGACAGAGAGAGAGGTGTGGAGGAGATAGACACTGAGAGGGGGGGAGGGAGAAGAAGATGGACACAGAAATGGGCTAGAGGAGGAGATGGACGTAGGGAGAGTTGTGGCGGAGATGGACACTGACAAGGGGAGCACGACATGGAAAGCAAGAGGCGGGAGAAACAGATGGAGAGGGAGAGAGTGTTAGGAGAAGATACACAGAGAGAGGGGGAGATGGACATAGATGGAGATAGGTGGAGGAGCATATGGACAGAGAAAATGGGAAGGAAGAGATGGACAAAGAGATTGGAGAGCAGGGGACATGCAGATAGAGAGGGATAGGAGAAGATGATGTGAATGAGGCAGAGGTGGTAATGGACAGAATGAGGGAGGAAAAGCTTAGGGTCAGAGAGCTGGGGAAACGGGGGAGGGGTAGGAGGCAGGTTGGAGACAGAGCAGTATTGAGTAGATGGAAAAGGATGAGGGTGTTACGATACACGTTAAAGAGGGAGAGGGTGTGAATGTACAGGTGGAAATGGGAGGAGGTGTGAGGTGGCAGTTGGAAGAGGGATAGATTGTGAGGAGGAAGTTGGAAATGGTACACAGTGTGACGTGGCCTGTGGAACAGGGACAGAACGTGAGGAGGCAAGTGGAGCGGGAAATAGTTGTGACGAAGCAAATGCTAGAGGGAAGAGAGAAACAGAAGGGGGAAGAACGATTATTGATGACGCTTAAACGTTTCATTGTTACTTTAATGAAACCATAGATAACACACACTATCATATAGTCAGTTGACTTGGAATAGTTAAAAGTATGAAGTGCAATTTGCCACATACTTGTACTGTTCAGTGTGTCAACAATGTTGCGAGATTGACCACTGCCGAAGTGTTTCACGACAAAAGAGCGTGCCACACCGCTGAGTACCACAGCTAAAATTAACATTCTTTCTGGTGCAAATGGCGCACACAGAAGAGGTGCAATGTGAATGTGTACAATTCACACTGAGTTGACAGGTCATGGGATACCTCCTAATAGCGTGTCGGACCTCTTTTTGCTGGCGTAGTGCAGTAGCTGGACGTGACATGCACTCAACAAGCCGTTAGAAGTCCATTGTAGAAATATTGGACCAAGCTCGCTCTATAGCCTTCCATAATTCTGAAAGTGTTGTCGCTGCAGCATTTTCAGCACGAACTGAACTCTCGATTACGTCCCAAAAATGTTCAATGGGATTCATGTCGGAGGATCTGGGTGGCTAAACCATTCCCTCGAACTATACGGAATGTTCTTCTAATCTATTGGGAACAATTATGGTAAGGTACGAATGCGCATTGTCATGGAAAAAAGTTCCACCGATGTTTGAGAATATGATATCCATGAATGGCTGCAAAGGATCTCCAAGTAGCTGAAGATCCAGTGGACCCAGTCCATCCCACGTGAAAGCAGCCCATAAGATTATGCTTGCACAGAGCCTTGTTGTCAATCTGTCCTCACCTCGTGCTTGTGCGGTAGCGTTCTCGCTTCCCGCGCCCGGTTTCCCGGGTTCGATTCCTGGCGGGGTCAGGGATTTTCTCTGCCTCGTGATGACTGGGTGTTGTGTGATGTCCTTAGGTTAGTTAGGTTTAAGTAGTTCTAAGTTCTAGGGGATTGATGACCATAGATGTTAAGTCCCATAGTGCTCAGAGCCATATGAACCATTTGTTGTCAACCTGGTACCATGGCTTCGTGGGGTCTGCGACACACTCAAACAATACCTTTACCTCTTACCAACTTAAATCGAAAAACATCTGATCAGGCCATCGCTTTCCAATCGTCAAGGGTCCAGATGATATGGTCACGTGGCGCTGCAGGCGACGTCCTGTTACCAACGGCACTTATGTCATTCATCTGTTGCCATAGCCCATTAACGACCAACTTTGTCATACTATCCTAACTGATACGTTCGTCGTGCATCCCACATTGATATATGACATTATTTCACGCAGTACTGCTAGTCTGTTAGCACTGACAACTCTACGCAAACGCCGCTGATCTCGGTCGTTAAGTGGAGGCCGTCGGCCGAAGTGTTGTCTGTGTTGAGAGGTAATGCCTAACATTTGGTATTGCCGGCACACTCTTGACACAGTGGATCTCGGAATTTAGAATATCCTTTCCGAAATCGAATGTTCCCTACTTCTAGCTGGAACTACCATTCCGCGCTGCGCGGACTGGCCGCGCGATTACAGATAGCGTGGCCCATCCCGCCGATGGTTCGAGTCCTCCCTCGGGCAGGGGCGTGTGTGTTGTTCTTAGCTAAGGTAGTTTAAGTAATATGCAAGTCTAGGGACCGATGACCTCAGCAGTTTGGTTCCTTAGCAGTTCACGCACACACACACACACACCACACACCAGTCCTCATTCACAGTCTCTTAATTGCCGTCGTGCAGTCGTAATCACGTCGGAAACCTTTTCACATGAATCATCTGAGTACAAATGACAGTTCCGCCAATGCACTGCCTTTTTATGCCTTGTGTACACGATACTACCCCATATCTATCTCTATTCCATGAGTTACGTCATCTCAGTGTATGTGACACAAGCGTACGTGTGGAAACCAACGGGTAGACGGCTGTAAATGCCTTACGGTGACAGATTGTCCTTAACGTTGTCTAAATCGAAAAGTTCGGGTCCTTCAGTTACTAAGAAATCTACGACGTTGCTCTTATATGTTGGTTCTGTAACTGCTAGAAAAATGTTTAACAAAAGAAGAAGAAAAGTTTGAAATCTATTTGACACGAAGTTGAGTCTCAGCCTGTTAACATTGCGTGATACGGAACATTTATCGCGACAGACCTCAAAAGTAGTAAAGCTACGTGTCTGTGCAAGAGATTGTACATACTCCAAACAGTGCTGTGGTCTGAATAAACTAGGGATTTGGCATACAGGTGCCACATTTACCTGGTGCTACAGCTATGTTACGGTTATTTTTCTAAGGTTGTTAGTATTTTCGATGATTAATCGTTTTGGATGAACAGGAATACACATATCCCTCCCAGGCGTGATGCGATAATATTTTACTATGTAATGTGTAACGATTACACGTTAGTGGTTGGACGCATATTCCGAACAGTCAAACCCTCAAACGGAAATAATAACATTGTGAATTTCTGTTTCAACTATGTGTTTCTATTTCATGAATACAACTTTCCTACATTGATTGTATTAGATATACAGAGAAGGAAAAACGTAAGTTATTCAGGGAGAGCAGTAGGTATCCATCTGATCCTTAGGAGCGCTTCATCAGTCCTCCGTCAAAACGATGGTTTCCGCAGCCGAAGGTCGTGAAAGAAGAAACAGAAATATATTCAACAGTCCTCCTTCACCTTTCGTGGTGTAACGGACGCGGGGCATTGTGATGCGTAATAGACTTGTTTCCTGAACCACCAACAGCTATTTGACATCGAGTTACGAACGTTGACCTTTTCCAGATTTTTCGAATCGTTTCTGTGATATGCATCCGTGTTTTCTAAAGCCATGCAAGCGTTTTTAGTTCAAAAATGGTTCAAATGGCTTTGAGCACTATGGGACTTAACATCTATGGTCATCAGTCCCCTAGAACTTAGAACTACTTAAACCTAACTAACCTAAGGACAGCACACAACACCCAGCCATCACGAGGCAGAGAAAATCCCTGACCCCGCCGGGAATCGAACCCCGGAACCCGGGCGTGGGAAGCGAGAACGCTACCGCACGACCACGAGATGCGGGCTATTTTTAGTTAGGGACTTCTTTTCTCTTATCGACTTCAACAAGTAACTTCCTTGCCGGCCGTGGTGGCCGAGCGGTTCTAGGCGCTTCAGTCCGGAACCGCGCGACTGCTACGTTCGCAGGTTCGAATCCTGCCTCGGGCATGGATGTGTGTAACGTGCTTAGGATAGTTATGTTTAAGTAGTTCTGAGTTCTAGGGGACTGATGACCTCAGATGTTAAGTCTCATTGTACTCAGAGCTATTTGAACCAAGTAACTTCCTTGGCCCACCAGTTAATCGTACGTCGCGCTGCATGTCCCAGTAACCTCCATTTTATTTTCATTACAGTGCTAATTACATCTTCTGCTCCTGTCTCTTCCAAGACCCATACGTTTTTTTTTTTGTTGTCTCTCCCAGTATTTTCCAACATAATCCCTACAGTGATGGCCACAGAAACCTCAGATATTTAATAGTTATCGCACTGAAAGTCTACGTCTCACAGTCGTGATTAACATTCATTTCTGTTTATGACGTTTAAAACATGCTTATGAAAACACTATTTAGGTTAGCAAAAGCCCTCCGGACCGTTTTAACCATTTCTTTATTAACTTTCCTGTACATCAACATGTCTGGTGACAGAATTTAGGAATTTATCAATTGTTGTATGACCTCATTTTTTTTTATTTTTGGTCTTTAATTGTCACTGTATTGACTGGATACCATTTTCATCTTGTTATAATTGATTTTCAAATTCTTGTCGAAAATCAGTTACAATATGTTTACATGCTTCAAGAGATGGACTAAAGACATCGAAAGATAGTAACTGAAATAATGACATTCCTTAAGAAATACCAATTTACAAGGAGTATGAAGAAAGGAAATCTGCCTGTGGACATACGAGGACGTGCTGCCGAGTAATGCCTCCGAATTATTTATTCTGTTCTCATTATCATATGGGACTCCGAACTGTAGCGTGTTACGTGGCGGTGTGTAACGAACTATGTCGATACGTGAGAGAACCTCCGAAAACTGAAAACATGAATTCGAAGTGTTCGTCCTCACATGGAACACCCTCTCCAACAGCATTACAACGTCAGACCACAAGCGAGCGCTGCGGGCATCTGTAACAATCTGATGCCTTCGATCCATAACATCGATCATTCTCCATAAAGCCCCAACTTGGCCCCATCCGATATTCATCGGTATCAACAAATTGGCCTCTCATAGGGAGAAATGTGGTCGCCGCCAGGGAGACCATGTTGAGAAATAAATACATAGACATGAGGAATATTAATAAAGCATGTTTATTAAAAAACACTTTGCTAGTTCTAACATAAGAAATTCACAAGCATTACTTTTCAGCACGCCCTCGTGTATGTCAGACTTTCTTTTACGCTACCTTAGAGCTGTAAGGTTTCGCTCAAGTAGAGATTATTCATGGAACTCATGTAAATCACTTGATATCCTACATCTACCTATCTGTTCTCCTAAACAGGAGGAGATGAACGGTATGGAAAATCGTGTTCGCGATAAAAAAAAAAAATGATGCATTAAATATACGATCTCTATGAAAAGACAAGTTGCTGTCATTTAGTAACTCTCCTTTTCCTATGGTTTATGCTTGCATAAGTAACAGCCAGTAAACTAGTAAATATGTATTACATTAAAAAGGCTATGCGTTTCATGCACCTTCGGCACTTAGGACTAATGGAATTTCACTGAAAATTTTCACAGGATAGGTACATGGCCCTGTGATGTACAATGGGTAATCCTGACGAAGTTACATATAAGAAGATGCTGAAGAAAAAGTAACTATTTATAAACTTTGTCACTAAGAACATTTCTCCGCAACTGTTTTCATGCTGAATGAAACAACAAGTTCACTGTTACCAGTCACCGTTTTATTTATTTCCACGACGCGTTTCGAAGGTTTAAACCTCCATCATCGGGTGGATTTACTTTAGTAAGTATTACATTTGTGTGTGTGTTGTGTTACTATTTTTGGAGGAACTTGTGGCACTGCCTAGTGGAGAAACGAGACACTACTTCACAATATGGTTTAGGATTTCTTTTGACAAAAAATTAAACTGATATCTAATGGTAAACATTAAATAAGTAAACTACAGTACCTTCAGTGATCACAGGTTCCTTTTGCTGTCGTAACACATCACATGTATACTGCCACATTTGTAAACAAATATGGCGTCTGGAATTAGCTGGGTGCAAGGTTCGTATAGCAGAAGTGAAGACATAATCGCAAAGTGCAAAGAATATACATCATAACAATATTATTACAGAATAATTGCTTTAAGCATTTGGTGGTGTTTGTTTTGAGGTGTCAAATATATGTGTGTGTACTTCAGGTGGTATATAAATCCAATTCTGACAAGTTAAAACAGCAAACATTCGTACTCGTTTACACAATCAAGTGAAATGTTAAAATGGCACAGTTATTGATAACAATTAGGTGAAATGTTACAGACTATAATTACAATGATCATATTGGCTACAACAGTAAAATCATACATACATTACACTCTTTGATTGGGGTTAATAAACAGAAGTGAAGTGAGGGGCTGGAGGCAGTGTGTGAGTGAAAGAGAGAGGGAGAGGGTGAGAGAGAGAGAGAGAGAGAGAGAGAGGGATAGAGGAAAGAGTGATTATATGAGAGGAAACATTTACATGGCAAGGAGTCTTAAGATTGCATGTTGCATATATTAACTGCCTAAAGGTTGGGGTAATACATTGGTTAATGCTATAAAATATGCAGATAGATATACATTTGTGCCAGTAGTTGATGTACATACAGTTTTAGGCTGAAAAGGGGTACAAGCTGTTGGTGTGTTGAATTATCTGTGAATGAGGTCAATCCCTTGTACTCTTGGCAGCTGTCAATATTTATGGTAAATATTAGGTGTGTGTAAGTGTGTGTGTGTGTGTGTGTGTGTGTGTGTGTGTGTGTGTGTGTGTGTGTGTGTGTGTGCATTTTTATGAGGGTAGGCATTTGCTGAAAACGGAGATGATACTATTGTAAATATTGTCATTTTTGTCATTTAAGATAGATTCTGGTTGTTTCATTTGATGTTTGTATATTTGGAGTGTTTCAAGGATGTCTAGTTTTCTGCCCTTTGGTTGGATGTGTAGGATGCTAATACTTGTGTTGTTAACATGGTGTTTTGTTTCATCCAGGTGGGTAGCTATTGCTGATGTGTGATATTTTTTGTTTTTTAGTGCTGCCATGTGTTCCTTGAACCTAATCTCAAATGATCTGCCTGTCTGTTTATTAACCCAAATCAAAGAGTGTAATGTATGTATGATTTTACTGTTGTAGCCAATATGATCATTGTAATTATAGTCTGTAACATTTCACCTAATTGTTATCAATAACTTTGAAGTTTAAGCCATTTTAACATTTCACTTGATTGTATAAACGAGTACGAATGTTTGCTGTTTTAACTTGTCAGAATTGGATTTATATACCACCTGAAGTACACACACATATATTTGACACCTCAAAACAAACACCGCCAAATGCTTAAAGCAATTATTCTGTAATAATATTGTTATGATGTATATTCTTTGCACTTTGCGATTATGTCTTCACTTCTGCTATACGAACCTTGCACCCAGCTGATTCCAGACGCCATATTTGTTTACAAATGTGGCAGTATACATGTGATGTGTTACGACAGCAAAAGGAACCTGTGATCACTGAAGGTACTGTAGTTTACTTATTTAATGTTTACCATTAGATATCAGTTTAATTTTTCGTCAAAAGAAATCCTAAACCATATTGTGAAATAGTGTCTCGTTTCTCCACTAGGCAGTGCCACAAGTTCCTCCAAAAATCGTAACACAACACACACACAAATGTAAATCCACCCGATGATGGAGGTTTAAACATTCGAAACGCGTCGTGGAAATAAATAAAACGGTGACTGGTAACAGTGAACTTGTTGTTTCATTTAATGTCAGTAACAGTCACGGTAAAGCCTAACCTAAAAATGTTCGCATTTAATGTTTTCATGTTGATAATTATGTGCAATCAGAGACACTAACCACTGGAGCTGCTACAGGACAAACGCAGAAGATAATAACTTGAATGTTTAGGAACGTAAAAATTTAATCAGAAAAATCGATAACAGTGCACTCCTTAACCATTGAGAAACCATGCCTCCGACAAGCAAAGTTCAAACAGATTAAGGTAACAGAAATAAATTATTTAATTTGTTTGAAACGGGTTGTTCTTATTGAAGTAGCGTTGTTTTAAAAATTTAACGACATCAGTCGACCGGAAAAATATACGATAAAGTAGCAGGGCCCCAAAGGAAAATGAGACCTATTTACAGTCTGTATTTACTGGCATGCGCAGCAGATATCTCTCTCAAATATCCGGCTTCCGCTGACATCGACTATCTTCAGATCACAGCCACGTCTTCTACCAATCAAGAAAATTGTCAGCTTAATAGGAAAATCTGAGAACATCATAAATAATTCATAATTTCATTTTTGTATAAGCTGGCGAGTTAGAAGGAAGGTGTATGAGAACAATAGTGCAAAAGAGTTTTTAGTTGCTTTTCGATAAATATTAAAACTTATTTATCAATCAGCTACTTTTATATTTTTTAACTGTTAGAGTATACGCAGATCCTGAACATGAAAAGCACGCCATCTGTCTTACTGCAGTGAAAAGGAAAAGGTAGTCTCCTTCACAGGCAACGGTGAGTTGACACTAGTAGGAAACTTTTTGTTGTATCATGAGCATATCGTCTAAAATAATTTGTGTAACGTTCGTATTTGTCTTACATACAAATTATAATTGATAAAGGAGCAAATTTGAGGTGTTAGTATTAAAGTCTTGAATTTTTCTATGTGAACAGCATAATCCAAAAGATACATCTACTGTAGTAAGTTCAGTTTGTTTCTGGATACACTGAATTTTATGGTATGAATGTAGTAATGGAACCGCAGTATATGTTGTTTTAGGGTATATACTGTAACACTTGACACATAAATGTACTTATTTGGAAAATAGCTTTTGTCACATATCCAAGTTTATACAGCTGCTTTTCTACATCCCTGCATCATTATAATGAGAAAACTAAAGCGAGGCTGAGGATTCATCAATGAAGAAAACATGTGCTAGTAAATATCCTCGATGGCGCATAACAGATCTCTCAGTAATATTAGTGATGTTCAGCTTTTGTTACCTGATACGTAAAATATTACATGCAGGAGACCTAAAGAAAATGTCTTAAATTATTAACTAAAACCTAGTTTACATATTATAGGCTATTTTGTCTTAAATAAAAGTGTATTAATGTTTTGAAAATCATTTGTTCCTCGATTTTTGATTGAACACGACGTGCCGCAGGGAATTCACTTACGTTATCATTGTATTGAACAATACAGACGAGTGGGATCGCATATGACGTAATATTCTGTGATTCCTACTGCATAAAAGTCATCTTTGTACGTTAGCACCGTCTGGCGGAGCTGTTTTCCTTATCTTTCCATGCCCACATGTGACCCAGTTTGCACATACGTTTCGTGTGGTTCACACGATACTTTGTATCAACAGGATTTTGGTAGGTACAAGTTCGGGAGTATTTCTCTCAATGTATGCTTTGATTTCTCATTTGTTTCTTTTAAAATGGCTTAATGCTGAAACGCGTAGGAGTCAAAGAAGAAATGTTAAGTGCTTGTCGTCAAGAAGTGAATTGTATTATACATGTGTTATCATTGTAGCTCTCTGCTCTTTATACTTACCGCCGGGTACATTATTTAGAAAGGAAGAAACGAACAAGCACTAAAACTGAGATACGAGCACTTCTGAAGTGCCACGTCAGATATGCGGCACTGGTATGCGACACCAGACAGGACACCATTTTCTCATCGAATTTGCACAAGAAAGTCTGCTCTTCCCGGCTCTTAAGATTTAAATCGACCAGTCTTTGAGAAAGAAATACCTCTCTTACTTTTTCAGTGTTAACTGTCCTGTGATTTTCCCGAAGCAATACAGGACAAGGGGTCATCTACCTTTATTTCCATGGGTACCCATACGTTAGTTCGGAGAAGAGAGAGAAAATTGGAAGAGAATCACTGTATTTTCTGTCAACTGCGCTGTTTTCTCTCGCTGATGATTAAGCTCAGTGAAAGAATCAGTTTTGTTTAACTGAGTGCAGAGCCTCTGCGTGAGTGAGCGTTCAGCAGTCGCATATATACGCGAAATAACTGCAAACCCAAGGCTGCCAACAGCTGCAATTGTTAACAAACAACGAGAAGTTAAATCGGCTGTCAATTAAAAACAAATGGCAAAAACGCTCAGAATGAATCTGGCGCCACGAGCATTTAGCCCGACCGGATTTCCAGTGACATTTTTTAATTTTTATTTTTTTTAAATTTTTTCCTCGCCTGCCCGGTTGGCTGCGCAGAGAAATGGCCGCTTAAATGTGACGCCGCTGTGACTCGACGTGTCCGTCATGCGAGAGCCGCAAGGCGCGATTTATTGCACACCGGCTTTGATGTCTGTACCCGATGGGCTGCAGCGGCCCGTTTGTAGTGTACTCTCGCCGGGGATATATTTCCAGGTAGTGCATATTCGGCGAGGGGAGTTTCTAAAGAAATATTCTCCCATTCTTGTGCTCCAGTTGAAAAGAGACCGATCGGAGGGAACTGCTTTTTGCGCGCCGAGCGTGAAAGGTGGAGGTAACGATAGCCCCGCTTTCCGCCTTGCCGCGTCATGGGAACACCGTCTGCATCCCAATTACCGTCACTTCCAAGCATAAACGACACGTTGGGATAACCAGCAGCAGCTCCGAGTATAGCACAGTAAGAACACTTTGACATCTCGCTGCCTACAGAATTCAAGGTAACGAGCGGCAGCCTTTTCTTTTGTCGTCTGTCGGTGTACAAACCTACCATGTGATAGCCCAATTATTTCCCCGACGCGACGTAGCTACTGCGTCCTACGAAGAAATTTTGTCTGTATTAGATGCACATTTCAAACAATCAGTCAATGTGAAACTTCCTGGCAGATTAAAACTGTGTGCCCGACCGAGACTCGAAATCGGGACCTGGCAGAAGTAAAGCTGTGAGTACCAGCCGTGAGTCGTGCTTCGGTAGCTCAGTTGGTAGAGCACTTGCCCGCGAACGGCAAAGGTCCCGAGTTCGAGTCTCGGTCGGGCACACAGTTTTAATCTGCCAGGAAGTTTCATATCAGCGCACACTCCACTGCAGAGTGAAAATCTCATTCTTGAATCAGTCAATGTAGTTGCGAAATGGTATACCTTCTTTCCTGCAAAACAGACGGCAGGTCAGACTAATTGGGAGTGGGTTGCAACCTTGCAAGGCCTTACTAGGTATTGTGCTTTTGAGTGTCAATGTGGACTCCCATATTCAGATACTACGGTACGTGATGCAATTGCACAGAACGTTTCTGATGTTCGTATAAGGGAACAGATTTTGATACTAGTCAATCCCTCCCTTCAACAAGTGATGGACATATTGGATCGGCAGGACACACTTCACTTTGCTCAGGAATCATTTGAAACTTCGTCAGCCGTGTGTCAGGTTAACCGGCCCGCCCGGCGAGCTGCATGGAGCGGTACACAGCCCTCGCGCCTGGCCGCGCAGCTGCCACCAGGCTCTCAGCCATGTGTGCCACGCCGGCAAGCAAATGCAGTGCTAAAATCGTGCCCGCAGTGTGCTACTAGACATTCGCGTGAGAATTGCCTGTCACGCCAAGCTATTTGCTTTTACTGTACTAAAAAAGGACATGTTCAGAGTGTTTGCCAAAAAAAGTTCAGATTGGAAACTCAAAACCATTCCAGGTCCTTTGCTTCTCGCCGGAATCGGAATCGGAATCGTACCAAGGATACTCAGGCTCGCGAAACTTCGCCCATGGAAATTCATGTCGTTCATTCCACTCCACCCAGTGCCACACTCTCTAACAGTGACTGTGTCCGCCCACAAATAGTGTGCGTTGACATTGCCGGAACTCCCATCAAGTCGCAAGTGATTTTGTACCAGTGTCAGTTCACGTTGCACAGGACAGTCGCTCTTGTCGTCAGTAGGACAATAAATTTTTTGTAGACTTGGACATTAACGGCAAAGTGATACCATTCCAGCTTGATACCAGAGCTGCAGTTTCACTGATCAATCACGACACTTACAAACTGCTGCATACACCTCCGTTGCATGCTGCAAATGTTAAGTTAACTAGCTATTTGGGTCAAGAGATCCCTGTGTTAGGACAGTGCAGCCTTCTTGCAACATACAAAGGACAAACAAAACTTGTATCATTTTACAGTTATTCGCTCTCCATTTGCAGTGAACTAGTTTGGTTTCGATTCATTTCAGTTGTTTAACTTGTCTATAGTAAATCAGGTCCTATCAGTGAACCAGACTGTGCCTTCAGACAGTGTTTCTCGTCTATGTGAAGAATTTGCAGACATTTTTGCACCGGACCGAGGTTGCGCTAAGAACTATAAATTACATTTGGAACAGAAAGCAAACGCGCAACCGAAATATTTCAGAGCGTGCAATATTCTCTACACATTGCGTGATGAGGTCGAAAAAACATTACACGATTTGGAATCACAAGGTGTAATTGAACGTGTGCAGGCTTCTCTCTGGGCATCACCCTCAGTAATTTTGCCATAACCTTCAGGAAAATTGAGACTTTGTGTGGACTTCAAGGCAACAGTGAATCCACAACTAGTGATTGCAACTTTTACTTTACCCCGCCCGGAAGATCTTTTTGACAAACTGTGCCCAGGCACATATTTTTCGAAGTTGCACCTAGCAGATGCGTACTTTCAAATACTGGTGGACGAAGAATCCCAGCGCATTTTGTTGGTTAACACGCATCTTGGTTTGTATCAATTCAAACAACTGCCATTCGGGTGTGCATCCGCCCCTGCATTGTTTCAGCAATATCTACAAACTGTTTGTGTGTCGGTCCATACTGCAGCAAACTATCTGGACGATATTGCGATCTCCGGAAAGACGGAAGAAGAACATTTAGCCAATCTCGGAACATTATTTCAGGTCTTGCGACAAAATAGTCTTCGTTTAAGGAAGGACAAATGTGTGTTTTTTGCTAGTGACTTGTCATACGTCGGACATGTACTCAATGCCCAAGGCATACATCCCAGTTCCACGCACCTCCATGCGATACAAGACTTGCCTTCGCCGCAGAATTTGGTGGCTGGCTCTGAGCACTATGGGACTTAACTGCTGAGGTCATCAGTCCCCTAGAACTTAGAACTACTTAAACCTAACTAACCTAAGGACAACACACACATCCATGCCCAAGGCAGGATTCGAACCTTCGACCGTAGTGGTCTCGCGGTTCCAGACTGCAGCGCCTAGAACCGTACGGCCACTTCGGCCGGCGCAGAATTTGAAGCAGCTACAGAGTGTGCTGGGAACCCCAGAAGCCCCTTTTGTTGATGGTGGATGCATCGGATTTCGGGAACAGTACTGTGCTTGCGCACAAAGATGGCTCGCACGATCGCCCTATTGCCTTTGCGTCCAAATTGCTCTCGTCTGCGCAAAGAAATTATTCGCAGATCGAGAAAGAAGTATTGGCTCTCGTATTTGGTGTTACAAAGTTTAATGACTTCTTGTATGTTCATCATTTTACCATAATCACAGACCACGAACCTTTGACATCGCTTTTTCATCCGAACAAGCTTGTACCTCCCCGTACAGCGCAGAAATTCATTCGCTGGTCTATTTTCCTCTCGCAGTACCGCTACGATCTCTAGTATCGGTCCACTACTAAGCACGGAAACGACATGGTATTTTGCAGTTGCGTTCTGATAATGATCAGTCCATGGTCGTGGTCCCACGTTCGTTACAGTCATCTGTCTTAAAGCTTCTCCACCAAGGACATTGGGGTATAATGAGAACTGTACAGGATGGGGCGTATGGGCTGGCGGTGGGCGTTATGAATAATAGTGTAAATTTTAGAGAAAGGCCATTTATTGGCTAAAGCATGATGAAAAGGGGCTACATAGGCCTAGGGAGGTGAGGGTGAGCCAGAGCTTGCAATTTGGCGAACATTGTTCGCGAAGCTACCGAAAGTGGTTGTCTGCCAAAACTAAGTCCACAGTGCCGCAGCACCGGGAGAAGCGGGGGGATGTTCAAAGCTACAGGGCGCGCATCCGACTCGCGGGTGAGCAAGAATACAAGAGAGCGAGCCCGGCGACGGGCGGCCGGGTATATTCGACGCACCACGCGGCTTCCTCCACCGTGATTGGTCAGGACCGAGCAAACCGTGCGGGCGGCATGGAACTTTCCAGAGCATTACCTGCTAAGCGACGCCTGGGGCGGCGTTACCTCGTCAGCACATGAGAGAGGCGCGTGAACAAGGTGCCCTTCATCGTTGCTGACTTCCTGTTACTAAACCGTGGGACGAAAGAATTTACAGGCAGCTAACACTGCCGGCCGTGGCTTGGCCGTAATGGAAAAATGAAGTTACCGGTTTGAAGCTCATATAATAAAGTAAAATCTCCTATTGTCTGGCTCATCCTTTACATTCCTCCCCCTTCCGTGGGAGCGGAGAACGTATGTGAATTCGCTCAATGTAATTAGCATTTGAATGTAAACAAATTTAGCTTGTAAAGCAAAGTAAACATTACTTCATTAAGAATGGCTCTCACGGAAGACGGCAGGGGTCTTAATCTATGGGAGGGTATAGAGACTCTAAAGACCTCCTAAGGGTCGCAAGGGGACTTACACATGTCAACAATATTGTGTGTATACAAGAATCATCATAAAACATCAAAACATCGTAAAACATCAGAACATCATAAAATATCATAGAACATCAAAACAAAATTAGAACAAAACATAACAGTGTGAATTAGATAAACATGCTAAGTGTTCTTGTTGCTAAGATGAGGTAAAAATGTCTTTTTCTTTTTTTTGCTTTGTTTGAATAAGTTGAAAATTTAAACACATGACCACTGATGAGTCACGGCGAGGGCGACAGACGCGAGGCGGCGTGGGGTGTTGTCCTCAGCGGGCAGCGCGCAGGCTGCCGGCAGGAAGGGGGCGTGGCCGTGTCCAGGTCCGTGCACTGGAACTCAGCGCAGGGGGAGTATGAGGGGAGATTCACACGTTTCACAACACAGTTGAAAAGGGAGTTATTACTAAGGGAACACTTCACTACACTACACTAGTTTCTCCAATATTAGAATTGCACTCTTAAAACTAAGGGAGGGCACATGCCTGATAGGTTTTTGTTTTCTACTTTTTGTTTAGTTCGTGGCTGTTTGCCATTAATTTAAGTGTGCCAACAGGCGAACGTAAGAAATTTGTCCTTTTTTCATTTTTTAGCAAATCATCAAGTGACGTTAGGATGTGATTATTTGATTTATTAGATAAAACTTGAACGTTAGCTGACAAGGGAATCATGAATGAGCTTTCAGGTATAAAAAACATAATTAAAGGAGTGCGAATACTAAGTAATGCGTAGTGGCATGAAAGGTTATAAGTGGTGTTCCAACAGGATCCGTTTGCTAAAGATATGCACGGAGGCTACGTGAGAGTGGCAGCTGACTGCAAGGCCAATCTCGCGCTAAGTCAGAATGGCGCGCGGCAGATAATTTCCAAGGCCAGCGCGGCGTCGGGGCTGCACGCGGCAGCTGAGGGGTCTACGACTGTCAAATGCAACAAAATAGAAGTGGGATTACGCGTGACATAAAGCTAGATGAGCTGTTACAGTGGGTCCTGTTTAAACTCACATTATGCATTAGTAAGATGGTTCGTAACCAAGTTCCTATGAAATCCATTTTAGCCCAAACATAATTGTTATAAAAACATGAAAATATAAAAGTGAAGTACACAAATATGATATCAAATTTACTGCATATTCCATATCGGTAAACAAAGAAGGTTGAGTGCCTCTTTGGGCCGACCCTCTAAGTGTGAGAAAAAGTTCCTCATGCATTAACATTTTTGCCGGACATATCAAGTGAAATCGACAAAGAAAAGTGACACCAGTTTGGTGCAGGTGGGGCGTAGATTGTGTCGTTGGATGTCAACGCTGTTGCTAACAAGAGGAGAAAAACAAAACACCACAAGAATCTAGAGATTTCCATAGTGGGAACAGAAAGTGTAAGGATTTGAATTAGAGACAACTAAGTTGAGCGTAATTTCTGAAGGACTTTCCCTTTATGAAGGTTTAGTACACGGCGCATCGTTGATACGACATTATCGCCTACTTAACTGTGTAAATGACAATTCTACGACTCCAAGATAGCTGCTACTTACTTATTCCTAAAACACGACTTCTCTCACTTAAAACAAAACTTTACTGTGCGACCAAATTCGTCGTCTTTGTAACTCCTCGGGCCCAGCTGGTTGCTTAAAACTCCGTCTATCCTTGCTTGTATCGCAGTGTCCTGGGACACGTCATACAGTTAAATGCTACTACTTCAATAGTCGGTATTCCTTCGGAAAATACAACGGGAAAACAAAGAAGGCTCAAGGTTTTGAACAGAGATTTCCGCTTACTGGCGGTGTAGCTGCGGGCTAGACGCGGTTCGCGTCTGATGTTGCCTGATCAGCTGTCGTCAGAGAGCACGGAACACTGTTCTCGTGAGCTCTTCTTCGACATGAAAGATTAAAGACTGGCCTGAATAGTTTTGTGTCTGTTGAAAGTTGACAGATCAAAGTGGGTAGGATTGACTGTGCCGCGAAACTGAAAAGTGAAGAAACGACACAGACAGCTAGGGGACCGCGCGGGTGCCAGCCGCGTCACGTAAGTTACGTGCCCTTGCGGGTGTGGTTCTCTTGTTCATCCAACAGACTAGGTATATAGCCAAAACTTGCTCGTTCTGTGGGTGTTATTCACTCTGTTTACGTTATCTATCACGGGGGTAGGCATGTGATATGTCCCTCCAGATGAACATTCAAATACAAATGAAAATAAAGCATGATTACATCCTAAATTACTCTTCCAAAACAATTTACACCTAAGACATCATTATTATTAAACAAATAATTGGCAGTACTTGGGAACATACTCTAGCATACTTGAAATCCTACAAAATGATTATCCTCATCAATATAGTAACACAGAGACACATGGAAACACTAGGTTGATACAAATACTAAATTACTGGTGCTGGCAAAACTTTAGCAAAATTCTCTAAATAGGTAGTAATAAAACAGTCAAAATGAACAACAATAAGTTAATACATGGACTTAAGTAATTGGACACAAGTAATTAGACATAAGTAATTAGACATAATCAATTGGACGTAAGTAATTAGACATAAGTAATTGGCAATGTTGTGTGTAATGCTGTGGAATAGTATGATGTCACGTTAATACTTCCTTTAAGAAGATTCTGATGAAAAATGATTTTATGTCTCCTTCAATGGACAGACCAATAATTATTAAACGTGTGATAAACCGTTTCCTGTGTTGATTTGTTTTTGCAAATATTTGTGATTGTCAGTCACCCAGTCAATCGTTCAGGGATATGATTGTTGTTCCTTTTGTTAATTCCCTCACTTACCTGCTTCCATATAATCAATATTGGCGGCTCGACGAAGCTGGTTGCATCTCGAAGATGTCGATATGACTTACCTGTCGGTGCTTTGGTTTTTAATAAAATAAGAGTTCATTTGTCATATAAAAAGTGTGTAGGGAGCAAAGTAAGTTCCTGACTATTGAAAATGTGCATAAAGTTATTCATAGGGTTCGTTATATCATGGTTAAGAATTTCTCTGTTGAGATTCAGTGCAGCTTGAAGTGCTAAGGTGCGACACGCGTCGCGCTCGTGAGATTGTAAGTTGCTGACAGCACAGGTGACAGTACGGCTGTTTCCGGTTTCACTGGCTCGGCGGCAGAACTAGCGTTCACGCTCGGTCCGTCCTCTTGCTACGCGTGGAGTTAACCTCTCGGTACAGTCACAAAATTTCCTTCCAGAGTTATCTTATGTTGTTCACGACAGTTATGCATGTAGGATGTTCTTTTCTAAGGGACTCTAATAACTTCCATCGCTAGAGGTCACAAAACTATCGGGTTACAACTATTTTACTTAAACACTCTGTTCTTCAAAATTTAGGTAAATGGCAGGTGTTAGGCTTCTAGATAAACTGTATTTTGCGATGGCATTCCAAACCCAACTCCTTGGCTAACGCGTTTCCCACACAGCGGTCGTTTACAGGACAGATATAGCGACAAGTGCCGGCTTTCTTGACGCCATATAGATCCGTTTATTAACCGTGGTGGTCATACAACATAGCCGGAGATCGATCTGAAATTCCAATGTTTTCTAATCCTGATGGCTTAGACAATGCGTACCGGGAAAAAGTTCTCTCTCCGACAAAACAAATAGATTTCCATCTTTAGATCAGACTAGTAAAATCTGTAGGGCGATATTAAGCTGGCGAGTTTATTTCTATAACTATCACTTTAGGTTTGCTGTTTAAACTGCAACGTACGAATGTACGAAGGCGTAGCGTGGCTGACGCACGTGGCGTGCAGGGCGAATGGTGGTCGGCGTGGAGGGGCGAGGGGAAAGGTGCAGATGCTGTATGCGCCAAGGACAGAGGCGGTGGGTGGGGAAGTGGGAACTGCAATGGCCGCTCTCTTGGCAGGCAGGAGAGAGGGAAGGGAAGGGGGCCGCGTCGCCAGCTGACAGGGAGGGGCGGGACTCGCCGCATGTGAACAGCTGTAGACAACAGCGGCGGTATTTACGCGACGCCTTCCGTGGCATTTAAAATACAGAAATACGTAGTACCAAGAAAACTTACCTTGTTGTCCACATCGCATCATGAAATCAATAAAATAGCACTTGAGGAAGACTCCTTTTACTTTAGAGTAACCTATTTGTTGTTTAGCTTGGACATACTTATTCTTGTTATTATCGTTGTGTGATCATTTAGCAAAACATACATGTAATTGGGCGTATTCATAGGACAGGTAGACGGCAGCATGTAGTCACTGATCTACTGGCAGTTACGATGGCGTGTTACTATCAAGTTTTTATGGTAAAACTTTAATAGCTGTGTTCGTGCACTATTCACTAAATTAACAGGTGAAATGTGAATCCCTCTGATATATTCTAGATTAACTGATTCTTTCTCTAAGTGTTCTGTTGACAACTTTCCCCTTAATTCCATGATTAAAGAATGTTTGTGTTTTTAATTCTCCACTGCTACGATAACATTACTGGAGACGTTAAATGACAAAATGATTACATAACTTCAATCACTTCCATTAACATGTGACGTCATAAATTCTATTACCAGTTACCAATGGTTGCCAATTCTTATGTCTACTTATCACAAACATGCACACTTCAATAAATGTATAGTAACGACGGTGTTTTCCGTCAATTCTCTTGCTTCATGCAGGACTTTTTCAGCTGTTTACATACCATCTCAGACCTACTTTCTGGAACGCAAATCGTGGGGGTTTGACCTTAGAGCATATCTACGTTGCTGTCTAGGCGGTTGTATTACCTTCTTTCTTGCTTTTTTGGGTGGAACTACTGGCGCAATAGGCCGAGCTTCTCCGGTCGGAATTTCGTGCTGAACCAAATCCGTAGCCGGTAGAAACTGCCTCTCCTCAAATAACCACGAAAATTCCTCTAATACTAGCTGCAACATCCTTTTCTCCTCACTCTTTAAATAACCTAACTTCTCTGATAACTATCTTTAACGTCGACGCGACATATCGCACTTCTCTAACTGAACATTTCTTTCTTCTCCTTCCTTTCTCGTCTTTATCTCGCTGCTTCTCACTTCCTCTTATTTCCTCAAAAATTTCCTGACCACTGGCAACAATAGTACCCTTCGGTATCATAACATCTTCTACACCAAAATTATCTACACTTACTGGTACCGTAAAACCCTTCTGTCTCCTCTCCGGTCGGCAGATACTTCTCTTAATATGTACTGAGTGACGATCTAAAACATCTTCTGGGTGAGCGGATCAACCAGAATGTCTGTCTTAGGCTGTTCTTGATTTTTGATATCTATCCAGAGAATCTTTCCACTTCCCCCTTTTATTCTCACAGGGTCAGTGGTTTTTATCGCCCACATCTGCGGTTTTATGGGAGACTGTGAACGGCGCCTTCCGCAGCTCTCTCGCGTCTGACGGGGGTGCGCACTGCCAAATCGGTGAATTGCTTCGCCGAACTGCACAGCTCGCGCTCGATAATCCACTATCCCCTGATAACGGTGCAGGAAGTCATTCCCTAGTATGATGTCAAATTCACCCTTCTTTAGCCTTACTACTTCCATCCTCTGACTGTATTCACCACCGTCTATTTGCAGATTCACTACACACAAACCTGCAGGGACAATTACTTCCTCTCCAAGGCCACTGATATTGTACCGGGGTGGCTGTAACACCCTTCGATCATTTTTCTCCACAAACAATACACTAACTTGAGCACCAGTATCAACTAAAATTCTAACTGATTTGTTCCCGAGTACGCCAAATAGACTAACGTGTTCCACCTCTTTACATTTTTCGGTCCTAACCGGGTGTATTATTTTTGTCGGGGGCGCGGGTGGGTGGCGGAACCTGCCCCCCAAGCGTTTCCCTGATTCGACGCCACGTTGCGGCGGTGGCCGCGCATCTGATTAGAAAATGGAGACTTTGTGGGGCAAACATTATTAGCATGACCTACTGTCTGGCAAATAGTGCAATACGGCGCGCGACAGCGCATTGCCGTATGGTTCGGCTTCCCACAACGCTGACAAAATACTTCTTTTGCTGGGACCGGTACTGGGTTCGATGGGCGCGGGGCGGCAGCGCAAAAACGCAACACCTCTTCGCGAAGCATTGCCAAACGAACAGCTTCAAACAGAGAAGTGGGGGAGGCTGCTTTGACTTCTCCTCCGATGCGGGGGTCAATACCGCGGACAAATGCATCAATTGCACGCGCTTCGGCTTCTGAGCGCAAAATTCTGTTTTCACTGGCATTTTCACCTAGCTTGTAGGTACGACAAGACACTGCTCATATGCGATCTGCAAAGGCATCAAAATCCTCATTAGGCTTCTGCCTAAGGGTTGATAATTGATCTCTGTAATATGCGGTACCTCTGGTATCGGAATAACGCGTAGTCAATCCGCGGGCCAATACTTCAAATTCGTGCGTGTCACGCAATTCGTCCACCGTTTCTATGAACATTCGGGCTTCCCCTGTCAACTTGAGTCTGGTTACATTGATCAATAGATCGTCCGGCCAGGCACACGTGCGACCCACATCACGAATATTTTGTAAAAACATAGCCACATTTTCGTGGGACTTCCCAGAAAACGTGGGAATGAAATCAGCCGCAGGAAAATTGCTTACAGTCGCCATGTTAGCAGAAATTGTGGCGTTTGTATTAGAGACAGATTTAGTGTTAGTTGCCTCTGTTTGAGCATTAGTTACAGGGGTGGAGCTAGCCACAGGTATGGAAGTTCGCGCACTAGCTTCCAGCGTCTGTTTCAAGACGCGGTTTTGCTCAAGTAGCTCCTGATTTTGTGCGAATAACTGGGGCATTTGCGAATTTATGGCCTCGAGCGGGTCTTGCGAGGCGGGTGCCTCTACGGGGGTATCCCGTTCCGTCGCTCGTGTTCCCATCGGCATGTTTACAATTTTATGGGACGCTAGTGACCAGAAAAAAGTAATGATTGTTACAAAAAAAGGACGGCCACAAAGATTCTCAATCCAGCGGCGGAAGATCGTCGAAGCTATAGTTGTAAGCATCGCGGTGACTTACATGGCGATGGAGGCGGTGCTACGCAGTGGTGGCGGCGACGGCGTGGTGCAGTGGCTGCGACGGCGGCGGCGGCGTCCGGACCCTCGGGCGGCGGCAAAAGTGTTGGCGGCGGACGGCGCTGGCTCGGCCGGTCGGTGATGGCGGCAGGCCCCTGGCGCGTCGGTGACAGCGACGGGCGGCGGTGGGCGGCGGCGGATGACGGCGGCCCGGCTGGTCGCGCAGCGCAGCGCAGGCCCCTCGAACTCAGGCAGCGGGCAGCGCGGCGGCGTCCGGCTCACGTGGCTGACTAGCGTGGGCTGCCTAGCTGCAGCGCGCGCCCTGTGCGTGTTTAGTGGAGCAGCCACGGCCCACGTGGAGCAAACGTGGCGGCCGGTTGGCGCATTCCGTGCGCGAAGTGTACGGCGTTTTGCCGGGAAAAATTTAGTGTAGCGACAAAGTCACTACGGGAACGTATCCCACTTCTGACACCAATTGTACAGGATGGGGCGTATGGGCTGGCGGTGGGCGTTATGGAATAATAGTGTAAATTTTAGGAAAAGGCCATTTATTGGCTAAAGCATGATGAAAAGGGGCTACATAGGCCTAGGGAGGTGAGGGTTAGCCAGAGCTTGCAATTTGGCGAACATTGTTCGCGAAGCTACCGAAAGTGGTTGTCTGCCAAAACTAAGTCCACAGTGCCGCAGCACCGGGAGAAGCGGGGGGATGTTCAAAGCTACAGGGCGCGCATCCGACTTGCGGGTGAGCAAGAATACAAGAGAGCGAGCCCGGCGACGGGCGGCCGGGTATATTCGACGCACCACGCGGCTTCCTCCACTGTGATTGGTCAGGACCGAGCAAACCGTGCGGGCGGCATGGAACTTTCCAGAGCGTTGCCTGCTAAGCGACGCCTGGGGCGGCGTTACCTCGTCAGCACATGAGAGAGGCGCGTGAACAAGGTGCCCTTCATCGGTGCTGACTTCCTGTTACTAAACCGTGGGACGAAAGAATTTACAGGCAGCTAACACTGCCGGCCGTGGCTTGGCCGTAATGGAAAAATGAAGTTACCGGTTTGAGGCTCATATAATAAAGTAAAATCTCCTATTGTCTGGCTCATCCTTTACAGAACGAAAGCACTGTACTTGGTTCGGAATCGATGCCGCGATTGTGAATGTATGCTCTTCTTGAATGGTGTGTGCCAAACAACAATCAGCACCACCGTGGAAATTATTTGCATGGCTAAGAGCCACTTTCCCTTGGCAACGCTTACACTTCGATTTTGCTGGTCCATTCTGGAATGCTCGATGGTTGGTTGTGATAGAATCATTCAGTAATTTTACTTTTGTTGTCCGGCTGTCTTCCACGACATCATCTGCCACCATCCAAGCATTATCTGCTATCTTTTGCATTGAAGGTCTTCCACAAACAATTGTTTCCGACAATGGCCCACAATTCATGTCCGCTGCAATTCAGTCATTCTGCAAGGCCAGTGGCATTCAGCATCTGACGTCCGCGCCGTTTACGCCACAGTCAAACGGTGCCACTGAACTATTGGTCAGGACTTTCAAGTCACAGATGTTGAAGTTGAAAGAGTCGCATTGTCGGGAGGACGCGTTATTGCTCTTTTTGTCATTGTATCACTCTCGGCCCTGAGATGGTCGCTCGCCGACTGAGTTGCTCCACTGCCGCCATCATCGAACCTTGATGTCTTTGCTACATCCGCCGCATCAGGTTCCTGTGCAGCGGTAGACACCTGCTTTTGCCCCAGGCGACGTTGTCTACTACCGCCACTATCGAGCTATCGAGGTTCACGGCGTTGTCTCGCAGGGCGCATTCTTCGCTGCCTCGGACGCGCTATGTATCTGGTTTTCTGGGCCTCTGGTGAGGTGCATCGGCATCTCAATCAGCTGTGCCTCTGTCGTCGCACGGGTTCTGCTGCTCGCCGCCTGCTTTCAGCGACGGTGCCGTCCGATCAGCGCCCCGGGGACCCATCTACTGGTTCGCCTCAGCCCCAGGTGTTACCGACGCTGCCTTCCATTTTGCCCCATGGGGACGCGCCGCCGCCGCCTGTTCTCCTGCCGGCGACGCCCGCAGTGGACGTGTCGCTGCAGCCGCCGGGCTCCCCCCTGGGTCACGTGCCGCCGGTCGCTCCCCGTGACCAGTTGTCCTCCGACCTGGAACTCTTGCCCGCTCTGGACCATATGTCGTCTTCGCCCGGCGGGTGCCCCGGCCCGATGGAGGTCGACCCTTCGGCCCCTCCTGTGTCTCTAAGGGCGCATACACCGCATGTTGGCGTGCACCCTGGAGTAGGTTTTCAGGCGTTCCCTAGCTCCCCGCGGTCCGAATGGCAGGGTGCGGGTGGCACAGCTTCGCCTGTTGTTAGGCTCCCCACCTCGTCGCTTACGTCAACATGGGGTCCTCCCCACGACGGGCGGAGGCCTTATACCACAACCGTACGCTGATTTGCGGTGGAGGAATGTGATGTCACCGCCATACACCACACTTGCTAGGTGGTAGCCTTTATATCGGCCGCAGTCCGTTAGTATACGTCGGACCCACGTGTCGCCACTATCAGTGATTGCAGACCGAGTGCCGCCACACGGCAGGTCTAGTCTACAGAGACTCCCTAGCACTCACCCCAGTTGTACAGCCGACTTTTTTAGTGATGGTTCACTGTCGACATACGCTCTCATTCGCAGAGACGACATTTTAGCATAGCCTTCAGCTACATCATTTGCTACGACCTAGCAAGGAGCCATATTCAGTTACTATAATTACTATCTTCAAGAATGTATTCTGAACAGATAATATTGTGAATCACGTACCCTTAAGAGTGACGTTCATCATTAATGGATTAAAGTTAAGTATCAAACTAATTACGTCCGCTTTCTGAATTCTCATTCCTTGCCATGTGCCACACCTCACATCAGTAAAGTTCTTCCCTCCTCACGCCAGCCTGCGTGAGCTAAAACGCGTGCATTTCGGCCTACACTCCTAACACGTTGTTGGCTCTTCTGCTAACACAAAACTAATATTGAACAATGGGAAGTTGACCATGAGGAAAAACCGAAGAAGGTGACAGGTGCAAATTGGTCTGAAGCAAGAATGAAAGAAATATAAGCACAGAGGAAGGCCAACCAACGTTTCTGAGTATACCGTACACTCTTAAAATGGCTCATTCTATTAAAAAAAATATATCGATTACAATGCAAATAGAAATGTTTCATTTTGTTGTTGTTGTGGTCTTCAGTCCTGAGACTGGTTTGATGCAGATCTCCATGCTACTCTATCATGTGCAAGCTTCTTCATCTCCCAGTACCTACTGCAACTTACATCCTTCTGAATCTGCTTAGTGTATTCATCTCTTGGTCTCCCTCTACGATTTTTACCCTCCACACTGCCCTCCAATACTAAATTGGTGATCCCTTGATGCCTCAGAACATGTCCTACCAACCGATCCCTTCTTCTAGTCAAGTTGTGCCACAAACTTCTCTTCTCCCCAATCCTATTCAATACTTCCTCATTAGTTATGTGATCTATCCATCTAATTTTCAGCATTCTTCTGTAGCACCACATTTCAAATGCTTCTATTCTCTTCTTGTCTAAACTATTTATCGTCCATGTTTCACTTCCATACATGGCTACACTCCATACAAATACTTTCAGAAATGACTTCCTGACACTTAAATCTATACTCGATGTTAACAAATTTCTCTTCTTCACAAACGCTATCCTTGCCATTGCCAGTCTACATTTTATATCCTCTCCACTTCGACCATCATCAGTTACTTTGCTCCCCAAATAGCAAAACTCCTTTACTACTTTAAGTGTCTCATTTCCTAATCTAATTCCCTCAGCATCATCCGACTTAATTCCACTACATTCCATTATCCTCGTTTTGCTTTTGTTGATGTTCATCTTATTTCCTCCTTTCAAGACACTATCTATTCCGTTCAACTGCTCTTCCAAGTCCTTTGCTGTCTCTGACAGAATTACAATGTCATCGGTGAACCTCAAAGTTTTTATTTCTTCTCCATGGACTTTAATACCTACTCCGAATTTTTCTTTTGTTTCCTTCACTGCTTACTCAATATACAGATTGAATAACATCGGGGAGAGACTACAACCCTGTCTTACTCCCTTCCCAACCACTGCTTCCCTTTCATGTCCCTCGCCTCTTATAACTGACATCTGGTTTCTGTACAAATTATAAATAGCCTTTCGCTCCCTGAATTTTACCCCTGCCACCTTCAGAATTTGAAAGAGAGTATTCCAGTCAACATTGTCAAAAGCTTTCTCTAAGTCTACAAATGCTAGAAACGTAGGTTTGCCTTTTCTTAATCTAGCTTCTAAAATAAATCGTAGGGTCAGTATTGCCTCACGTGTTCCCATATTTCTACGGAATCCAAACTGATCTTCCCAGAGGTCTGCTTCTACTAGCTTTTCCATTCGTCTGTAAAGAATTCGCGTTAGTATTTTGCAGCTGTGACTTATTAAACTGATAGTTCGGTAATTTTCACATCTGTCAACGCCTGCTTTCTTTGGGATTGGAATTATTACATTCTTCTTTAAGTCTGAGGGTATTTCGCCTGTTTCATACATCTTACTCACCAGATGGTAGAGTTTTGTCAGGACTGGCTCTCCCAAGGTCGTCAGCAGTTCCAATGGAATGTTGCCTACTCCGGGGGCCTTGTTTCGACTTAGGTCTTTCAGTGCTCTGTCAAACTCTTCACGCAGTATCGTATCTCCCATTTCATCTTCATCTACATTCTCTTCCATATCCATAATACTGTCCTAAAGTACATCGCCCTTGTATAGACCCTCAATATACTCCTTCCACCTTTTTGATTTCCCTTCTTTGCTGTGAACTGTGTTTCCATCTGAGCTCTTGATGTTCATACAAGTGGTTCTCTTTTTTCCAAAGGTCTCTTTAATTTTCCTGTAGGCAGTATCTATCTTACCCCTAGTGAGATAAGCCTCTACATCCTTACATTTGTCCTCTAGCCAACCCTGCTTAGCCATTTTGCACTTCCTGTCGATCTCATTTTTGAGACGTTTGTATTCCTTTTTCACTGCTTCATTTACTGCATTTTTATATTTTCTCATTTCATCAATTAAATTCAATATTTCTTCTGTTACCCAAGGATTTCTGCTAGCCCTCGTCTTTTTACCTACTTGATCGTCTGCTGCCTTCACTACTTCATCCCTCAGTGCTACCCATTCTTCTTCTACTGTATTTCTTTCCCCCATTCCTGTCAAGTGTTCCCTTATGCTCTCTTTGAATCTCTGTACAACCTCTGGTTTAGACAGATTATCCAGGTCCCATCTCCTTAAATTTCCACCTTTTTGCAGTTTCTTCAGTTTTTATCTACAGTTCATAACCAATAGATTGTGGTCAGAGTCCACATCTGCCCCTGGAAATCTCTTACTATTTAAAACCTGGTTCCTAAATCTCTGTCTTACCATTATATAATCTATCTGATACCTTCTAGTATCTCCAGATTTCTTCCATGTGTACATCCTTCATTTATGATTCTTGAACCAAGTGTTAGCTATGATTAAGTTGTGCTCTGTGCAAAATTCTGCCAGGCGGCTTCCGCTTTCATTTCTCTCCCCCAGTCCGTATTCACCCACTATGTTTCCTTCTCTCCCTTTTCCTACTCCAGAATTCCAGTCACCCATGACTATTAAATTTTCGTCCCCCTTCACTACCTGAATAATTTCTTTTATCTCATCATACATTTCATCAATTTCTTCATCATCGGCAGAGCTAGTTGGCATATAAACTTGTACTACTGTAGTAGGCATGGGCTTCGTGTCTATCTTGGCCACAATAATATGTTCACTATGCTGTTGGTAGTAGCTTACCCACACTCCTATTTTTTTATTCATTATTAAACCTACTTCTGCATTACCCCTATTTGATTTTATGTTTATAACTCTGTAGTCACCTGACCAGAAGTCTTGTTCCTCCTGCCACCGAACTTCACTAATTCCCACTATATCTAACTTTAACCTATCCATTTCCCTTTTTAAATTTTCTAACCTAACTGCCCAATTAAGGGATCTGACATCCCACGCTCCGATTCGTAGAACGCCAGTTTTCTTTTTCCTGATGACATCCTCTTGAGTAGTCCCCGCCCGGAGATCCAAATGGGGGACTATTTTACCTCCGGAATATTTTACCCAAGAGGACGCCATCATCATTTAATCATACAGTAAAGCTGCGTGCCCTCGGGAAAAATTACGGCCGTAGTTTCCCCTTGCTTTCAGCCGTTCACAGTACCAGCACAGCCAGGCCGATGTTTCATGACATCGCTAAAAAAACAAGGTTACATATACTCTATCAGCCATCAACAGTAGGCATTCATAATGTGGAAAGAAATGTAATCCATTACACGTAAACTGAAATATAGTAGTTCCTCCACTCCAACCATCCTTTAGAAGTGGGTGATATCTAGCCGCTGTTCTGGTTTAACAATGGGTTCTTTTTACTTTTCTGTCTAAACCCATGATGGCAAAAAACAAAAAAAACAAAAAAAGAAATCCTGTAGAATATTCTGCTAACAGAATGTGATCCACTGCAGATAGTACGATTTAATTTATCTACGTCGAATTCTCCTCTCAAATTCTGACTCTTTCTTCTTGTACTTCCTGTATTTTGTAAGTTGAATTAAATTCTGAAATTCGATTAACTAAAGTAGATTGCAATGTAATACTCGTAACTTAGCTTTTTGTTTCTAAAATATGAAATATTAGTTTCTAGTAGGTCTGCTAATGTCAAAAAAAAAGTGACCATTAAATGCTAAACTAAATACTAAGACGGAAGTGTATTCAAGGATTTATGCAGCAGCTCTTCCACTTCGGGAACTACGAGGAGCGTTTGTAAAGTCCGTGCGAAGTCCGAGAGATGGCACCACCAGCAGGTATCGAGTTCATGTTTAGTTGCATCTTTGGAAAGAATGCACACCAAGTTTTAGCCATAGTGGTCTATTTCTTTGTGTTTGGCATTCGTGTGAATTAAGGACTCAAGTGATTGTCAAAAAATGGACGAAGAAGAATTTCGTGTGGTGATTAAACATTACTTTATGAAAGGCAAAACGCCTCAGGAGACTAAAGAGAAGATTCATGAACATTACGCTGACTCTGCACCTTCGGTTAGAACAGTTTATAAGTGGTTTCAAATTTTTCTAATTGGCCATATGGGCACAAGTGTTGCTGAACGTCCTGGATAAAATCAAAGATATGATGATGGATGACAGAAGAGGTAAAGTGTGTGAGATTGCTAGTCCTCTGGGCATCTCGAATGAACGGGTACATAATATTTTGCATAAGTATTTGGACATGAGAAAGCTATCCGCAAGATGGGTTTCGAGATTGCTCATGCCTGACCAAAAACGGAATCGTGTGAAGTGTTGCAAGGATGGTTTGCAGCTGTTCAGGAAGAATCCGCAGGACTTTAAGCGTCGTTTCGTTACTGTTGATGAAACATGGATACATTACTATACTCATGAGACCAAACAACAATCTAAACAATGGGTTACCAAGGGGGAATCTTCACCAAAAAAGGCGAAGACCAGTCCTTCGGCCGGAAAGGCTATGGGGACTGTCTTTTGGAATTCACGAGGAATAATCTTCATCAACAACCTGGAAAAGGGTAAAACTATTACAGGTGCATATTATTTATCGTTATTGGACCGTATGAAAACCGAGCTGCGAGAAAAACGCTGGCGATTGGACAGCAAAAAGGTCCTTTTCCATCACGACCATGCACCAGCACACACCTCAGCAGTTGTGGTCGCAAAATTAATGGAAATAATATTCCAACTCGTTTCACATTCCCCTCTTCTCCAGACTTGTCTCCCACGGAGTACTATTTGTTCCCCCAATTTGAATAAATGGCTGGTGGGACAAAGATTTTATTCAAACGAAGAGGTGATTGCAGCAACTAATAGATATTTTGCAGACTTGGACAATTCCTATTATTCGGAAGGGATCAACAAATTAGAACAGCATTGGACGAAGTTATTATGTCTAAAAGGAGACTATGTTGAAAAATAAAAAAGGTTTACCCCAAACACGTAAGTAGTTTTTATTTTTGCACCAACTTTTCAAACGTCCCTTGTATATATGTTTCTTCTTGTTAACGTGCTAAATAACCTAGAAAAAATGAAAAGTGTGAAACGTACTCATTCTCGAATTTTAGCAGTTCCGTAAATTTAACATGGGATGGGTACCAATGAATACTTAATTGTTTCGTTGCACAGTAAGTATTTTGAGAAGGTGGAGTGTCGTGTGACTAGGATATGGACTACCTGTTTAAAAAAGCAACGAAACTGACAAGTTTTGTATAATCGCAAATACAAGTGATATTATTATGTCTTGTCTTGATTCATTGGCGGTGTCTACCACGTAGGTTATGTGGCAGTCATATATTAGATACGGCACTCACAGGAAAGTTGAAGCAGAATTCTCGAGGATACAAGCCTTTAGGTTTGAATTTAAAATTACCCTAAGATATGACTGCATGCTTAGGTAATTATCATAGGACAACAAATATGCAGAGAGGAATGATACTGAGATATATTTTTTTGATGGAAATGAGTAAGGAATCGTCTGTGTGATGGAAAAGAGGTGTTAAGTTTCAAGGGAAAATCCGGAACAGTTACAGACTGGATTGGAGACACATCTACATTTATATTGCTTTACTCAGCAAGTTATTTTGTGGTGTATCGTAGAGAGCACATAGTGTACTATCATCACTTATTCCCTTCCGTTCCATTCGCGGATAATGTAATGAAAGAACGACCAGCAAGTCTCTGTATCAGCTAGACAGTTTCTGATTTTAAGATCACCTTCATTTAGGGAAATATCGGTAAGGGTACCTCATATTTCAGTTGACTTTTATACGAATTTGTGCTATAATAATCTTCTTTGATACAGATCGCCTCTCTTGTCGTATCTACCTCTGCAGTGTGTTCCAGTTTCATATCTTAGGTTGTTTGTGTAATCAACCACTTATCACAGGAACATTCACCGACTGGCTTATATATGCTGAAGTTATACCTCTCCACTAGAAAGGGGACACAGAAATGCTGTCGAATTACCAACCAATCTCAGATTTGCGAGCTTTTTCAAAAATCTTTGAAAAGTTTATGTTCAAGTGTCTACTTAAGCACTTTAGTGAAAATAACATACTGTCAGAGTCACAGTTTGAGTTTCTTAAGGCTTCTAATATTGAGAAGGCTATTTACACTTACAGTGAAAATGCCCTTAATTCTTTAGACAACAAATTAGAGGCAACTGGCATATTCTGTGACCCATCAAAGGCTTTTGACTGTGTGAATCACAGCATTCTTTTAAGTAAATTAAAATATTATGGCATCAGTGGTAGTGCTGCAACATGGTTTCAGTCATATCTCACTAATAGAAAACAAAGGATGCCATTATGTAACACTTCAGCAGTAGGCAATCAGACATCATCTGACTGGGAAGAAATTACATGTGGTAATCCTCAAGGTTCCATACTAGGTCCACTACTTTTCTTGTGTATATTAATGGCCTGTCATCTTATACATTACCAGATGCCAAGTTTGTCTTATTTGCAGATGATACAAACATTGCAGTAAATAGTAAGTCAAATAAAAATTTAAAATGGGCAGCTAATCAAACTTTTACTGACATTAATAAGTGGTTCATAGCCAATTCACTGACATTAAACTTTGAAAAGACCCACTACATGCAGTTCAGAACTTCCAAGAGATTTCCCTCTAGTGTGTGTATAAAATATGATGAAGTTCAGAGTGTAAAATTCTTAGGATTACAACTTGATAATAAATTCAGTTGGGAGCAACATACTAACGAACATCTAAAACGCCTAAACAAGTCTGTGTTTGCAATGCGAATGATGTCAGACATAGGAGATATAAATATAAAAAAGCTGGCATATTTTGCTTACTTTCACTCCATTATATGGTATCATATTTTGGGGTAACTTCAGAAACTGAGAAAAAACTTTTACAGTACAGAAGCCTATAATAAGGGTAATGTGTAGCGTAAATCCAAGAACCTCAAGTCGAAATCTATTCAAAAAATTTTACATACTAACTATTACTTCTCAGTATATTTATTCCTTACTGAAATTAATTGTAAATAATACATCTCTTTTCCCAACTAATGGCTTAGTAAACAGTGTCAATACCAGTTGTAAGAACAATATACAAGAAGATTTAAAATCACTTACTCATGCCCAGAAAGGAGTCCCGTATTCAGCATTGCATATTTTCGATAAGTTACCAGCAATCATTAAGAGTTTAGTTTCAGACAAGGCACTATTTACACATAATTTAAAGGAATTTTTGGTGGCCAACTCCTTCTATTCCATCCATGAATTTCTCAACAAGTGCAGTAGACTATTTTAATAAAAATTTGTTATACTTTAATTTTTTACAATACTTGGTTGTAATAGTCAAGTAACTAACTACTGTGTGAATGATGGATTTAATGAAAGCAGATGTAAGTATTAAACCTGTAAATGTTAGAAGTTTAATTTTAATTCATGTTCATAATTTTACTGTTTATTGACTAAGGATTATTAAAATTAATGTAACTCAAGTTTTTCTAATTTAATTTTTGTAATGTGTATTTTTGACATGTTTCACGCCCAGGAGGATCCCCTCTTTTGTGGGTCTATGGAATGAATGATTAATCTAATCTAATCTAATGTAATCTTAAAGTCTTCGTGAAACTTGTAACGCCGGAAATGCATATCCTCCTATTTCCATCTATTGTACTATTATTTTTTTCCTTGTTTTGTTACCTCAAGATATGACATTTCTGTCTCTTTATATATTGTAATTGCTTTACTATTTGGATATATATATATATTTATGCACTCATGTCGATGTATAATTGGTTTGTTTCGTAAATATTATTTGTATTTTTACGCTGGGTCTTGCCTAGGGAAAACTGCTATCGAACGATTACATCGATGGGTCGTGTGAAGAATCAAAGTGTGTAGGATCTTTGGTAGTGTTAACTCTGCCGCGTGGAGCGCGGGCGGAGCAGAAGGGGTGTGGCGGGAGTAGCGAGTGGAGCAGGTGTGTTGTGTGACGCTCCCGCGAGTTGCCGCGCTTTCGGGGTTTGGCAGCATGTAATTGCGCTCGACTTGCGATGATAGTTTCTGACATGGTGTCGCGGACGGGAAACATTAACTAGCGCACATCAAGAGCCCGTTTCGTCTGGTGACCGTGTCGAGAAGAAGGCGCGCCAACATCCAGCTTCTGCAACAGCGACGGCCGACAATGAGTGACTGTCGCCACCTCCTCGACCGACGGCTTCAAACCTTCAATCAACCGACAAGGAAGACTGGACGCACGTAAAGTTTTAGAACTGTATGGCAGACCTCAGCTTTTAATCTTGTTCCATTTGCCTCGCAAAATTACAGCAACTTAGCATCAACCTTTGTTGCTCATTGTCCCAATTGCATTACCAAGCAGGGTCCCTTCCTTTTCCGAAATGAACCCGAGTGTCGTTGAAATTCAAACGCCAGCATTAAAGTAATATAGCTAACTCGTTTTCACTGCTTTAATTTTAAAGTTCAATTATGGCATTAATAGCTGGCTACAATATTCAGATTACACAAGCACGAATTAAGAGTGCGAGCTTTGTTACCGTATTTTAGCTTACCTGTGACTGCAGCTCAGCTTGGTACGTACTAAATTTTACTATTGTTAATTGTTCAGAATCATTTAATTCAAGTTCAAAGTTAAATCTCTTATTTCTAAATTGCGTAGATTCAAGTAGTTTTTGAAATGATTGTTGAGGTAGTCCAAGACTAACCGTATTTTACTGAATTTCGATGTGCTTCAGAAAGAAAGCTCACTATTAACTTCAGTCACTAAATTAACTTTCGATTTTCCGGTTATTAATTCTTTTGCTAAATTAAGTCAGGGTGTAGCGAAATTTATTACTTCTGACAAACTTTCAGTTTTCACACTACACGTGTCAACCTTCAGTTGCCACGCTTCTAGTGCTAATTATATGTGTAATAACCTTTCTTTTTCAGTTACTATAGTAATTGTCATTAGGACTGGCGACCGTGATTTCCCCCAAATCTCAAATACCTAATTACCGCTACTTAATTGTTAACGTAACGGCTGCACATTTACCTTCTTTATTAACTTTACCCCTTTTCAAAATTAATTTCCACCAGTTTCATTAGCACATTTCCTTTCATTTAGATGTAACCCTTTCCTCCCTCTTTACCGACAGGTTAACTTCGGTGACGATTGCTTTTCCAAAACTCCCATTAGGTACACGCGGTTTCAATTTTCACTGTCATTAAGGTCGGTAAGTGAGGGGGAGGTTACACGTGGCGACCTGGTGACAGGACAATCTTCGGTTTTGAGGTTGTTCTGGACACGAATGTGGCATTGTGCAAATCTCGTAACAAAGTACTGGTTACGTACATGCCGTTACGTCAGCGAGAATAAATAGTGTGAGGAATCCTAATTAGATTTGAGATTTAGCATTTATATATAAAATTATTAAAATGAGTGAAGGCAACAATTACCAAAATTTGGTAGACTTGGATACGGAACAATCGGTCGAACAGTGGGAAACGCGCACGGCGGTTCCCATTGTTCAGGGGCAGGCGGCTAGCATGAAAGACGCGACCGCCGAAACGCAACAAAGAGCAGAAATGGAATTTCAAACTTTAGAAAATGTTTCGGAATCGGAAGCGAAAATCAAATCTGTACCCCTTGATGATGAATACGGGGGAACATGTATAGAGGAACCAGCTACGGAAGTAAAACCGGTAGTCTCCGGGAATTTAACTGATTTATTGAATGTTTTGATTAATGAAATCAAGAGTCAATCGGCAGAAATTATAGCTCTGTCTGCCAAGCAAGAAGCTCAGTCTGAAAAGATTGAACGAAAGCTAGACAATCAGAACAAAGCTATTAATGTTGTTAACAACAATGTTGGAGTTGTTAATACAAAAGTTGATAAAATCAAAGAAGATATTGTTGTAATTAATACCGAAATCGGTAATCTTAAACAGGAAATGATAGGCGTTCAGGCGGAAATTGCGAGCATAAATACTCGTTTTGATTCCGAAATTAGCAGAATCGAGAAAAGTGTAGGAGAAGCAGTTGCTCCGATCATCGAGAATAAGGTGACGGAACAAATTCAATTAGTGAAAAAAGAGGATCAACAGAAGGTGGAAACTTTAAAGGCTTTAGTGTCCGAAGTAGACACTAAAGTGAGGGAGCAGGCTAATACCTGCGAAGAGAAAAAGAGGGAAGTGGAAACGCTTGCGACAACCACTTGCCAAGTAATTACGAGAGTGTCGGAATTAGAAAAGAAACTTGACGAAAAACAGAGCTATGTGCCAATCTGTGCACATAGTTCGGAATTGTTGACGAAAGAGGAGCGGTTCGACCCCTTGAAAAAAGGCGGTATACACGCGACGGATTTCATTAAAAATTGTGAAAGAGTTTTACCCAGATCATGGACTAATGAGAGAAAAATTAATGCGGTTATTGATGTGCTGGCTGGTGATGCCAAGCGTTGGGGCTTAAACCTCAACATTACGGACATGACTTTTGACGAGTTTAAAAATTTGTTTCTGGCTGAATACTGGTCACAGCAAAAACAGCAAAGTGTCTGGCGCGAATTTGTCGTATCGAGGCCTTTCGATGCGAATTCGCGCGGCTCGATGAAGGAGTTTTGTGAGGGCTGGATCCGCAAGTTGGAATATTTGCGTGATCGCCGCTCGGAATCCGAAATAGTCTGGGAACTCTACAAGAAGCTTCCAGATGATACAAAACGATACGTAGGAAGCAATTACAGGACAATAAATGATTTCCTGGAAAGAGTGGAGGACGAGGACAATTGGCGCAATAATCGCGACAGTGGTAGAGGCCGTGGTAACAACAACGGGTACCACAGCAACCATAACAACGATAACCATGGGAATAATGCATACCGCAACCATGGCAGCAATAACAATAATGGTTCGGACCGTAATAACAATCGGTACAATGCAAATAATAACCGAAATGGCAGAAACCAGTATCATACTAGCGTGATACGGGCTGCGCAGAATAGTAATAACGCCAGAGGGTGTGACCAGCCGCCTCAGCAGTATCCGGGGAGCGTATCTGCTGGGACGAGACAGGGAAACCATTAGCCGCGCCGGTGAGGGGCCGACCGGGCGTGGAGAAATTTTGGCGGCCCAATAACAGTAGAAAACCGAGGTGTCGTCGTTATGAAAATTCCGTATGGAATAATCAACGGCGGGAGAGTGTGCCAGTGTTAGGAGAAAGGAGTGCGCCCACAAGTAGTAAATCAGCTGTATACATGGCAGCAGAAAATACATTCACTGTCAGTGAGAACAATTTAAGTAGTGTTCCGGAAATCGATTATAAAGTGGCAGCTGTAATACCCACAGCGGAACTGGAGATTGAGTTTAAGAATGATTCGCAATTGTTGAGAGAAGATCAGATGTCGGATAACACGTCCGTCATCGAGCGAGGGGATGCAGAGAGGGATGAGGTCTGGTTAAGGCAGTTCGGTCGCTTACACGACGAACTAAGAGATTATAGGGGTCTGTATGGGAGAAGCGTTTATGGGGAGCGCGTGAAGGATTTTCCGCGTCTCGTCCCGCAGGAAGATAGTGTTTGTGAAATGATAGAAAGTTCTGGCCCTAATCGGCAGACTTTACTAGAAATAGTTGATGTTAAGGGGGAGCACGAGCAAGATTCGTCGTGTTTCGTCCCGCAGGAGTTAGATGTTGAAGTAGTAACGGAAAGTTCTGGCCCTAACCGGCAGACCTTACCGAAAGTTTCAGTGGTAGAAGTAACCGACCCATCCGACGCAAACCTCCAGTTTAAACATTGCGAGAGTATTAAGGAGAAAGATTGCGAAAATTTTAGTGATAGCCGGACACGATTGGTAGAAAAGCACATAGATTACAACGTGTATGAGGTTAGAGCTGACATTATACGGTCAGACGATAGCAGTGTGGGTTGCGCAGATCTAGCGGAAGTAATTGCAGAAACTACTGGACACATTCCTCCAGGTAGATTGGCGGATGAGATTAATCTGACCAAAGTGGAATCAACGAAGGTGACGATTAGTGAATTGATAGCAAAGCAACACTCACTAGTTGACGAGTTACAGGAAAAGGTTTCGGTATTGGAGGCGAAGCTACGGACTAAGCCTCAGGACAAACATGTTAAAATTAAAACTGTATGTAAACAGAGGCTGAAAAAGCCGCCAGATAAATCGGATTTAGGATCAAAGCCGGATGGTTTTTTCTGGAATGACCTGGATATAGACGAGGATTTACTGTGGGAAAATAAAGAAACAGTCGAGGACAAGTGTAGACAGATAGTAGTGTCCGTTAATATGCATGACCTACAACTAAACGTGTTGATTGACACCGGTGCAGAATTGAGTGCTGTATCTGGGAAAATATTTGAGTTACTGAAAGACAGACCTGGCATCGTAGTTATGCCAGTAACAGGAGTGAAAATTATCGGTGCTACTGGGAAGGCCAGTAAACCGGTCACAAAACAGATTTTTGTCAACTTCGAGATATGTGGGGCACGATTTGAACAAGAGTTTGTCGTCGTGCCAGACTTAACTACGGAAGTAATTATCGGGTTAGATTGGCTATTAAAGTACCGTGCAGTGATTAATTGCGAAAGCAAAACTTTGACATGTACGTCACAACTTAAAACAATAGTAGTTAGTTTTGACAAGGCAGGAGACGGTGTGCATAGGCAATACCAGCCTATACACATTGTTAAGTGGCCGAATGGTATTGACGTAGGTATGAATCTGAACTACTGTAATGTGAAGAATCTCGGCATTGACAATAATGTAGAAAGTGAATTGGAAAGTATTGTAGACGGTGTGTCAAACGTAACACACGAACAAAGACGAGGCCGACTTTCCCGTACCTATTGCCATCACAACCATAGGGCATGGGGCAAATATGTAGCAGTATTTGAGAGAATTATGAACACCTTGAGACATGAATCTACGGGATTTTCTCCAGAGGAAATCCTGTTGGATGACAGAAGTAAAAGTTTAGTGGAAGAGGTAATCAAATTCCCTCCACGGATTGACATTAGTATTGGTGTGAAAAAAGATCGTTTGCGAGAAGTAATGAAGCTAAAAGCTGATGCTCGCATACGTCGTCATGACGCTAAAGCGCGTTTTGCTAAGTTTGCAATCGGAGACTTAGTACTTGTAAAAGCTCATGAGAAATCGAGCGAGATAGACAATGAAATCTCTAAATTTAAGTTTGTTTATAATGGACCATATAAAGTCATTGGTATACCTCACACAAATGCTTATTGCTTAGAGTATCCAAGCTCTGGAAAACGATTAGGTATACGGAATATAGTAGATTTGAAATTGTACCAACCTAGGATCGATTAATACCACACAATGGGTAATTTGTACAATATGTAAATATAGAGTGTAAGATTTAAGGTTTGCTAGATTGCCATGCTTTTGCCTGACCAAGAGGACATTAAAGAAGTTGTAATTAATAAGTAATTAATTTTGATTAATCAATTTAATTTTAATCAATTTAATCATGATCTAATCAACTGAAAAATCCAAGCTGCTAGTTTAAGTTTTCAGCTGAGTCACAGTAGATTAAGGAATGTAAATATGATTTTGTAAATAACTGTAAGATTTCATAAATATGAGATTTACTAGTCATTGCCGATGTACTTAGACGCTGCTTTAAGTTTCAGGCTAGTACATGCGTGTGATGATGGACAGTGTTGAGTTATCCACTGTGATAGTGTTTATGGACTCCTTGAGATTACTCGGGAGTGAGTTTTTCCGAAAGAATTCAGTGAAACGGACGTTCTGGAAACGCTGTCACAAGGGCGAGTGAGATCAAGCGTGCCGCACACGCGGGCGCAACAATACTGGCGAGGCGAGGCGCTGTCGGCTCTTGTGCCGCTGTTGGCTCTTGGGCCGCTGTCGGCATTCTTTGTACTTGCGAGTACGGAAGGCGGAATTGTTTTTCTTCCTGGACAGCTGAAAGAATTCTACTGTCAATATTTATGTTTTTTTCGATCTGATGTGTGTTATTTTCTTGTTTAGCGTTTAATGGACTCCCATGACGAGAATATTAATTATGAAAAGGTTATATAAAATGTGTAGTCCATTTAATTATTTATTTGCGTATTTTGATCTACCTGTTTTTATGACCATGCTATCTAATTAATTTTGCAAATAGTATTCCATTTCTCATAGTGTTACGAATTTTAATGATTTTGGAATAGCTAAACCATTTTCTATATTTTCTATGAATTTAAATATGTTGTCAACCTGTTTTATTTTGTGCAAGGTGACAGAGTGGAATAAGATTAGGAGTGTCTCCACTCAATTATTATGGTCTAAAAAATTTATTTATTCTTAATTAGACGAATGCTAAATTTTGTTGATGTTTTGAGCATATGCATTTCCGCTGTTTCTTTTTTGGGACATTTTCTGAGTCTGTTTACACGAACATCCTCAGACAATGTGGGGCACGTGTAACGCCGGAAATGCATATCCTCCTATTTCCATCTATTGTACTATTATTTTTTTCCTTGTTTTGTTACCTCAAGATATGACATTTCTGTCTCTTTATATATTGTAATTGCTTTACTATTTGGATATATATATATTTATGCACTCATGTCGATGTATAATTGGTTTGTTTCGTAAATATTATTTGTATTTTTACGCTGGGTCTTGCCTAGGGAAAACTGCTATCGAACGATTACATCGATGGGTCGTGTGAAGAATCAAAGTGTGTAGGATCTTTGGTAGTGTTAACTCTGCCGCGTGGAGCGCGGGCGGAGCAGAAGGGGTGTGGCGGGAGTAGCGAGTGGAGCAGGTGTGTTGTGTGACGCTCCCGCGAGTTGCCGCGCTTTCGGGGTTTGGCAGCATGTAATTGCGCTCGACTTGCGATGATAGTTTCTGACATGGTGTCGCGGACGGGAAACATTAACTAGCGCACATCAAGAGCCCGTTTCGTCTGGTGACCGTGTCGAGAAGAAGGCGCGCCAACATCCAGCTTCTGCAACAGCGACGGCCGACAATGAGTGACTGTCGCCACCTCCTCGACCGACGGCTTCAAACCTTCAATCAACCGACAAGGAAGACTGGACGCACGTAAAGTTTTAGAACTGTATGGCAGACCTCAGCTTTTAATCTTGTTCCATTTGCCTCGCAAAATTACAGCAACTTAGCATCAACCTTTGTTGCTCATTGTCCCAATTGCATTACCAAGCAGGGTCCCTTCCTTTTCCGAAATGAACCCGAGTGTCGTTGAAATTCAAACGCCAGCATTAAAGTAATATAGCTAACTCGTTTTCACTGCTTTAATTTCAAAGTTCAATTATGGCATTAATAGCTGGCTACAATATTCAGATTACACAAGCACGAATTAAGAGTGCGAGCTTTGTTACCGTATTTTAGCTTACCTGTGACTGCAGCTCAGCTTGGTACGTACTAAATTTTGCTATTGTTAATTGTTCAGAATCATTTAATTCAAGTTCAAAGTTAAATCTCTTATTTCTAAATTGCGTAGATTCAAGTAGTTTTTGAAATGATTGTTGAGGTAGTCCAAGACTAACCGTATTTTACTGAATTTCGATGTGCTTCAGAAAGAAAGCTCACTATTAACTTCAGTCACTAAATTAACTTTCGATTTTCCGGTTATTAATTCTTTTGCTAAATTAAGTCAGGGTGTAGCGAAATTTATTACTTCTGACAAACTTTCAGTTTTCACACTACACGTGTCAACCTTCAGTTGCCACGCTTCTAGTGCTAATTATATGTGTAATAACCTTTCTTTTTCAGTTACTATAGTAATTGTCCTTAGGACTGGCGACCGTGATTTCCCCCAAATCTCAAATACCTAATTACCGCTACTTAATTGTTAACGTAACGGCTGCACATTTACCTTCTTTATTAACTTTACCCCTTTTCAAAATTAATTTCCACCAGTTTCATTAGCACATTTCCTTTCATTTAGATGTAACCCTTTCCTCCCTCTTTACCGACAGGTTAACTTCGGTGACGATTGCTTTTCCAAAACTCCCATTAGGTACACGCGGTTTCAATTTTCACTGTCATTAAGGTCGGTAAGTGAGGGGGAGGTTACAAACTCTCTTACTGACAAATCGATCCAATGCGGAAACAGACAGTTCCTCATTGAATCTCTCTCATGTAATCTAGTGGCACTACTTGCTATGATTCACAGACTTCTGAGCAATACTCATTCGGTACAACGTGGCTTTTCTAAGTAACCTCCTTCGTGAATGCATTACTTTCCCTTCAGAATCCTCCGTTGAATCTTACTCTATCACTAGATTTTCCTACACATATTTTTCTACGATCGTTCAACTTAAGTTTGGTCTAGCTCATACTTTCCGATATTTAACGGCAGTGACTGTTTCCAATGACTTACCACCAATAGAATAGTCAAACCGTAATAAGTCTTTTCCATATTTAGAAGTAAAACAGTACATTTATTTCTTTTCAACGTCAGCAGAGTTTTCTCGGACCAAGCAGTGTCAAGCAGATCACTGCTGCCGACAGTTCCCATACAGTTCATCTATGATACAATTGCGAGTGTAACTGAATGACATTAATCCAGTTTAAACAGATTTAAATTGTTTATTATTCTCCCTGAGTCTTCTGAGATAGGGCCTGGATGTTTCTCTAATATTTCAGCATTCCAGCGATACGGAGCAGGATGGACACTCCAGAGAGAAACAGTTTAGTAAAGGAGTTTCGTATTTCGTCCCATTCTCTGTCAGTAAAGGATAAATAATAATAACCTATTTGCCTCTTTTTAATCTTGATGACACGAAAAAGGAATTTATATCCCACTCTTGAAACCAATAAAAGATGGCACATACCCCTAACTTATGTCACCGAGATGCCTTCGTCAGCTGCTCAGGAAAAACTTAGCCGGCCGGAGTGGCCGTGCGGTTCTGGGCGCTACAGTCTGGAGCCGACCGACCGCTACGGTCGCAGGTTCGAATCCTGCCTCGAGCATGGATGTGTGTGATGTCCTTAGGTTAGTTAGGTTTAATTAGTTCTAAGTTCTAGGCGACTGATGACCTCAGAAGTTAAGTCGCATAGTGCTCAGAGCCAGCCAGGAAAAACTTACAGGTAGATGGTCTGCCAACACTTTGTTTGGATCATAGAGTCTCGACAGCTTCTCATACACATACAGTACGAGTTCTGTAGATCTGTCTGCAGCATTAATGACGTAGCTCTGCTGGAGGAAGCTAAACTGTCAGAATTCCTGCCCAGCCTTCACGTAATAGTCTTGTTTCCCTTCTGTGAGCAACAAAGCCTCTTAGGATTCAGAGTCAGTACTGTGCTTTTGAAATGAGGCCCACACCCGCAAGTACAACTCCCGGAACCTTTGCTAGCCAAAATACGACACAAGAACAGAGTGGCAAAAGAGTGGAAGATCACCATAAATCAGACCACCAGGAGGCTGCTCAATCGTCTACAGAGAGTGCTGAAGGTAGCACTCATTGAGCACAGAAACAAGCAATGGCAAAACCGACTCACAGCCCTCGAAGTAGACGATCACATACTTAGGCAAGCAACCAAGCAGTTCACCAAAAGAAGCGCTATGATGCCCGCATTGCATCTGGCTTGCATCTGGCTTGACGATTCCTGTCGGACAAATATTTGGAACTGGCAGTTGGCAATTACGGATTGCTTCTCGCAGCAGGATGTATTTTACCAAACAGGTATCTTCAACCTGGTGCGTCAGTGGAATGATTGCTTCAATAGTCATGGTGCTTTTGCTTTACTGGCGTTCCGATTCTGGGTTGTATGGCCTTCGAACGGAAACTTTTTGATCGCACCTTATGCATCACTGACTTATGTGAGAGCATTAATTTAAACCTTATACTTTTCGCTTTTTTAGTTAAATAGAAAATTCTATTAGTTAAAACTTACAGCTATTATCCAGTTATTTCCCGACAAAATAAAAGCCCAGTTTAAAAAGAGGTAACTTGCCGATAATGCAGAGGAATTCTAAATCGTGCGCTATACGAAAGCGTTGTAACCTTTAATAACAACATTTGTAAGCCACTGCTATTCTGGAGTAACAGTATGTAGAGATACGAAGAACGACGACCACATAGGTTCAGTTACAGGTAGAGTATATGGCTGGTTACAGTTCATTGGGAGACTAGGGTTGTCCTGCAAAAGTTATTCCACAGAAAACACTTGTATGTCCGGTACTTGAATACAGCTTAAGTATATAGGCCTCACTGAGCTAGAACTAACAAGGGGCAAGGAGCATAAGGAAAAAATTGTCACAATCTTGTGTGACTGACGACAGAATATCACCAAAGTACTAAAAAAATTTTATTCACAGCCACCCGAAGAAATGCAGAGTGCTTCTCGTGATAAACTTCTAGAAAAGCTTCAGAAACCTTCTTTCAAGACAGAAACTACAAGTACTCTCCAGGCTCCCATGTACTCATCACTTAGAGATAGTTCAGATAAACGTAGGCTAACAGTTTATCACACAGAGGCACAGAAGGCCTCATTCA